>NW_009259685.1:5657080-5697802 GCF_000687185.1 Egretta garzetta
GAGAACCCAGGAAAATCCCAGGTGCCCATTTTTCCCTAAGTTGTTTTTGTCTTACTGAGGATTAACTTCCATCATCCTACCAATTTCACTGTCTACTTCCTGCCATTATCCTGGCTTCAGCAGTTCCTGGGAATTTAACTTTGCACTTTGGCATAAGATCTACAAATCACCCAGCAACAGCCATGAAGCAGCACAAGGCCGCCTGTCTCTTGCAGTGCCATTGCTCGCAGCGTGATGGAGAAAGGCTCAGTGACAGCGAGGAGCAAAAACCTCTAGGGCACTGGGAGATAGAAATGCCCCCTGCCTTGCCCCTCCAGTGCTGGCCCACTGCCCCTCCTTCGCAGCAGATCTCCCTCCAGCTCTCTCCACAGAGGGCCTCCACCTCCACTTAGTATTGCTGGTTTTTTGCTCCTCTCCAACTGAGGTACCACTGCTAAGGTTATCTGGTCTTCAGCCAAAGCTGATTCTTGGCCCATTAAGTCAGGGAGATGGAGGGGGGGCATGGAATACCTGTGACTTTCAGGAAGCACCATCACTGCCAATTTCTTTTCCCAGCCAGACACTCCACTTCTGCCTGTCCTGCCTTATCCATCTGCCTCCTACAGCCTTCACTTGCCTATTTGTTTTTTCACCACTTTGTTCTCACAGACACACAAGACTTAGTCAAGGAAAAAAAAAAAATTATCACAGTTAAGATGTACGTGGACTAGTGAAGGTGGTCTTCAAGGGTCAGCCTCAGGTCTTTCTCCCTCTTGTTCACAGTGTCTCTTTACCTTCTCCCTGAGGTCCTCGAACTCTCTACTTTTCCCACAACTCCCTAATTTTCAGCAGCCAGCACCACTCTCTGCTGCCTTTAGTGCCCATCTCCCACACCTTTCCCTTTCACAGACAGCTGCGTGCTTCCTCTTCATCCCGCCTGGTAACTCTTCACTCTTTGCCTGTTCCAGTTTCATTATAGGTGCCTTCTGCCTCCTTCTTCCCTGCCCTACTGGGAAGACCGCAGAGCGGTGCCACCTCTTCCTATTCTGTGGTCTCTGCTGCTCTGCCTGCAGTCACCTGCTTGCAGACATTTAGCCTGCAAAAAAGAGAGAAAAGCGCAGGGGTGAGGAGTTATACAGACAGGTCATTAGAGCTGTTCCTCAGCAGTATTTTGCAGAGGCAAAGAAGACAGGATTACGTGCACCCTAGCTGTGTTGCCAGCCACTGTGGTACAAGCCCAGTCCCACTTGGAAGCCCTTTGGCTGTGAATAATGATTTCGATCTGACATAACCTGCTACGGTTGTTTAAGCAAAGCGCCCTGCTGACAAGGCTGTGTGCAGCTTTAGCCTGGCTCAGGCTGCGAGTGGAACAAGTTCATGGCTGCCTGCAACAGCCTTGACGAAGCCAGACACAGCGGTGTTGCTCTCTGCCTGGGCGTTACACAGCAGAGCGACATCAGCAGAGCACGGGCTGGAAATGAGCAGCAAGAAGTAACGTTGCTGCAGTGCACTG
Source organism: Egretta garzetta (assembly GCF_000687185.1). NCBI lineage: Eukaryota > Metazoa > Chordata > Aves > Pelecaniformes > Ardeidae > Egretta > Egretta garzetta. Next base: position 5,658,573 of record NW_009259685.1, read on the forward strand.
TTACTTCCATTTTTCTGGCTTTGAGTGATTTTAATGATGTGATTTTTACAGTTGCATTAGCAAAGAGGGTCCCATTGGTTTATTTATTTAATTTTTCTTCCACTATTTATTATATTCCACTATAAAGAGAGAACATTTCTCTGGTTATCACATCTGCAAATCTGTCAGGAATACACCTGAGCAAGAGGTGAGCTCTACGTTACCTTGCCCCATGGAGCCAGGAGTTGATTTCCTCTGGATAACAGACACAAGTGAGCCTGCCCTTTTCATTTTGACCCAGGTTATCTGTGTCTCTCAGAAAGAGCGAAGCTGGAGTTAAACCAGCTAGGTGAGCAAACCAGGGGAAACCTCAGACACTGGCAAGCACTCATTCTATTCAAACCACCTGATGGGATCGCCTTAACCTTGTGCAGGATCCTAACCTACCCTGAGCTGCTAGCTGCTGCGGGACAGTCCCACGGGCAGGGAGAGCTACAGCAGCTCCCTGCTCTCGGAAGAAACATCACAGAGCACCACAAGGTACAGTGTTTGCAAATACATACCACGGCACGCAGACTACCCTTTTCCCCTGTGCCTCTGTCCCATGGCGTTTGCAACGTGCCTAAAAATGACCTTCAGCTTTTTGCTCAAAGGAGTCAGGGGAAGTAATAGTATTTTGTCTCACCCTGTTGTTTTACTGAAGGACATGGGGTTTTTACTTGTGGTTAGCCACCCACCTGAGGTATCTCGGCAACTTTCTTAATTTTCTGAGGATTCTGGGAAAAAAGAAATTACCTTAAAGAAATGTTCAGCAATCTGTAAGCTCAGCAACTGGAAGAAAAACTAAAGAATGGTTTAACAGTGCAATTGGAATAATTTCCAATCCCCTTAACAAATAACATTACCATAGCTGTGCTGAAGTTCATGGCAAACTACCAGCCCAGATGCAAAATTTCCTCACCATCTCTTAATATAGCAGTGGAAGGAAGGGAAGGAAATGTATTGCCACAGGTGCCACCATCTGCTCCCCAGTCTGAAAGGGGAACTTTGTTTTGGAGCTTTATTAGCCCATTCCACCCCCCACTTTCTGAAATGAAGCATTCTGTTGTTTGCTGGACTTTGATATACTTCAGTGCCAAAGATGAGAAGTGGGCAAATAAGTAAAATGAGCTCAGGAAGGTTTCTGAAGGCACAAAGAGGAGGCAGGCACCAAACTTCCATCACGCTTCCCACGGGAGCTCTGCAACAAGGTACTCTTTGTGGGTCTACCTTAATTTTTTCTTATCTTAAATTAAATGAAGCTAGATTGTTGTGTGTCCCTACGACAAACCTGCTTCCCTGAAAAATGGTCCCCTCGCTACACCTTTCTAGAGGCTAAGCCACCACTCACTGTCTGCGGTGAATCACACTGAAATGTCATTAGCTAAAGGAACAAAGTCCAGTTTGATTAAAACCTATGCCAGGTAGGCAACTAGGGTCCTAAATAACAAGCTTGGTATGCCTCTGCATGTGGCTAAAATGAGTTACAACAAGGCCCTCAGATGGGCTGGAGTTGAATCTACGGGTGTAGTGAATCTACGGGTGTAGTCACCTCTACCACGTTTTCCATCAATTCCCCAATTTCCATCAAGTTCAACTTCTGGTCAGTCCTCTAGCCCTGAAGCCTCACTAATCCAGCACAGCAATCATTCAGCTCCCTCCCTAGGGTCTCCTCTGAAGAAGGCAAAATCACAAAACCCCCTCCATGGCCTAGCAGCAGAGTTTCTGGGAGCCAGAGGTTGCAGCTGACTAACGTCAGGGCGGCTGAGGAAGGAGAGCTGCTCATCACACTAGCACAGCTGGCACCGTGCAGAGGGACATATTTTTAAAGCAAGAGCACAGTCTTTTATAATCTAGCATAAAGCATAGATGCCATCCTGCCTGCAGGCCAGAAGATATTAGACAGTTTTTATACTGACCGAGCACACATTATTTTATAGGAATATTGGCACTGCTATGCACGTGTGTGTGTGGTGGGGGAGTGCTTTTCTTTGTCCTTGCTGACTGTGGCCTGTGCGCTGACTGCTCATTCCTGTTTGGAGTTTAGAGGTCGAAAAAGCCACGAAAAATTATTAAGATGAAATACTGACTAACCATTTTAAACACCATGTCAAAAAATCCCAAACCAATAAATGCTAACTTGACAGAGAGGGATGCAGAAAATGGAGCAGAGTCAGAGTCATCAAGTTGATTACAATTTGTTGCCATAAAGATTAAAGTGAAAACCCATAAAAGAGCTCTCACTCAGCGTGTAAAAAAAGTAAGTAAATGAAGGATAACTAAAAGTTAAGTCTGTATAATATTAAACTGATTAAAGATATCAGACGCTTTCAAAGTACTTGTGCCAGAGAGCAGAAGGCAGGACCCGGAATTCAGCTTCCAAGACGGCAAAGGATCCAGTGGTTCACATTACAGCTGCATTTTAGTATTTTCTTCAGTATAAAGCACCTCAATCTTCTTGTCAGGAGGAGATTATCAGCGGAGGACAGGATACATGCACTTTGTTCTTCAGGACTCTGATCTCCACCACATTCTGTTGTCCTATCTCCAGTCCCTGAGACAGATAGGTCTCTCCTCCAGGAGACCTCTTTCACTTTAGTCGATACAACTTTCTTCACTCAGGCATCAAGAATTGCCCGCATGCGGGCTGAGAGCCTTCCTCAGTATAGCACTTTCTCAGTGACCAAAATCCCACTCAGCCTACAAAAGAAGAGATTAGGGGTCTTCTAGGCTCTCCCTTCCATTCCGTCCCCGTACCACGTGATTGCCCCCAGTAGGGTCTCAGTTCCCCATATCCCCAGGGTTACCCTCAGCCCATTCCCTCTGCCCTCCCGTTCCCCTGCATCTCGGTTGCCCCCGACGTTTCCTTAAGCCCTTTTCCCTCCTGTATCCTCAGACAACGCAAGCGTTTTGGGCTTTCTGTGTGCCGACCGGCCAGCCAGCAGCCTGGTTCATAACACAAAGAACCGATTCACCCACAACACGCTGTTTTGCTCAGTGCAGTGAGTTTGTCTCCTCTGCGCCACCTGGATTTTTTAGAAACATGGAAGAGCTAAATAGCACTGAGGACTTTGCTGCTTTGTCAAATTTGTCTGGAATCGATCAAACGGCTCTGAAGTCCCTAGGAAGGAACTGGCAAGACAGCACAATGCCCAGGGGAACAAAAACACCTGCATGAGGTCCCCTGGTCAGGCCTTACGTGTCTACTATGTCTACCCTGTTTTTTTTTTCTGCGGCTAATTTACTTTAAGTCAAGACTGCTAAGTCCTGTAGAAGCAAGCGTTACAAACCTGAGTTTGTAATGTCTAACCTATACATCTATATGTCAGTGCTTGCTAGACACAGAGGATATTCTCAAATGTGAGTTTTGAGAAGGGGGGGGGGAGTTTTTAGTAAAGTAAATGTTAACGCTGGCAAAATTCTGAGTTTTCCATCTTAGATGCCATATTTCTACAAAAACAAATACATAACGAAATGCAATACCTGTCAAGCAGCAAGCCACTCTGAATTCTCCAAGGACAATGAATTTTGACAAAATACTCCTCAGTTTCACAGTCTTCCCCTGTCTCAGGAGAAATTTGGCAAAGCTTATCCCAATTCCACAAGACATCTGTTCATTCCCATAAAAAAAAGCATGCTGGAATGGTTTGCCAGCCAAGATATTACCTTCCAAGAAACCAAGGCTCTTTTAAATAAAGTTCATGTGAGACAATAGTTGTAGGGAGTTCAATTTCATCACCTCTCTCTGTTCTCATAGCAGCCCCAATGGATTGGGCATGAATCCATAGCTGGGGATTGGATTCACACGTTACAGAGCATCCACCCGAAGTGCACAGCACACGTTGCTTTCTTCCAGGAAGGTTTGTGCGCTGTTATCCTCATGTTACCCCAGAGCTGGGCAGGCTCAGGCATCAGACGTGCCTGCACCTGCACCAGTGAACGGAGGTGCCCGCAATTCCCCCACGTGAAACTTTTTCTCCTCTGTGTGCTGAGTCCAGAACCATGTCAGGACTGGCAGGAAGCACAGAAGTCACTGTCCGGCCCTTCCCTCCATCTGTAGGTCACTGGGAAGCTGCACAGGTCCAGCCCAAGGGCAGGATCAGGGAGATCATCATGGAACTTCTCACCTCCAATGCAGAGGGACTGTTTTTACCAGCATGACTCGTGGCAACAGCGCCCTGCAGACATGAAGAGGCTTTCCCCACGCTGGCTAGACCCACTGAAAACAGGCTTATCTCTCCTGAAATCAAACAGCAAGGAGATGGGAACACGATGCGCAGTGCCCAGACCAGAGAACAGCACTAATTGCTGGCCTAGGGCATGAGGCTAGGAGCAAGGGAAGCTTTTGCACTTTTTCCTCCGAGGTCTGCATGAAATCTTTTCGAAAGATGGGAGGGTTTCTTTAATATCAACTCAGTGTGGCGCAGGGAGAACTCTTTCCTCACGGGAGATACATGGTGCATTGCAGGAGGAAGGGGAAGGAGTGACATGAAGAAGGGGTTTGAGATGGAGGGATGGCTAAAGAACTGCCAAGGATGTGGGACCTGAGGTGGGACCCTCCTGGTGGGAGACTCCGGAGCAGAGGCACCATGGAGTTCAAAGACACACGTGTGGCTGCAGCTCCATCACAGATGGCTTAGGGCTGTCCTGGCATGTGCTCCCAGCTTGGGGAGAGCCAAAGGGAAAGGTGACTGCCTGAGGTTGCTGCCAGGCATGACTGGCAAAGGTGACTGCGAAAAGAAAAATACTATGGGGCAATGGAAACAACTGTGAAGGATAATATTCTGTGAAAGCTGAAGTGGCTCCCTGGGCTCACAAGTATTTCACTGAGGGGAAATTGGGCTGTGCTTAGAGCAGTATTTTAGCCACATCTATTCCTTCAGCATCACAGATGCAGGCAACGTCCCACCACATGATTACTGGGAATTATACAGAGAGGGACCAAAGGAGCAGAAATACAGTGACATCCCCCGAGTCACTAGGGATGGGCTGCCCCTTACCAATCCTGATACCTAATGAAATCACAGTAGAGAGAATCCTGATGATACCAGAAGGATTTGTGGAGGTGAGGAGGTAATGTTGTCATCCAGGTTGGTTTAGATTCAACTCTGAAGGAGGGGTGGGAGGTAGGGCAACTGCCTGAGACCATGAGGGATGACAGAGGATTTGCATCGAGCTGACTGTGAAATGATGTGATGCACTTTCCTGAAAGAAAGGAAGGAGCAGCATCAGAAACTCAGCTGGTGTTGGGGCTTCTGATGTAGGTAATGTGAGGCAGAAAGGAGTGGAGGACACTGGTGCTCAGTGAAAGAGATGCTATTAAACATCAGACGATCCTGATGTTGAGGAAGGGCAGACAGCATAGCAAGAGGCCATTGCAGCTGCATCCAGATGCCTGCAAGGGTTGCAGAATCAAAAAGGAGGTTTAAAAAGGGAGGAAACACAGGCACGCATCTGAGGGCAGGAATAAAGGAACAGCACACCCCACAGACAGGCTAAGGCAGCAGCATAGCTTACCGCTGTCAAGCGACTCAAAACTAGTATTAGAAGTATTTGTAAATGCATCAAAAATGAGAGAAGGGCAAAAGGCAAGTGCTGGTTATTAGCAGGAAGGAAAACTAATACCAGAAACCCTGGTAAAGACTGAAGTGTCCAGAACCTTATGGTTCAATCTTCACAAAAGTTAATTTTAACCATATTCTGAATGAAACCAATGCCTGAAACAAAGGAAAAGCCATTTCTGAACATCTACTTAGAAAATAAGTGCAATTAAGTAGCACTATTGCAGAAGAATTTTACAAAATATTTTGATGGTTTTAAGAATATTTTAATCAATATAGTCTGTATTATTTTCTAATTTCCTACAACAATTTATTTATTTTATGAGCACTTATTTATGTTAAAGATATTTATTCAGCCAGTTGATCATATCCTGTCTTCCTTCCTCAATATAAGGTTTATCCTGAGGATTGATATCTTCTCTTCTGCGATGTACAAACCCATGTGTCTGTCCAGGGTATATTTTAACTTCATAATCAACTTTACAGTTTTGTTTAAGCTTCTGCTCCAGTAGGGCGACCTGTAACACAGAATGTTCTACGTTGGCCGAGTATGGAGTTAACATGTTATGTATTTACAGCCCTCAAATTGTCCTGGTTTTTTACTTTTCTGGAAGACAGACACAGTGTGTCCTTGCCATTGTTTTTTCTTCCACTAATTTTATACCCAAACGCATTTCTGTTACTACACCTTCTTTATTTAACTAAGCTTTTTTCTCCAGTAAAATAACAGCATGTGACTGTATAAAACTGAAAAAAAAAGTATATGGGTTACTGTAATAATACCTGTAGTGATAAAAACAATGTGTCATGAGAAGGTTAGCATGTGGTGATCACTGTACAAGTTACTGCTGATAGACTTCACACAAAAAAAAAAAAAAAGAAATAGTGCAAGATTCTGAATTAATTTGAAATTGAGGGAGGAGAGGCACAGATACAAAATCATCAGTTCAAAGCTACTGACACTTTTGGTGGGAAAAGTAAAGCCAACGCCACTCAATGAAAGCGTGTCTTCTTCTTTGATTCCCTTGGTAGATACTCCTCTTTCTCCAGTCACTCTCCACCCACCTGCCCCCCAGGAAGGCTGTTGACAGAGTACCAGAAAGGAGAATCTCTGAAGGCCAGTAGGAGAAGGAAAAGCATGGTCACAGGATTTTTTAATCCTCCTGCAACTAGTGATTCCACTGATACAGGTGGGGACTTTCTGCTGATTTTATGCATCATCAGTATGATTAAAGAGGGCCTCCTATCTTAAACTTGACAGAAATCTTCCTTTGGATTCTTGCCCTTTTCCTCCTGGGAACTCTCATATATAAATCATCCATATTTTGCAACAGAAACAGAAAACATTTTTTAGCATCACTGTAAAACTTTTTGATTTGGGAATAAACAACTTAGGTTTGTGTAGAACTACTGTAAGAGTCAGTGTAAGAGGAAGAAAAGTGCCAATTAGTTTTCTATATTCACTTAATTACATATCAAATTACAAAACAAGCATGAAAAGCATTAAAAGGACAAATATCTCTGATGGGAAATTCACCTGCTCCAACGGGATGTACTCATCCTTTTCAGCAAAAATGAAGAAGGTGGGATGAAGCAAACTGTATCTGTCCTCAAAGAACTTGATCACTCCTAGAGAAGACGGAGAGGCATATACAGTGAGTCATGCTATTTAAAGTGCATAAGTCACTACCAAAGCTATACATTCAAAATAAAAGGCATTCTGATCAGTTAGAGCTGATCAGCTTGTAATGGAATTAAACACGCTTTGCTTAAAAGTCCCTTTTGTTGTGAGAACTTCCTGTGATTTGGGATGTCATTTAAGACAGAAAGACCAGCTCTGTCTGAAAAAGTCAGGGAAGAATTGTTATATTTGCCCCATTCTTGCAGTTTTATTTGGGCATCTTCTGCTGACCACTGTCAGATATGGGGTCCTGTAAAAGATGGGCACTACACAGCTGCTCGCCTCTAGCCTGGCATGGCCATATTTAAGATAATTCTAAATATCCATCATTCCAGATACGTGATTGGGATTTCAGTGTACATATATTTATACTGATCTAAATTCATAACAAATTGGTATTGCTATTTTGACTATTCAAATATATTTGAATTTAAGTAACAGTAAAAGTAACTAGCTACCACCCTGGCTGCTCTTTTCATTATTGAAATTACTACAACAGAAAAGCGAAAAATTAGCAAGGAGCATCGTTGAATTGACTCCTCTGATCAGCAAATCAGTGCAGCAAAATAGCCCACATAAACTTTCTGGAAAAATACCTTCAACTTCCTTTCACCTCAAACAAATATAAATTGCTCTGGGTTATACGGAAGCACAGGGGCTTATAACAAAAATATGAAAGGTAGCATAACAAAAATATTAAAGGTAGCATAAATGCATTAAGAATGGAAGTGTGAGAGTGTGAGGATTAAAACACAGAGTTAAAGAACAAGGGCCCAGGAGTAACACTGATGAATAAGGTGTTCATGCCATGACCCGAAGGTCTGCAGCCTGCGCAGCCCCCAGCCCAGATGACTCATTGGCAAAAGACCCCGCGCTCTAACAGAAGGACAGCAAAAAAGGTTGCAGTGTATCGCTACTGCCATGTCTTTCCCTGTTAGCCCAACAGGGGAATAGGGTACAGACATGTGTATCAAACAGGTATCCCAAACAATGAAAACCAGACAGTGGGCAGCAACCTGTCCTAAGACTTAGGCAGACTGAGGTAAGCAAGAAACTGTGGAGAAGATCCATCTCGTAGTAACAGCTGTCTCCTAAAAGATGTAATAGATGTGCCCAGAAACCATTTTGTCATTGCCAGCCAAGAAGAACCTGAGCCATAGCGAGGCCTTGGCATTTGGTGTCCCTTGTACTCTACGTTGCACAGAAGCGATCCTGGCCATGCCACCTGACCCACAGGTTATCATTAAGGGCAAAAATGTGAGTGTGCAAAATCAAATTGCAGGCACGTTTTGTATCATAAAATCACCTTCTTCCATAAGATGTCGCACTGAATTTTGTTACAGTAATACTCCTTCAGAATAAGTTCCTATGCTGGTCATATCGGCTCAGAACGCAGTAGGTGTTTGAGACTTACCATAGAGGGACACCCCCGTCTTTAAATGAGGATTTTTTAGCATCAGATGTTGTACCGCTGCTCCACCCCAGCAAAACCCAACGACACCAATCTTCTTTGCACCACATTGTTCACTTAGATACTTCAGGATGACATCAACTTCTCTGAGACATGTAAATGAAAGCGAGTTAAGGCTCTAGCTCTATTCTTCTGGCCTGCAAGGTGTGTGCTGCTCAGAGACTGGCTGGGCATTGGTCTGCTTGTGGGAGGCGGTGAGTAACTGTCTTTGCATCACCCCTGTTTTTTTCTTTCTTTCCTTTATCAAACTGTCTCTATCTCAACTCATGAGTTTTCATGCTTTTTTTCCTCCTATTCTCTCCCCTGTCCCTCTAGGGGGCAGTGAGTGAGCAGTGGTGCAGGTGCTTGGCTGCTGGCTGGGGTCAACCCACAACACTAGTTTACTATTACTCATTTCTAAAATACAAGAGAAACTCCAGGGGAGAAGCCAAAGGAGCAAATCAGTCTTCCTAGATCACTGTTACTAGAACTGAAGGTGATTTTATAAACAGCAGTCCAATTAATTTCACAAATGGCAACAGCTGTCTTACATGCTAACACAAATAAAAGTTTGAGACACACAACCAGTCAAGAGCATCCTATTATCACAAATGTGACTATAGGTAAACTATGTCTCAGTGGGGAGACAAATATTTTATGCAATTGTGCAAGTAAATTTGAAATTGTTGCTTCAAAATCAGCAGTGACATTATGCAATCAAGCTATGTGTCAGATAAAAATGGGAAAAATATAGCTAGAAGAATGGGAAAGTAGTATGCTTTGAACTAGCTGGGATCTGATGGGAACAGGGCCAATGTTCCCAAGTTAAATAGTGTTTGGTGACTACATTTGCACCCTATCTGGAATCCATGGAAGTTGTGCCTGCCTGCGGGAACAGAATCAAACTGAAGTGGAAGGATCGAGCTGCATTTTCTAGCCTTTGCCAGTTCTTTTCTTTCAAGTCATTCATCTTCCTTCTACTCTCTGCACAGGTAAGCAGTGGGCACTTTTATTCTCATTCAAAGTTCTACTTTTCTCCAAAAATCACCCTTCACATAACTCTGAGATTGACCCACAAGCTGCATGAAATTTCTGTTTCTGGACATCCATTTGTATTTGACCCATTAATAATTTAGGATCTAATCCTGCATCTTCATTGAGGCAAAAATTCCTACAAAAGAAGGATGTCCACTTGCTAGACAAGGAACAACGGCTGTACTTGTCTATTTTGGCAGCATTTCGGGTTTTCAGCCAGTCATCGAAAGACGCCCAGTCATTAGAAGGTTTCCAAGCTTCTTGTCCCACAAAAAAATCTGGGCAGATGGCTCTGCAAGAAAAATGAAAACATTTTATACCCATGAAACAACACTGAGAAAGGATTAAAGGGAAGTCCATGTGTGCTATACAACAAATTAATTTTGTTGAATACACATAGAATCTAATCTACATCAAAGCACTACACAAGCAACCCTCATTATTTTTCTGTGTCTAATAAGGAGACTTAGCATAACTTCCAGATACATTTTGCCCTGTTAATATTCACTAATTGATCTGGCAATCTGTTAACTGCAATTGAAAATCGTTAGTGGTTTCCTACTAGATTTTAAAAAAAAACCAAAAAAAAACAACCTACAATTTATACGGTACGTATATTTGGGCTAGAAGGAATGCTAACCCAGTAATACAGGAAAGAGGATACCCAATATGCTTTTCACATATTTGAGAACTTGTTTATTTCTTTGGCACAAGCTGATGCACTTTGTCTGAACAGAATGACTTTCAGCTTCTCTGGAACTTTTACCCTAACAGCAAAGTTGCACGGATGCTACATCAGGAGGGAGGAAGCAAGCTGCTTCGGGCTCATGGAGGATGAAAGATGCAGAATAAAATTTTTTTCTGCTTCCCCTCTCTTCTTCTGTGCTTGCCTAGTATCTCATTGTGGTAGGACTACTGAACTATGTCAGACCTCTTGCACCACTTTAGCAAAGAGGAAGCTCTTTAAAGAAACACGTAAGTGAAGCATATGAAACTGTGTTTCTATGGTCTATATAAAAAAAAGAAATAGTTGGTTCAACAAACTTCCTTATTAAAAACACACTTTGAAAACAGGAGTATTTCTTACACGTATCCATTAGCTGCAAGCATATCAGCCATGTATCTGGTGTTTGGGAGTTGCCATCCAAATATATCATGAATCACAATCACAGCTTTGTCTGTGCCAGCAGGTGGTTTGCAGACATACGCCTTGATGTGCTCAACTTGCACCTCCTGCCCGTGGCCTCCGTAGTCAAACCTGTCTCCAATATCACATGGGCAGGGCCTCGATTCATTAGCCATGCGTGATACTAAAGAACAAAAAATATTCAGTTATGAATATCGCAGCATGCCATACTGAAAAAGACCAAAATCCAGCGGTATCATAGATTATCGAAGTCTTGAATCATTACGGTAGTATTGTGAGCATACTAATTAACGTTAGATCTCAAATGCAACATTAGTCACTAAGCCAATTGGGATGTTTCTTATAAATAATAATCTTGTTAGAGTTACTTATGCTACAAACTCTTCAGCAGGGACCTGGTACATAATTAGGGCTTCTGTGCCCTACAGTAATACAGTAAAAATAAAGTTAAGACCAACGAGCCAGGCAACAATCACGAATTATTTAGTGATGAAGCCAGTTCTTTCACTCTTTGTCATGTGTATGTCCTTGTCAGGAATGCATAACTTTCTTTAATATAGACTGTAAAGGCTTAATGCAGGACATGGCATTTGAAGGGGAAAAAAAAAAAAAAAGGAAAACACAGCTACTGTGTAGAAAGATACAATTACGCTTAGATTAAATGTGATATTTTCCTCCAGAGACTTAAAATATTCCATAGCTGACCTTTTCAGTGTCAAGAAATTCTTTTCCTAAACCAGCTTTAGCATCAGATATTGCAGACTTCTGAAGGAGAATACTTAAGGAAGGTGCCAATAAAAATATACCAGTGAAAGCCAGAGTATAAAATCATATTTATCTAATATTAAATAAGGAATGCATTCAAAGCTCAAGATAGGAAAAAATAAAATTGAACATAAGGAAAAAATCCTTAAGTTGAGCCAAATGTTTTATGAGCAAGGTAACAGTAGGGCATGGTTAATTTTTTACAAACTATTGCTTAAATGAAAACAAACAAGTAATTCACAAAGGTCAAAAAATGCCAGCCAAATCTAACACAGATTTATGTAGCTCCTTGACCTCGAGTTAATGATTTTATGCCACTGACCTTAGGTTAACCAGCTGGATGAACTGACTTCATATTGCTGCAAAATGACTCATTTTAATAATATATTTGAATACGCACAGAGCACCTCCAAGTCATTAAAGAATGTGGAGAGAATTTAGATGAAGTTTTACCTAAACTCTCTAGAGATAAATTGTGTGCAGTGAGAAAATTTTGCTAGTTCGGAGACAAGGATGTTCAAACTTGACTATGCCAAATGTAGTCACAGAGAGAAATGGAAAAAAGCAGGTTACTGCCCAGTCCCTGAACTAGCATCACTTACACAGCTGTGGCACTAAAGGGACAGCTTTAGGAAAACAAACAAGCAAACAACCTTACAGCCAGGAAATTTGCACAGATTTCCAGGGACCAAGATGTTCTGGATTTGCAGACTTTAAAATTGAGAATATTGCAAGCAGCGTAAGCAGGGCTAGGGTTGCACATCTTGGGAGATTTCATTTTTCACAGATCAGTTCAAGACAAGCTGTATCTTATTTTTAAGCTATATTAACTCTGGGCACACATTTATACTAATCCTCTACTTTTCTTTTTAAATAAGTCACACCCAGGTGGGTTTTTTCCACATGTAGTCTCACATATAGGACTTCTAATTTTAAGTAAGTCTGCCACGAAAAAATTAATTAATAGATGGGCATATAAGACAAAATACAGCTTAAATATATAATAGGAAAGAGTTGATAACTAATTTTCCATCCACAAACTATTTCCTTTTGGAACAAAACCATCAACCAGGTATTAAAGAAACATATATTTCAGAACTCCAGAAACACAAACACAATGCTCTTGGCAGTCAGTATATCCTTAAGGGCTTTAATTGCAAATATTTCACATTACCTGATAAAACGTAAAGCAACTGTAAAACCTGAAAAGCTTAAAGGTGCAGATTTAGCAGCTAAGGAAAAGAGCTCCAGACACGAGCCTGCGAGGGGTAGCGTTGGCTTGTATGGTTTGTAAGCCATATAGGCTTGCAAGATTTGTATCGTAACCAAAACATTTTGGTGTTTCTACATTTGCCATAGCATTCATTATATGCAAAGACCATCTTTTTCCATTTCTGAGATGCTACTGAAACATTCCTTAAAAATTAATCCCCCTCTCTTACATCCATCAAAGCTATTCTTTTAGGAGGATCTGTAAATCCTCAGCCTTCGCGTTCCACCATCTCCACCTGCAAGCACTTGAGCATTTATTTGAAGACCAAACAGTAACTTTAGTTTTCAGAAACTTGAACCTACGATCAGAAAAATATAACGACATTGCTGTGTGTCTCTTTCACGTTCAACAGACTCTCCTGAGTCCTCCTCCTGAGAGGTCTTCCTCATCTCAGGAGGGAAACTGAAAGGTTTCTGAACCATCATCTCAAAACAATTAGGGAAGAAAGTAGCCCCTTGATAGCATTTAAATGAGCATGCAGTCTTTAAAAAAGCACGTAGATAAAATGAAAGTCTCCCACACCAAGTCAGACCTCAGAATGCTTTGCATTTCTCAGGAGGAAAAGCCGTAAGAGTTTAAAAAAAAAACCCAGACGAAACCCTCACATACCTGTAGCGCAGCAAGTGTGCGGGAGAGCAAAGGCAAGCCGCAGGAGCTCGGCGTGGATGGTTACCACTGACCGTGATCCCAAAAGAAAGTGCTAACTCAGAAAATGAAAGGGGTGAGTGCGAGGATCAGGTTTCTTCAAATCCCAGTTACGTAAGTGACTGCCTTCACCTTTGCATATGGCAGAGCCACAAAGTTGACAGTTCCTTCTTCTTAAAGCCGTTAATTTTACTGCTAGCATAGGCAGGGGGTGCGACTGTGGGGAGTGCTGCTGTAGCTGAGCGCCAAGCCTTCCTGTTAACTTACACAAAACGGTATGAAGCACAGCAAATGTGTTGACTTAGCTGAGCAATTCATTTAGACAAAACCTTTTTTTTTTTTTTTTTTTTTTTTTTTTTTTTTTTTTTTTTTTTTTTTTTTTTTTTTTTTTTTTTTTTATTTAAAGGGTGTTCCTTTGTTTTTAAAGGTTGGGCTAGTATCACTATTAAACATTATGTTTATTATACCCTTAGACTATTCATCCATTGATAAAAGACATATCTACAGTCATCAGTGGGGTGAGGTAGTGAAGTAGAGACATGGTTTCAAAGCTCTATACAAGACAAAGCTTATATAGTATAGGAAAAGAATTTCTCTTTCAGAGTGAAAATAAATAACATGTAAAAAGGTAACAGTTTTGTAAGATGCCTGTACATATCATTATAATAAGTGTTTAAAATGCTGATACATTTTTATCCTATCATAGGACGTTTTATAAATATTTTTTTTTTCATTTTGAATTGAAGCGACTGTCTGATCCTTGTATCCCTCCCATTCTCCTGATTTTCTTTTTTATTGGATTATTAGGATTATTCTTTAAAAAGCGTTATCTAAGGATATTAGCAATCCAGAAGCCAGTTTCCTCAGAGGCACATCTAAAAAGTAGCACTAAATGCATGTAAGTCTCCCACATTTTTGCCTTGGGAAAGCAACCAGCCTTACAATTTAGTATATAAGCTGTTTTCCTATGTTCTAAATAACTTTGTCAATGCTATTTATTTACAATTCCTCAAATAAAATAAAAAGAATGAAAAAAATCCTACCAGAGAATCCCAGAATGAAGTTCACAAGGTTCAAAACTCAACCCTTTTGGTTTTTTAGGCTTTTCCCACTTGTATACTACAAGCAACAAATTATAGCACATGGGGAGCTTAGATAGTCCACAGCAACTTCAAAGAACAGTAGTAAAATAACTGTGAGAGAAACTGGCAGCTTAAATAATTCCTAGAGGAGAAAAATGACAGCAATGCTTGCAGAACACTGCAACTGGAGTTGCTTAACCACGTTTCCATTCCCTTAGTCACAGTAATGCAGCTCGGGAAGTTTCTCTCTCTAGTACATAAGACTGTTCCGCTTTACCTTAACACTAACAATTAAACACTAGAAATTAAGTGGCTTTTAATTTGGTTTCCTGTTGTTTCCATGTTCCTTGCTAGGCAATCCATGCAGTCGTTTTACTTAGAAGTCAAAACCTAATCCAACACATTTGCGACCTCTGTACGTGCAGTTGGTTGCCCTTTGGACTGTAAACACCTACCTCTTCTTGACCTCGCCTTTCCAGCTCTCACGCAGTGACTTACGGCTTTATCACGAAGATTTGGCTGTACGTGTAGTGACTCGTAGCTACCCTGTCACTTCAGGCAAATGCTGCATCTCTGTTTTTTCCCCTTTTGCTTAGTCACCGCGTTCGTGTTACAGTACACATGCCGTTTCAGTATTTATGAATGACTGCTGTTCTCTAAATATATGACCCGGTTGCCCTCTTGCACATTAGCTAACCTTCTAATGCTAATGGAACTCCATTAATGTGCAGTTATCCAGGGTTTACGCCAGGGTAGTTAAGGTAGAATAAACTTCCAGATCTCTACCTTCTCCTCCTGGAAAAATGTGTTATGAGAGCTGTATCACCCAGGTAACAGCTGGATTAATGCATCACATATGGTTGGTATCACATGAAAAGCAACAGTGAATTGGCAGCCGCAGGTCAGAACTCTCTGAAGATCTCCCCATGGGGAAGACAGAGGGCCATCAACAGTATGTAAAGGAGGAAAATTGGGATGGGAAAAAGCAAAAGAAATTAAAATCCCATTGCGAGATACATGGTTAATAGATACTGTTGACTATTTTTAAATGACACACCACAGTGTCTATTTCTCTGATAGTTCAGTTCAGTTCAGTTCGAGAGACTGTCATTAGTAAAATTAAGGCCTTCCTAAATTACATTTTCTTCCCATTAAATCACTTAGCAGTCTTTATCAGTAGCACTGAGAAGGTAAAAAGGGACAAACATTCTTCTCTTTTTTTTTTTGTCTTATAACTTTAGAATTACCAGCACCCAGTGAAGATACTAGGCAGCCGGTTTCCAGCTACTGAACGCAAGGCTTGCTCCCCATGAGGCGTAATTAAACTGTGGGAGGAGTCACCGTCACAGGGTGCACTCGAGTTCATCATTTCAAGCAGGCTCAAAAAGGGACTGGCAAATTCACAGAGGCTAGGTCCAGCAGTGGCCATTCGCCACACTGCCCCAGTGGCAACATCCAGCTCAGGAACCCCCTGAACCGGGAACCCTGTCTGCCAGGATGCGGAGGGAGAGAGGAAATTCCCTACGCAGCCACTGCTGGCCACTGACGGAGGCTGGGTGCCAAGGTAGGTGCAATCTTGAGCTGATGCAACACAGGGATTTTTGTCGTATCATCGATGGGAAAATTATGTAACAAGATACATTATGCAAAAACCATGTAACATTTCTCCTTTAAGCAGCAACCGTGGTTTGTAAGCCACACATTGAAGTGCCCTGTTTGCTGACTGCATTGTACTTCTGAATTTCTAAACTGACCAGGAGATAGAGTTTCACAGAACCAAAGGTAACCTGAGAAAGGAGTACCCCATCTGAACAACCTTAGCCACAAATTTTGAAACAAGATATGCCCATTTATGTCACCTGTAACTACACATCTGCCACTGGGGTACAAGTCAAAAAAGCCTTGTCTCTCTAAATTAGCTCCACCAAACAACGTATTTGTCTCCCTAAATTTTGGGCTTGTGACTTATATAGAACTCGGATGAACAGTGGCTATAATACACAAAGGGATTCATTTACCACTAGTGTAACTTACATCAGGCATTAAGGAACTCTCGAGGAAACAGAGAATATTTCACAGTGAATTAAAACATCACACTGCTGGTGAAATCTGAAACTTCTTCAAAAGAACATGATATGGAAGTATCAATTAGAATCTACTGACAAAAACCATCCAAAATATTGTTTGCTTTTTTCTTTAATTCCTACTTCAACAAACTCTCCCCTGCAATTTTCTAACATGTTACTGAAAATCTCCAGTGTACTACATAATTGTGTTACAAATTAAGTTGCTTGCTCTTCTATTAAATGTATTTATTCAGCCAGTTGATCATATCCTTCCTTCCTTCCTCAATATAAGGCTTATCTTGAGGATTGATATCTTCTCTTCTGCGATGTACAAACCCATGAGTTTGTCCAGGATAAATTTTAACTTCAAAATCGACTTTACAATTTTTCTTTAGCTTCTGCTCCAGCAGGGTGACCTGTAATATAGAGCATAGCAGTACTCATATTAATATAGCCATATTCCATGCTGTCAGTCCTCAGCTTATTCATAGTTCAGCTCCCTAATTTATCATTCATGGTAGACACTAATAACCGAGCTCCATATGGGCAAATCAAGAAGAAAAATTACATAAAGAAAAAACACCTTTGCAGTAAGGGTCTAGACAATTTGTTAGAATATAAAGGCAGGTCCAATGATCTGCAAAGATATGGATATAACAAAAGTATTTCCTACATGTGAAATATATCACAATGCTAAATACACTACAGCGGAACAAAAAGCTTCTAACAGACACCTATGGATGGAATTTAGTGTATCCTACGTGGTTTATGTGTGCTTAGGACCAACAGAAAATAAAATCATACAGCAAAGGCTAGCTCCCAGAGCTACTAGCTACTCCAAAACAGCAATGGGATTTTGATAAAGCTTTGTTACCTGGGTTACTAGCCATAATTTTACAAAACAAAGAGAGTTAAGGAAAAAAGAAAAAATCTAGTTTCCATTCTTTGCCTAGGTTACATTAGCTCTTCTATGCTTAGCTCCATTTTTTGTGCTTATTTTTTGACCTCCAAGCACTACCATGAGGCTAAGTTTTGACTCCCAAGTCAGGATGGAAATATAAACATGCAGGAATAAAAGAAGGTAGAGGCTATTAGCATACTTGATTAAGGGGAATGAAGTCATCTTTTTCAGCAAAAATGAAAAACGTAGGGTTCAGAAGATTGGACATATCATCAGAATCCTTGATTAGTCCTAGAAAACATTAAAGAAACAAAAAAAACCCTCTTCAACTGACTTTTAAGGTGGAATCCAAATTGAAATACAGCACTCTGCTTCAACAGTGAAAAGTTTTCGTGTCTCATGGAATATGTAGCTGTAAGTATTAGCTTCACTTTCAAGCTACCGTAACCATGGCTCCTAGAAGAATACCTCCTAGATTAAAACTCTGTTTAAGCCAGTTTCTTAAGGTACAGACTGAATACCTGAATTAATAAGACTTGAAAGACACCTCCTGTGCATAAAAGCTTGAGTTGACTGGGAAAGTCAATGCTTTAGTAAGTAGACCAAAATTTACATTCTGAGAACGTTAGCAAAGGGCAGCTTAGCTATCCCAGCTTCTTCAGCAGACCATAAAAGGAAAGGTGGTGTTAAAATAACCACAATCTATCTTTACAGAGTAGCTAGGTCAAAAATAACACTCCCTGCTCCCAGGTGAAGTTCTAGCTCTGCAGCATGCAGAGCAGTAGTGAACAGGAAAAGGGAGCTAAATCGGGAAGGTGACCAAAGGACATGTCTGTCTGTCCAGACCTGAAATAAAAACATGGCTGCTATGACCCATGCTCAGACTAGGAACAACTGTCCTCACCACCATCTTCCTTGCATAATATCATTCCTATCTGCTGAAAATAGAATAGAATAGAATAGAATAGAATAGAATAGAATAGAATAGGACTATTTCATTTGGAAGGGACCTACAACAATCTTTTAGTCCAACTGCCTGACCAATTCAGGGCCAATCAAGTTAAGGCATGTTATTGAGGGCACTGTCCAAATGCCTTTTAAACCCTGGCAGGTTTGGGGCATCGACCTCTGCTCTAGGAAGCCTGTTCCAGTGTTTGACCACTCTCTTGGTAAAGAAATGCTTCCTAATGTCCCATCTGAACCTCCCCTGGCACAGCTTTGAACCGTTCCCATGCAAAACATCAGCTGACAGCCTGATTTGAATAATGCTAGATCAAGTACTTAAATTACACAATATACATATGTATGTGTATTTACCTACCATAGAGAGATACGCCAGCCTTCAGTTCCGGGTATGTCATCATCAGGTGACGTACAGCAATACCACCCCAGCAAAAACCAACAACCCCTAATTTCTTTGCACCATACTGTTCCTGCAGATATTTCAGGACAGCATCAGCTTCTCTGGAACATATAAGCAAATGCAAATTAAGCACCTATAGTGAAACCAGTATTTGAAAATATGAGAAGAAAATGTAGGGATGCATATAAGTGTCCCCATATCATGCTGCTACTATATTTTCTTTCACATACTTTGAATAAATCATTATTTCAGACAAATATTAGGGCTTGCTAATCTGAGACATTCAGAAAGAGGAAAAAAAAAAGAATGGAATTGAATTAAATAAAAATGCAACATGAAAAACATACATCAAAGGAAATCTAAAGGGATGGGAAGCAGATAACTGATCAAACACTTACCTGAGAGTTAAAAAAGCTTAAAATTCTCTGAGAAGCTGGATGACTTTTTGCTTTGAAAATGTATATAGAAAAAGTAAAAAAAAAACTATCTAAAGAATACTATTAATTAGACAGTCAAAATGCTGGCAATAACTCTTAAGTTAGCATAGGAGACATTTGCTGCAGGAAAGGCAATGTAACAAACATGGTAGATGTTTTCAGAATTTACAGTGTAGCTTGACATACTCCTGGCCCAGATGCTGTATTCTGAAAGCACCCATTTACCCCTGAAGCAGGTGTCACCATGCAGAGGCAGTAAAAAGAAGGTACTGGTGGGAGAGAGGTAGCAGTTAAGTCTTTTGTATCACCCCAAGACTACATTTTCAGCCCCAGTTCATTGCCCCCTGGGGCACACAAGCTATATATGCTGTTGGTACATCAGCCTCACAAATGCCACATTATCTGCCAACACCTGCCAACACACAAACACGCACAGAAGCAAATTAAGTGCCGAAAAAATCTTTCTTCACCGGAGCTGGCACTTGAAACATGTGAATTGCCTGTAAGAAATACCAGGCAGAGCCCGACCCTTCCTTCCCATTGCAGCAGCAAGGGGACCGATTCCAAACTAAAAAGCTTCCACGACAACTGACCTCTCAGTGACCATGGGGAGAGGCTCCCAGACAGCACTGTGGGGCAGCCTCAGCAAGGGCGGACAAACCCCATCTCCATGGGAGTTGCTTTTAAGCTGATGCTCTGCCACTCAGCGTTGCTCAAGCTACAGCTCCCCCTCCGTCGCAGCCATGCCAGTGCCTGGCCATGGGCCCTGCTGATCCAGACCCCTGTCCAGATCACGGACCCACAGACTGACTTCCCGGCTTGGCCTCGGCCCTGCCACATCACTACAGACCTGCCTGGTGATCCCTGGACTGTAACCCATAATGGTTAATGCCCCCAGACCTGCCCCTGACCCCAACTCCTCATTCCCAGCTTGACCTCGAACCTGCCTCAATTGACCCTGACTGCCATCCTGGTGCCTGGATCTGTCTGGAGTACCATGGGATGGAGCCCTGGCACTGCCAGCTGATACCCCTCTTGGCTGCCAGCACCCTGTCCCCTAGGGAGCCACCAGCCCCCGCTGCGCCCTGACAACAGCTGATCCAACCATCAGCTACCTGGGGCCAGTTAACACCATGCTGGGTAAGTATGATGGCGCAGTCAAGATCTCTTCTTTCCACGCAACATCTTACAGCATCAGTCTGTTACACTCGGTGAGACTCAAGATGAGAATTATGCTTTATCACTGCTTGTGTCACCAGTCATTTTTAAACCATGCTTTTTGAGGCAGAGGAAGCAATTAGCAGTCTATGACAGCAACCCTGCTCTAAGCCACTACTAAGAGAGCTGACCTTGAACTCTGTTCAAGGCAAAATAAAGGGTCACTTCTAAGGAGTCATTAAAAAAGGCCCCACCTTCACTGGTAGATTAGCTCCATTCAATCTCAAAGAAAAAAAAAGTGGGGCGGGGGCAGCGGGAAAGCAGTATCTGACAGCAGCAGGTAATGTAATATCCAAGTCCCTGGCATCTTACTTGTTTATTTTCCTGGCATCTCGAGTTTTCAGCCAATCATCGAACTTGGACCAGTCATCAGAAGGCTTCCAAGCTTCTCTTCCTGCAAAAAAGTCTGGGCAGATGGCTCTGCACACAGAGACGCACACAGACAAATGTCAAAATTGAATGAATTAATCAAACACTGAGATTTTTTTGGCCCTTCATAGCATGGAAAGTTTCTGTCCAAGCGTAATAAGCATAATTTTGTTTTGTTTTATTTTTCCCGAGAAAGTAATGTTTTTAAACATTATTGTTTATGTCATTCCACAGAAATGCCTATGAGGTTTAGAAAACATTTATAGGTATCTCTATAGGCTTTTTTTCCATGACTAAACTACATAATACAATTTGTGATACAAATTCTGGAAAATATAAATATTTTTATCCCTAGTATTTTACCTGTTTTGAGTACATAATTTGAAACTATACACAGTAAAACAACAGATTATCTTGTAAAGGATAATCAAACTAGGTCCTGATTACAACAGTTTAGGTTTTGCATACAACATAATGCCACTTAACATAATTCCATCATTAGGGGGGTCCATTTAAAGGAATACAATTACATAAAATAGTTATTTACTACAGAGCACATCATGAGGCTTACTTATGAGCTAGGAAAAAAAAAAACTAAACACCTGATGGACTGAGGTCAGCAAAGAACGAATGAAGGGAAAACACGTGGGAAGGAAGGGAGGAGTATTTTACCACAGACATCATTTGGTGACTGGAAAAAGGGAAGTGGACAGTAAGAGTCCACTCAGTACTAAAGAGTTCCTGCATCACAGGGGTGCGCAAACCCTGGCTCGGGATGACCTCGGCTGAAATGTGTTGTGCAACCAGCAGCGGAGTTGTGGTGGTGCAGTCACTGGTGGATAGTACAGTCTCCTCATGCAGAAGGAAACAAGCAGGGACTCTGGAGGCTGCCCTAGAATCGGTCACCCCCAGATGCTTCTACATGTTCTCTCAAGCCCAGCACACAGGGAAGCAATGGGATCCCTGGGAAACTGCTGTCATCTTTCACTTACTAAATGCCTTTGGCTCTCTCCCTCCTCAGGCACACAGTATGTATCCCAGTGATCATGGTGAAATTACTGGATCAGTTTGGCCTAAAGCAGACCAAAGTATGTTGCCAGCATTTTTTTCTTACTGTGTTTGCTCATTTCTATGAAAAAAAAACCCAGTCACATCCACAGCATAGTTGTGTTTGGAAAGGCATGAGCAAAATTGCACAGCCTTTGAGGTAAGTACCTGTCAGAAAGGCTACGTATTGCTTTGAAAGTGAACCTTCCCAAGCCCATGTAGAAGAACGGGTTCTTCCCCATGCAAACTAGCCTGATAAGACACTACGAGCCATCAGTCTTAATGAGGTCTCTGACATACAGCTCTCATAGCTCCTCATCCCATACTGTGCTAGGAAAAAGTCCAGCTCTTTTCCTCTCAATAAACATTGGTGCACCAGTTCAGCAGCATCCTGAAGCAATCAGGGAAGATGCACATGGCCTGAAAACTCTCAGCTCTCCTCCTGCCTAGAGCAATGGAAACACCAGCCTTCTTCCCTTTACCACTGTGGTATTAGCAGTACAGGTGGAGGGAAAGAAGGTGTTGCAAAAAGAAGTATGACATGGCATGAATCATAGGGAAAAATTACAGGAAGTAAAGTAGTGTGGAGAAATACCAATTCGTCAGATACTAAGTAATAAGGAAGCATACTGCCATACTAGTGATTTGCCAGTATCCCACACAGCATGAAAGGTGTAGGTCCAGTCTCATGTTGAGAATGACTGCATTTAGTCACAAGGCGAATGCACTTCCAGTCATGGAGCAGAACAGGGGATGTCAAGTCCTCAGGAAAGACAGTGGCAAGGAGCAGACTATAGACCACTTTGTTGTTCCAGTGTCTCAGAAAACCCTAATCCTCACAAAGGCAGTATCTTTATCTTGTGGAGACAGAGAGCTCCTTTCAGCTCCACAGACAGATCTCAGCCACACGGCAACTACTTGCTGACATCCGACTTCCCTCATGCTCCATAGGCTGAGAGCATTAAAGGCACCATCTCTCAAAACTGGACCACTACAGAATTAGTTGGAGGTTTGTGTTTTTTGGAACTACAGGCCAGTCTCAACCCTATATGAATGTTTGTAATGTACACGGCAGGTGGAGTACCTTGCAGCATATCCAGTTATTGCAAGATGTTACTGCATTTTGGAATTTAACTGCTGTAGGGAACTGAAAATGAGCGCGAAAGATTTGCATGTGGGAAGGGGATTGTATTTAATACCCCATGTGTGAGTACGAATCATTCATGTACCCATATTCAACGTGCACATTCGATACCATTTTCAAAATATATGACATTCATTCATATTTCTGCTGATGACAATTTTTTAAAATCCCATCATATAATTTAGCTTGAATGACTGTTTATTTTAAAAAGAAGTCTAAGAACAGAATACACACTTCTGTTTCAGAACACACTATTTTTTAAAGCCATCTCACATTGCTGGGAAAATTATCAGAATCACTTTCTACTGCATCATGTTTTCAATATTCCTCACATTTTATGTCTGTAAACAGCAAAGTATGAGGGAAGCATGCTGTACTCTGCAACTTTTCACAGCAATGTTCCTTTGTCATATTGTATTATGGAAATACATCACTCAAACTGCCCTGGTAATAGTTTCCTCTCATGTATGGGAATAACTGTTCTAATGTAAGGCTAGAAACCATAAAGAGTGGGATTTCTTGGAGAAGAAGAGATTTCTTACATGTATCCATTAGCTGCAAGCATATCAGCCATGTATCTGGTGTTTGGGAGTTGCCATCCAAATATATCATGAATCACAATCACAGCTTTGTCTGTGCCAGCAGGTGGTTTGCAGACATACGCCTTGATGTGCTCAACTTGCACCTCCTGCCCGTGGCCTCTGTAGTCAAACCTGTCTCCAATATCACATGGGCAGGGCCTCAATTCGTTAGCCATCTAGGAATCTGCAGGAAAGCAAAAAGGACAGAGAGCAATGTAATTTATTAGCAGTAACAGCTGTGATTATGGGTCATAATCTTCATGCAGGCCCCACAGTCCCCTCCAGATGCTTAGTAATACCCACTTGATACTGCAAAGTTAGAAGTGAAGCTCCAGGTGTTTATTTTAAACAGGCTCTTGACACCAGCCCTCTATGGTTTCCATAAATATTCATGAATTCCAGGTCAGTCAGCATAACCCAGGAGCACGGTAAGGCGAGAGGAAGGGCTTATGTCAGTCTGCCATTCCTAGCTTTGTGCCTGGAGCACAGGCATCCAGCATGTGATAACTACATGGCCATGTGATGTCCCCACGCACTGTGCTTCATAACCATTCCTCTCACGTGGTTTTACAGCTCTTCCTCACAGGCTGGCACTCTTGCTGTTGCTCCTGTGAGAGCCCACTGTCAGCATGCTGCTTTTCTGACTACCTTTTCCTTTCAAGTTTTTATCGCGCATGTCCCCTTTCCCCTCCTCCATGGGGAATCCAAGGCTGCTGCTGCTACCTACGTGCACTTTGCTGGTCCCTTGTATCCCCTGCTGTGTATAGCCATTTCCCAGGGAAACCATCATTAACTGGCATCTCTAGAAGTTCTAATAAATCAACTCAAAGAAGGTAAATCAGCAGAGGGTTTCTCTGAGAGAATATAATCTGAACTGAGAGCAGCCAGAGGAATACACAGACATACACCAGTGTTGTGCATATAACATGCCCTCATACATCACAGACACGGAACTTCTCTAGTGGTATACGTTTTAAAGGACAAACTGGAAACTACTCCATTTCTCCTCAAGTGAAGAAAGGTTTCCAAAGAGTTTATGACCTATGAGGTCTTCTCAGAAGAATCCCTCAAGCTCGGTTTAATTTCTTTTTCCTTTCAACTGGAGATAGGCCACTGTAGCATCTTTTTAAACCCAACTAACTTCTGGTGCCCCTTGCTCTTCCCCCTTCACAAAGCAGTGGGCAGCCATACACAGAGCCTTATCTCTACCCTAGACTGAGAAGCTGTTTAACCTAGCTCTGCTGCCACTCTTAACCAATCGAAATGGCACTGTTTGCTTATTACCAAGAGCTAGCCTCTCTTCCCGTGTAAATGCATGCACGGGAATGATATTCCTTGATCTGGCTGGTCCCCTTACTAAAGTGAAATGCAGCATGCTGGCAATAAAAATCAAATGCTGCAAACTCTTCAATGCTTAACTGGTTTTTGTTAGGAATAGATCTTAACCATTTATCCCCTTCTAGATTTTCTAATTAATTCAAACAGATGTCAAATAAGACCTTTAATATGCTCACTCCCCTCTTCCATTTCTCTGCTACAACTGGGTGTAGCATGATAAATGGTATTAAAAACAAAACAAGAAAACAGAGTGAACAACAAAACAAATTACTCCAAATCCTGCCTCTTCATGCCAGTTATGCTCTTTGGGGTGATACACGGAGAGGTTCCCAGCACCAGTCCCCCCTTAAGGATGTCTCTCAACAGAGCCTTTTTTGAACAAAGCTCATCCCCCGACCTTCTGCAATCAATCACCACCTCATCTCCAAAAGATGCAGCTGGAGCTTAACTTGCCAGATAGACGGACTGCAGCTATGCCAGCATTACAGTGAGGCAAAAGCACCTTTTCCAAATGTCAGGCAAAGCAAAGGCATGAGGCTTCAAACACACTCTGTATAAGTGACCAGGCTTAGAACAACTCTCCTGCCACCCTGCTTGCGAACTGTTTTCCTTCACAAGCAGTTCATCTGAGCAGTAAGCCAACAAAAATTTGAGTAAAAGACTGGATCCTTTTAAAATAAATCTGTTTAAAAATACATTTTAAAACATAAGCTGTTTTTAAACAAAAACAAAAGTATCACCAAGGTTTAATAAAAACAACATGCTGAATCTATAAGGTTTTTTAAAAACATAATGACTCGAAGAATATTTATGAATTATTCACAGAAAGGGGTAAATCATCTTGTACCGCTGAGGCTATCCCTACAAACATGCCAAAATTCACAGCATAATCTTTCTTTGAACAAGTGAATGCTTGGTAAAAAATACTAATTAAACTGACACGGATGCAGATTTTCAAAAGTACATAAGAATAGTTCACAGAAGGGATTAATAGAGATGTTGAACAGACTATGAACAAAACACTTCTTTTCTCCCTGCACCCCACAGAAATTATCTGGTACAGCTAGAATACATCTAAATAAAAATTGAAGGAACCCAGGATTTTAAAAATTGTTTATTAATTGAATTCTAATTTTCACCTGTATGTAGTTCAATCACCACGAAATTAAATGAGCAGAAAGTTGTTAGTTTAGGAATCTGACTGTATTTGCAGTTTAGCTCAGCTCTTTGCACTCATAGGTGAGATCGGCTCTTGCATTTGTGAAACTTCAAATGAAATACAGTTCAAACTTGTCTGTGGCTGAGACACATGAAGACTTTTAACATATCAGCTACTCAGGTTTGATCTCTGCCTAAGAAATCAGCTGCACTGACATCTTTTTTGACTTTTCTTTCAAAGCTTTATTTTATTCAAGTGTGAATTTCATCATGACTTTAAAATGCTGCACGCCTTGCCTTTTTTTTCTTTCCTTCAAAAAATTACTCGCTATACTTCACAGTCTCACGGTTTGAGACACTTTGTCACATTTTATCAAGCCCACACACAACATATTTACAGCCCAAACCTGGCATTTCCACTGCCTTGATTTACCCTTCCCAGTTTCAAGATTTAGGCTATCACATAAGCCCCCTCTATGAAATAAAACCAAAGAGTAAAACAATTTTGGTAAGACCCAGTTTAGGCAGAGAGTCCGATCTGTGAACTTCCAATAGAGCGGCCGTAGCACAACAGCATCCGTGCTGCTCTCCCACCCACAGTGGTGAGCCTGGGGCTAGAGCATCAACACAGAAATAGGTAACAAGACTCAAACCAGCTCTAGTTTGAAACATTTCTGTGCCTTCTCCTTCATCCCTTTATTCTTCCCAGTGCTCAGAAACACCTCATCAGCCCTTGTCCTGCTTCCTCTATGGCATGTCAACAAGGTGGCAGCTCCCTGTCCTCTCATCCAGTGAGCTCTGAACCTCACGTGTTAGGAGTGCCAGGCACGAAAGTGGAAAAAACAGTCGCCACGAGAGTCTATACGGTAACAGAGGCTTCTCCTACCTTTAATGAGCGCTGGTGATGCTTGGATGGCAGATGTTCAGATTTACTAGTTGCTATTCTTTGAATGCTTCTTTGGTGATATATATTTGAGTTGCTTGAGGTGCATCCCCTCCCGACTGAGTTTTTGCTGAGTCATTTTAATGCGATTTTGCACTATTTGGCCAATCAAGTTTAAATAACAGAGAACTGCAAAGAGATTAACTCCGCATTTTGGAACTAATACTGTTTGTCATGGTTAAAAATCCCTTAGGCAGCTCAGTATACTTCTGTATTCATTTGTACGAGGAAGAAGATCTTACTCATGGTGAGCAAGCATAAGCAGAATATCCTCAGGGTACAAGTCAAATCACGCTCCTTCCAACTCATTGGCTTATCAAGTTGTAATGATATCCCAAGGCAATCTGATTTTCCTATGTAGAGATAAACTGATAAACATCCAGTAGTGCAAAATAAAACGCAGGGTGTGACAGCCTTGTATCACAACCAGGGCTCCCTCTGAACAACTCCAGAGTCCTAAGGTGGAGGTGACATTTCACCTTTTATCATAATCTGGCAGGCTACGATGCCTTGCTGCATGCAGAGACAACTTTCCGCAGCTTTGCTCGCTACGGTGTTCCCCTTACTAGGATGCCAGGTTTCCTCTGACAGTGATGTACCACAACTGCATGACTGGGCAGGGACCATTCTGGGTCTTGATCATTGCAATGAGAGCCAAACCCCCTAAAAGCCTTCTTCATGACAATCAAGGAGAGGGGCCCCATCTTGTGGGCATTTCTTGGAGTGAGGATGGCTGCGAAGCTGTTAAACACAGTGCTTCTACGGCAGTGCTGAAAAGCTAGTTATGGTAGCAACCTGCGTCAGATCCCGCCTAAACTAGAGTTATGCCTGGGCTGAGCAGCTAGGGCTTAGGGGCAGGAAATGCCTCCTTCCTTTCTCCTGAGGCAAACCATCCTCCCCTTCCCGTAGATGTGAGGAGCCCTGCCTCCGTACGGCTTTTAAAGACCTGCAGGAAAGTTTATGCGCTGCCTGCAAAAACTCCTTACCTGTGCCCTCATCCCCACTCCTCAGTGAGGGGAATGAACCTGGATGAGGTCAGGGCATCCACCCACCACCAAGGTCGACCAGGCAAGCCTGGGAACAATTTATCAGGTGCCCCAGAGGCCACGGCACCCATGGCCACGTGCTGCCAACAGCAGGAGAGCCTGGATCCCCAGCACAACTGGAGACACGCTGTGCCAGCAGCCCTGATGACCCGGGGCTCAGCGCATTTGGAGAAGAGTACAGGCAGGCTTTCACACCTCTTCCGTCAAAGCTGTTTACACAACCTGCAGCTGCGTCCCACGCCTGCTGTCCCACAGCTACAGCACCCAGCTCATTAGCTTCGCCTCAGGAGGCTCCCCACTGAACCCTTATTTTTTAAGAAGCTGGGTAGTATTTGGGAAAACAAACAAGAGCAAGCTGTTGCGCATGCAATGCTTGTTTCTAGCCCGCTTCCAAAAGGTTTTTAACAGCAACACTGCAACTGGCATTTTCCAGTTCAGGACAAGCTAGAGCAGACACTGCTTTCCCGGCTCCCTCAAATTTGTATTTTCCTGATTAGCAAAAGCTTCATCATGCTCGCCCCTGGTCTCCTACAAAAATGACACTAAGAGTGGCACTGTCTTCACAAGCCCACGACAGCTGGAGGATTTTTCTGAGGTCATGAAGGCACACAGGGACAGGAGCAGTGCCAAGGGCCCAGAGCTCTCCTTGGGGTATGCAGGAATGTGGCAGGATCAGGACCTGGGTGTCTGGCTACACAAGATACAGCTGGTGACCCAGTACGGCCATCTGGGGACACGGGCTAACACAGACTTGGGTTATCATGCAGGAAGTGGGAGGTCAGCACCAGGAATTTTGGGTGTCAGAGGAGGTTTGGGGTTGAAGGCACCCCTAGCAGTCACCTCGTCCAATTTCCCACTGTGGGCCAGGGCCGTGCCACTCCAGGTTTCACCCTGAGGGGCTCTGAAACTCTCCAAGGAGGGAGATCCCACCACTCCTCCAGAGCTTGGTTGTGAAACGTCCCACGCTACCCCAAGCTCAGCCCTTCCCCTCATGCCTGCTGCCTCCTTGCCTGCCCCTGAGCCCTCCTGACAGGGGCCCCTCACCACCCCCGTGGTGGGAAAAGGTGCCACCAGCCTGGGGTCCCCTCAGCCCCCCAGCCTAGCCACCCAAAGTTCCCGGCCTCGCCTCGCCTTGCTCCCCACCCTGCAGCTACCGGCTGCCCCGGCCTCCTGGGGAGAGGAGAGGCCCGCAGGTGAAAATTGGGGGGGGGTGGGTGGGGGGGTTGGTAGCACTTCTTGAGATCCCCTGAATACTGCCTGAAACCTGGTGTAGAGTTGCAAAGCACATCCAGGGAGGTACTTAAAAAAACCCACAACCCACACACGCATTTTTCTTTCGTCCTCCTGCCTGGGTGTTGGAGGAGATGTATTACAGCAGGTCGGTGCGTGGAGCAGGACGCTGGGCTGTGGAGCACGGGGCTGCTGCTGCCAGCGTTGGAGAAGTGTGGCAACCCAGCAAGGAGGTGAGCCCCTGGAGATAGCCGTGCGCTCACAGCAGGGCATCTCTCTTGGCTGTAACGCAACGCTTAGGTTTTTCCATTTCAGGTTTGGTTCTCTCTAACTCTTGGACGTCCTCCACCACCATGTCTATAGCCACACCTCCATCGATACGGCTGCCCAAAAGGTAGACGCTTCAGTATACATAGTTGTATACTATATGTGCCGGCTGACCACAGAGATATCGACTGGTAGAGCAACACGCAGTTTGTACGGTGCCTCTAACTTGGTAACTTCTCTCCTCGCAGCAGTGGTGTTTAACATATTGTCATCGGGAGGAACAACTATGCATACTGAAGCCCTACTTCCTGGGAAGTGGCTGGACATCGCCTGCTAATGGGAAGTAGAGAATAAAATCTTGGGGTTTTTTCCTTTTGCTACCACGTGCAGCCTTTGCTTTTGCTTTTGCTTTTTCATTATTAAACTGCCTTTATCTTGCCCCATGAGTTTGTTTTTTTTCCCCTTTCCATCTCATTCTTTCCCCACCTGTCCGGCTGAAGAGGGGAGTGACAGAGCGGTTTGGTGGCACCTGGCATCCAGCCAAGGTCAAACCACCACACATACACAGTCTGGTGAGGTAGGCAGACAACCAGCACATCCTGACCGTATAGTTACACTGACGGGACTGCCACGTGCAAAACTGTCAAACATTCCTGATACCAAAGGGAAAGTAGTACCCGTGCAGCTAGCCAGCCTTGATTTATGGCGACATTAACATGGCAACAGTGTGAGAAACTGACAGATACTGTAGAAAATAAAAAGAGACGTGGGTCCCTGAGGGGATCTCTGAGTAAACACAAGTTGCCAAGTCATTACCAAGGCAATGAAATAAAAAGATACAAAAAAAAAAAAAAAAAAAAAAGGCAGGGGGGAGTCGGCAAAACTGGAGCCAGTGCTGTAAGAGTAAACAGGGATGTTTATTGTTGTTTATATGTTGTGTACTTGTGAGGAGATAAGGGTGATAAAGGGGAAGAACAAGAGAGAGGAACAAGGGATATCATGTAAAGCAAACGGTATAACCAGGACTGAGTGGGGGTACCTGTTTGTCAGGCCTGTGCCTGATCACCGCCGTTTGGACCAGGACAATAAACCCACTTTCTGTAGCATTCATGCCTGGATTCCCTCCACAGCCAGGAGGGACTGGTTATGGTTTTCCTTGATGTTGATGAAACAATACTAGAATTGCCCTTCTTAACATTGCCAAGGGAATACCTAGAGGTTCTAACCTAACATCATCATGCCTTCCTAACTCCATAACACAGCCAAACCTTTGTTTCATACATGGGAAATTCTGCTCAGTACAGTAAAATATTGGAGAGAAACGCTTTTTAGTTAATAAAAAAAATTTCTGTATGCAAACCCAGGGTATTTCTGTGTTAACACTTATGGCCACCATCATCATACCAAAATAAATCCCGAAACTACTCAGGTAAAGTCAGGGTGAAGTCATGCTCACTAGCATAGGCAAATGGATAAACCATCATTACAATTGATGTCATAATGCAGAATAATGAAGCAAATACAAAGCAAGATAAATTCAATCAACTTTTAATGCCTAATCATCCTTTAGTCCAACTTTGATTTCACAATCTTGTTTAAATCTTGTAAAAAAAAAAATTAAGAACTATAAATTAAACTGTTCCTATTTTTGTTTGTGACAATTTTTAAAACCAGATAGTTTTCCCTTGACCATTTTCTTCTTTAAAATTTAATTAAATCAAATACTGATCTTGAAGCCTAGTGTTACTTTATGCTTTTGTCAAATAAACATTTTGATCCAATCAATCATATCCTTTCTAGCTTCTTCAATATAAGGTTTATCATCAGGTTTCATATCTTCTGGCTTCAACTGTGCAAACCCATGAACTTGTCCAGGATAAACTTTAATTTTATATGCGACTTTACAGTACTGTTTCAACTTCTCCTCCAGTAAGGTGATCTGTAAAAGAAAGCGTTCTTCCATTATATCATGGCTTTTTTGAAGTTTGCCAAGCTTGAAGTTTCTCATATCACTACATCTTTGTCGTCTCTCAGCTGTGACACTTGAAGCAGGTTCTGTTGCTCGACAGATAAGAAAACCCCTCTTTGGAAGGTAAGACTGAAACAATTTTTTAAAAGTATGGGTGAGCCTGAGGACCTCAACAGTTACTGCAGAAATGGTTTGGTACATCTCATTGCCATAAAGGAACGGGTACACTTCTATTCAGAGACTTAATATGGCTTGTAACCTAATTTTAAGCTCTGATCTTAAGAGAACATACTCCCTAAAGCTCAGTGACTCTCAGTCCAAAATATTTTGATAGGCTTAGTAACAGAGTTTAAGAAAACGCAGGCATTTTTTTAGTTTACTGTACAACAAAAAGACACTGCTCCTGCACAGTCTTCTGGTGGTGAGTACAGACAGGCTTACACACAGAGTACTAATCATACGATTATGTACCTGTCTGTATACATGTGTAGACACATTTTTGTGCTCATTCCATTAAAAAGTCAGAAAATAGGAGAACAAACACTTACCTTGCTCCTGCAAGCTTAATTCTACCCATTGTGCAGATTAGAGACAGTACTGTAATTTATTTCATGTTCACTTGTTTTTTTCCCACAGAGCCCTTTATTGCTCAGTGCAGCAAACAAAGTATTTGAGGATTTATTTTTTTTTTAAACACAGGAATTTTTCTTACACAATCTGCACAGGTAGCTCAGAGAGAGAGCTTCAGGAGAAAAAGGTATGGTTTCAATGTGTGACACACGACGGAAAAAATGGGTTTTATGAAAATTGTGCCCCTGGGAAAAGGACATTTTCACCATAAGAAGGGGACAGGGAGTGAAGGATTTGTTTTTCTGCACAGAGAAGACACATATTTGAGGTACAGATCAACATGCTGAATAGCACAGTTAGAAGAAGTAAATACTGATTGGCTTCTGCATTCCCAGAGCGCCCTGCCAGTTCCCCAGTTAGACCCTTCTCCCACACAACAAAGTGTGCTGGAGCTGGTATGTTATCCTTGTCGCTGAAGAGAAAGAACTTACACACAGAAGAGGGCACCAGTTTCCTACCCATGTATTTTTCCAGCCTCTCAGATACACTTACAATAGGGGTTATATCAGAGTATAGATGGCAGCCAGGGGTCAAAGCAGAATCTGCCAGCTGTCATCATCTTAGTTAAAATTCACGCCCACTCTTCTGACACGGTTCACTTTGTCTTCTTGTACCAAAAGCAATTAGTCATTGGTCCACATCAGCAGAAAGTTCCATTATTAGGCTGGAATTATTTTTTTCTATTCAAAGTCCAAATTTACTGGTTTAACTACCTGTTCACTCAACCATAGTAGTAGCCTCCAAGTTTTTGAGATGTTAGGCTCATACCAGCTGGATCTCCCTGCCCAGTTTTTCACTCTGCTTGTCCAGCCACTTAAGAGACCGATGGCTGGTCTTTACTGCATTTCTCACCGCAAAAAAAGAAGCTTTGAATAACCTAAGCAAGATATGGGGGAAGTTGAAATATAAGCAAAACAATCCAGCCTGTCTGATTTTTCATATCTGACAATGGCTCCTAACAAGCTAGGATTTCTGTGTGGGATAAAAGAGCTATGGGAAGAGAAAAAGCATTTCCAGTACAACAGCTTACCTGATCATAAGAAATAGTGTGGTCTTTCTCACCAAAAATGAAAAATGTGGGATTTAGTAAATTGTATCTTTCTTCAGAGTCCCTAATTATTCCTATAATGTTTTTGAGAAACAGTCTGTTAGTGAGGTTAACATTCTTGCAAGATCAATGGCAAATTAAAATACAACATTTCTGTTTAGGTTTACTTATTATGTACATTTTTTTTAGATCAGTAAAGTTTCTATTTGGATGGAGAAAAAAGCATTTGGAAAATATATTTCCCCACTCTCCAAGCACTAAAAAAAAAAAGATTAGAAAATTACTGTGCAAAAGGAAGCAATTTTTTTCTGGTTTACAGCACTCTTAAATTTTTATACCAATATAGCACATTGCTGCAATAACCATAATTAAAATCTGCAACTCACCTTCGAGTTGAGTATTTACAGAAATTTTTACAAAGCAATTACTAGACTTACAAACTATGCATAGTCATGTGAGCCCATGTAAGTTTTCATGTGTTCTACGCTACCATAGAGGGACACCCCAGCGGTTAATTGAGGATTTTTCAGCATCAAGTGATGTACTGCCATTCCACCCCAGGAAAACCCAACGATACCAATCTTCTTTGCACCGCATTGTTCCTTTAGATACTTCAAGACAACATCAGCTTCCCTAAGACATATAAACAAAAGTAAACTAAGGAATCTATTGCAAAATCAATACTTGACAATTTAAGAAGTAAATTAAAAGAGATACGTGACTTTTTCTGCGTCTGCACCCCAGCCATTTAAAACGGAGAATACTTAAAGAACACACTTCAGCCCAGACAAGTGGCTTCTATTCTTACATGGGAGTTAACATCTCTGGTCCTACTTTAGGGAAGAACAGGTGTAAGTAGTTAAATACTTACCTGAATTGTGACCTGCTCCTTTGTTTTCAAAAGAAGCAAATTTTTAATTGAATCACTTTGTCTAGGACAGGACAACTAAAGACAAGACATATCTGCAAGTAGAACAACACCTTGCATTATGGATTGCAGGAAGAGATAAGCTTCACTGTGCTATCTCTATGGAGTCCACCTATTTAGATAAAGATTTATCTTGAGTATGTCATTCTTGTTGCATGAGTTAATATTAAAATATCCTACCAAGCCCACATGCAATAATACTATACTAAAGTAGCAATTACTCAAAATTAAACTGTCAGTAACTATAATGTTTAAAAAAAACAGGTATTGCAAGAGGTACAATGCAAAAATATGCAAATTGCTTTTAATGTAGGCCAGAGCAGGTCATTTTTTTTTTAATTGCAAAATTATTAGGTGTCAATAACTTTATCTTTTTTATTATCTACAGAGTTTTAAATTAATTTTAAATGCAGACCACATATAATAATAACAAGTATATTTTCAAATATTATGCACATATTAGTATGGTCATCATGGGTTGGGTCAGGCTGACAAAAAAGCAGTACGAGAAAGACATGACCAGGAGATCGCGTCCTAGGCCTGTAGCCTGTGCGCTGTGAATGGATGAGCTCTCTCAGACTGTATTTGTTTGGAAGGGCACTAAGTCATGGGTATGTTGCATTCTTTGCTCTCTGAAAGAGCAATGGGTCTGACCCTGAGGGCAGCTCAAGTGAACCGTCAGAAGACCGCACAGGCATATTCTTGAGGTCTTCATTGTTTAAGACGATGCCCACATATCTGGTCACTCTTTGGAGCAGGATTTTTTACAGGTGTTAGTCATTTGTCTGTTAAAAAAAATTTGGTCACAGCTTCTGCAACTATGTGGTCAAAAGCTTTGCTGAGAGATGTTGAAGTTAGGCTGTGACTGCTGGGACCTCTTGAAAGGGTCAGAAGAATACTTGTGGCTTACAAGATGACAGCTGAGTGATAGGGTGTCACTGCCTCACTATCATCTTCTGGAATTTTAGTGTCTGGTGATAGATGCTGAAGGAACAGTAATGCCTCCCCATAATTTAGGGAAGTCTTGTTACAGGCGCTGCTAGGCTCTACAGGTAGCGGGTCCTCTATTTCACATTGAGAAAAACAGTATAGTTGATCAGACGTATCTTAGGTTTTAGGCAGTCTTGCAAATTTTGATCTAGCGCTGCTCAGGAGAATATAATCTGCACCTCTCCTTATCTACAAGGCAGAAAGCGAGATGGGCAAGTGACAACTGGCAGATAGCACAAGCACTTGTGGAAGAGTTGTCCTCATTATCTTGAGGAACTGGAGGCAGAATCAGCACTTGTGGGTGAGAGTGCTGGGTACTTCATAGCCTGTGAAACACTGGCTATGAGCCTGTGCAGCCAGCATGACACAGTTAGAAAAGGACCCAGGAAAACAAGCTGGGGACAATAAGCAGTGACGGATGGAGCAGACGATCCTTTCCAAATTCCAGCCAAGACAGTGCCTAGAACCACAGAAGAACCACCCAGAATAAGCAACTGTGTGCGTGCAGCCAGCTTGCCCTGCGGTGAGGTGCCACTTTTCTAACATTTCATACAAATTCCCCTCATTTGCCGGTTGTTCTTTAAAGTTCAAGTACACATATGCATCTTACTTGTCTACTTTCATAGGATCATGAGCTTTCATCCAGTCAGCAAAGTCAGCCCAGTGATCAGTAGTTTTCCAGGGGTCTGTCCCCTTGAAGAAGTCTGGGCAGATGGTTCTGTGTGAGACATGGAACCAAGTCAACTTTCACATCCAGGTTGGGAGAATCTGTGGGTTTCTAAATGTCTCCTAATATCTTTTCTACTCCAGAGTACCTGTCTACATGGCTACTACCTGAATCATATTCTACTCATCCTGTTCTGGCAATTAGGAGAGCTAAAAGTATATGTCTTTCTATGGGGAAAAAAAAAAACCAAGCCCACAAATAAACTGTCATTATTTCCTTAGACATACTTAATACAAAAGTAAAGGGATTAAGCAACCGATTCTATATAAACACACATATATACATATATCTTTGCTAGTAAAAGCTAAAGCAACCCTTCAAAAGGTTTGGTTCTGAAAAGCTTATACAACTTCAAGATAGATACCAATGTTTCTCTTTCAATCACTCATGCTGCCACATAAGCACAAACACTGGCACTTCTCCTTGTGGCTTTGTGCTCAAGTAGCCATTTTTGATGGGTCAATTTTAGTAGCCTTGGTGGCCTCATGGGAACATTTTGTCCCTTTGCGTTTTCATTCATTCAGACTGAAATGATATGGTTGCCCTATGGTACAGGAAACATCATATGCCATGCTTGGCTTTGTGCCTGGTGATCTATCAGTGCATTTAAGAGAAAGATAGGAAATGACAGTTGCTTACATGTATCCATGACCTGCAATCAAATCGACTATGTATCTAATGTCTGGGAACAGCCATCCAAATATATCATGAATCACGATCACAGCTTTGTCTGTGAAAAAAGATGGTCTACAGACATATGCCTTGATGTGCTCAATTTGTACTTCATGTCCAAGGCACCCATACCGAGATCTTTCTCCAGTATTGTATAGGAAAGGATCAGCCATGTGGAAACCTAAAAAACGAAGGAAAAAAAAAAGACAGAGAAAGAAAGTCCAAATGATTGCTTAACACAAAGTATTACGGGCAAATTAAGGCAAATACTATCTGCAGAAAGTAGTTTGATAATTTCTGTAAATAACATTGACATCCTTGTCTGAAAGGAGAAAGTAGAAAAAAGCAAAAGCAATGTTCGAGTGCAGAATGGCTCTTAGTCCATTATGTGTTACTAAGCTGAGAATGAAGAGAAATCCCAAAAGCAAAGTTACAAAATTACAGAAAACCTGCATGCGTGGGTCCTGATTCACATTTCTTTGGCTCCCATGCCACTCTGTCAGCACTGGGCTTCAGATGTCACTCTCTCCCCAGGCGTGGGGCCATCACTCGTGTCTTCGTGGGGAACCCCATGCTGGTTTCTCTGAATTATGTAGAGGGTAAGGACCACAGCACTCGGCAGCTACAGAAAAGCAGAGTGCTCGGTGCTTCTCCCAGTGCCGGCGCCTGCCAGCTAACCTGTGCTGCTGGCAGCAGCATCACAGCTGCTCTCAGAGCCCACGTATCGGGCGCAGTTGGTGAAGGACTGCAGTACGGACTTGTAAATTAGATTCCAATGCCTTGGGCCCATATGCCTTTGAAAAGGGATTGCAGGAAAACAAGCAGGTGTGCAAATCTCATTCAAAATATGTGAGAGTATTTGGGTCCCTTCTCCAAAAATAGCAGTTGTATACAATGAGCCAGTAGCTGTGGTAGAGAGATTAAAGTCAAAGGCTGTTCTGACTCTCTCTGTCAGGAGCTTGGAACGGACCCTGGGCAAAAAGTAGAATGTGATCCTGTAATTAAAAGTACAAGGAATCCAATTAAGTCTGCAGGGGCCGTGTTAATAGTAGCATTTCCTAGCCACGTACTGGCTTTGAAACTGTCCTCGGGGATGCAGTACACACACCCACATATACATTATGACTGTCTCCGCTTCATCATTTCTGCATCAGCCTATTATTTCTGTTTGCCTTGTAACATGTACTTCAGAGAACTATCTAGTCTTCATGGAAGCATGGCAAATTGTGGTAAAAGTGTATGCCTTCCTCAGCTCTCCATTAACCACAGCAGCGGAGCACTCGGTTTCACTGAGTAATGGGAAATTTTGCCTCGGCAATACAGACACATTTGGAACCATGGTGCAGGCAGACTGAAGAACGTAGAGTCAATGCCGCAGAGGCTCACCACTTGCTTATGCCTTACACAACACTTCCCAGCCTGCCTGACTAACACAGGCTCAATAACAGCATCCAAATTTTACATGCATTTAGATTGCCTTATACCCAAGACAATCAGCCTTCCCTATGTATAGTGCAGAGACACTGTTCTTCCTCATCCTCTCCCCACCCTGGGGCTGCTGTCACCAGATCTGGCAGGGCTAGCACTGAGTTTGAGCAAATATGCTTGATTACAACCGCAACCCCTGGCTGATAGAGTGTGGTGTAGAGATAGTACAGATACAGGAACTGGGCAAATGTGGCTTTACTGCTAGAATCAAGCTGCTTCAGAAATAGCCATGAGGTGGATGATCTCACATCGTGATTAATCCCCTGTGCTGATAACTGAGAGCTGATTACACTTGTTCTCCCACCTTTCTCAACACCTATATGTCCGGGTCGGTGCTAGGAAGCATAAGGTAGCCTGATCTTCAAGCCTAAAACCTCCATTGTTTTGGCATTGTATGAAAGCACAAGTGGTGACACGCATAGGAGGCTATCTCCTAGTTTAAGCCCCCCCATGACAGGCCGGAATATGCTTGAGAGATGTCTGTTTATGCAAAAGTACTTCCTACCTCTTTTTTTTAACCTGAGATGAATGAGCTTGTTGAAGTGCAAGAGACCGCCTGGAGAATTCCCAGGCACTCCCAAAGACAGCTAACACCACCGGCTTCTGAGATGGCAGCCACGGTCTTACCCCACTAAGGTCTTTTGTTCAGAAGGGCACAACCTATGGTGTTCCCTTCAAGGAAGTCATGTTTAGGAGGCATTAAGCTTTGC
Organism: Egretta garzetta; assembly: GCF_000687185.1. NCBI lineage: Eukaryota > Metazoa > Chordata > Aves > Pelecaniformes > Ardeidae > Egretta > Egretta garzetta. The sequence goes on from NW_009259685.1 coordinate 5,697,500, forward strand.
CATAGTTGTGAAACAGCTTACTGCCTATCTGTTGGCTGCTTCTCAGAAATCATTTCTTTGGCTTATCTTGATTGATGCCTAGACAGCTGGCTCTCTTCCAGGCACCAGGCTACGGAGAACGTTAGTAAATAGTCAGCCACACCTGAACTGCTTAGAAGTCTTTGATGGGATCCTGTTCAGTCAGAAGCTTTATTTGTTCCCACCCAATTTGTCCCACGCAACATGGTGTGGCAAAGCAACAAGCCAGGATATTTCCTACCTGTCCTGTCTCACCTCATTCCCTCTTCCCACCAACTTCATCCA
>NW_009259685.1:5697879-5701812 GCF_000687185.1 Egretta garzetta
CTGCTTTCCCTGTGGCACGGTTCCAAGCAGGCGGCATCTCGCCTTTACACCCCACTCCTCATTGCTGAGCTCCAGCACAGAGGAGACATGGGGCCTGGCACAAAGCTAGGAACAGGGGGAAAAACGGCTGCTGCTAACAGGGAATAAAGAGTGAAATCCATGAGTCTGCAGTCATCCTTCTGCTCTTTAAGAGAAGGCCTTCTTACAACTTCTCCTTCTCACCAGTGGCTCTGCTCTTCATTGGGTGTCCCAATATCATTCAGCTTTCGTGCAAGTATCATAAAAAATGAGGAGAGTTTATTATTATCCCAAGGCAAAGGTGGGCTCCCTTGGGTGGTAGGACAGACCCAAAGGTTTACATTTTTAGGGAGCAACAAATCACATGGTTAAATCCCACCGAGTCTCACTTTTCAATAGGGAAAAACAAATCCCTACTTGGGAGGTGGGGCTAAAAATCTTTAAAAAAACAATCAGGTAAACCAGGGGCAAAGGTAGTCCTAAGGGTAACCCCCACTTCCCAGAAAGTGAGCGTGAGCACGTGATCTCCAAGTGCTGTGCTGTTTGGCAGGACCTTGGACTAGTGATGCCAAGATGTGACATCTCTGCCATTTTCCTGGGTCCAGTGATAACATCTTAAACTCCAGTAGTAATTTATTTCAATGGTAAGCACTCCAATGGACCGAACAAGGAAAAGAATGGGAATTCATTACCATAAGGGTAAAAGAAATTATTGTGGTCCTTTAATGTCATCTTGGTACTGATGGACGTAAAATGGTTACTAGTGTCCTCAGAACTATTGCTGTTCTACAGCTTGCAGCAAGCACTCAAAATGAAATCCAGTCTTTCTCAAAGTGGACACCCTTTATCTTCACCTTTTCTGCTCCCTGTTACTTGTCTTTTTGCATTTTTTTACTAAAACCAAAATAAAAGCCTCTCTTTAAAGGAGTGTTTTTTGCTGAATGTTTCGTGCCTTTTCAAAGAGCTGTATCTAATTGCTTAGCAATTTCAGATTTCTCCATTTAAAAACAGTTAAAAGTAGATAGCCTTTCTCTGCTGCCAACTTTGTGGACCAGTTTGCCATCACGTACCTGGAGTACAGGATCCTGGTTTAGCCCAGCTCGCTGCTGCTGCTCAGAGAGACACCAGCTAGGCTTCTCTAAACACAAGAAGAAGAAAACCAGTGCTGCTGACAGTTTTGCTCCCGCTGCTGCCCATCCAGTTTCCAGGTGCTCTTCAATTCTTCTGCAGACTTTGGGACTGGGAGGTGAGGAGGAGAGGCTTAGCACAGGAGTCATCCCAACCGGGAGGGGTGGGGACAGAGCACGCAGAGAGGCAGGGCGCAGCAGGCTCCGCATCAATTGCCTTTCACTCCACCTTTCATTTATTTATGATTCAAGGAGTTTAGAAAGCAAGATGCACACAAAAGCCATACTGCACTTAGTTTTTTAATCTTTCTAAATATGTGTAATACCCAACAAAAGAGTACGGAGGAGTTAAAACAAGGGATTGCTGAGCCTCCTTGTCAGCATGCTTCAGTTTTCTGGGAAAAATTCCCTTCCAGACCCGTACACTACAAAGCAAACGACGTGCGTGATGCAGCCATTTAAGACACTGCAGAATCTTTGGACTTCAGCATTTATAGCTGGGATCTTTAGCATCAGTGGTGCATTTGCTGATGCATTGTTAAATTCAGAGATGCATTCTCTTATAGTATATTCATACACTTTTATTGTCTGTAATAAACATCTTTAATGGAATTTGTGCCAAATTAAGATGAATCTGTCCTGGCAAACTTGCAGCATAAAATTTTATGGAAGTCTCCCTAGCACACAGATGAAATGTATTACAGCCACACCCACAAGTATTCTCAACAAGTCCCAAAGTGTTCCAGGTTATTTTTGATTAGACTTGCTTTCAACAAGTTAGAAACATTTGAACCTGAGCTGTTTGTTATTGATGGTGGCTCGCTGAAATTTTCCATTCCTATTTCCATAACGACCTTGTATATAAGGAACATTAGCTTAGTCCCTTGGGCTGATGTCTATTATAGCTTTAATTTTCTCTGTGCGTGCACATGGTTTGTGTGTGTGTGTGCATGTTGGGGGGAGGGAGGAATGAGAGAGACAAAAGAGCTCAAAGAAAATGCCATTTCAAGCCAGAGACCAATAAAGAAATTTTAATCCTAAGTGTATATGATAAACAAATCCCACAGTCACTCTGTAGATCCTCAGCTGTAGTCTGGTGTGGTAGTGACCACTGTGTGGTCTGAGGACTATATAAAACAGGAGATAGTTGGATTCAGTTCACCAAACTTCAGACGTTTACAATGAGGATGTCTACATGTCAGCAAGGTGTCTACACTCCCACAGCTGTCATCAAGATTTAGGGTATGATTCACACTCTATGGGTGTCTTCTTTAGACTGTCAATGGATAGTCCCCTAGATGCCACCAGCTGTGCTGACCATGGAGTTTATGTCAGCCTACCCACCTAGTGCAGGTGTGGACTGCTGTGTGAGTGCATCATCAGTCAGGTGAGATGAGTCCCACCTCTGTGTGCTGTGGGAGCTACACACAACTCAGAATTAAGGTTTGTCATGACCAGACAGAGGGTGTTTGTCCTGCCATACCTGTCAGTAGCTCTGCACATCAGGTTTGTGTAAGAAACCATTAAAAAGATCACTTGTGTTGCAAGGGAGGGAATGGGGAGACTTCACTGAAAAGATCCGGTCTAAACTTTGATATTCATGTAATCTTGCTTGAGCTTGCCTAACCCCACCTGGGTGGGCATGCTGTACTCAGATCCATGAGACTGAAGTACTGTCCTCCTATCTTGCCCCCCAGGACTTGGGTCCATCCAAGCTGAGGTCCCCTGTGGAACAGATTGGGCCAGCAGAAGCAGGCATATGATCCCACATGCATCTAACAGCTGTAAATCCTGTCTTTGGGCCCACCATTCCTAACTGGGGGTGGTAAGGCTGAAAGGAGAGCAAAGGACTCACTCTGCTGTAATGCAAGCCCTCGCCTGCACACTGTGATTATGTTTGACCTGCAAAGCCTAAATCATTTAGATCTCCCATACCTGAAGAGACTGTCTCTTTCCCCATAAGATATAATCACCTCTGTAATGGACTCAGGATTATGGAGTTCATTGCACACATGCATGTCCTACAATCTCAAGCAACTTACACATTTTTTTTTTTAAGGCTGCTGTGAACATCTCTATTGTTAGGGTTTTCAAAAAAGAAAAAAAAAAGGAAGAAGACAGAGAAGGGTTGGAATGAACACAACAGATTCACTTGTTCAAATGCACACCGGTCAAATTTTTCCTTCACCTGAAACACACAGCTGGTTTTTGTTTGGTTTTACTCTTTTTTCCTGAAGGTTTGCACCAATACTCCTCCAATTGCTCCTCCTGTTTTTATAGAAATGGGCATGGAATAAAACCCCAAAGTAAATCCTCACAGCTGTTGGCTGCATTTTCAGCCGTATGTTAACACCAGAAACAAGATCCTAGGACATGCAAGCCTGTTGTCCCAAGGTAAAATAGAAACATATTCTCTCTCAGACAATTACCGATAGATAAAAAAAACAAGTACTCTGCTGGCATGTAGTGCAGAAGTGAACGAGTCCAACTGAGGGACCAAGGGACGGGCTAAAACATGCGCCATCTACCTTCACTTGGTACAGTACTTGGAGTGCTGCTGGTGGCAACAGGCTTGTCAGAGAGCTGAAGGCATGACAAATGTTATATTTATGTTGTGAAAAACCTGTTCAAAGCACCGATGATGAGCGATGCTCTGCTTGCAGCCTAGAAGCTGCAGACAAGGCAAGAGGGATGGCGAGGCTCCCCTCTCCTCTTGCATGGGTCCTGCCGGCAATAGCAACCTTGGTAAGGGGTCACCACTGCTGAGGGTACCTTGTGAGGAACCAGT
>NW_009259685.1:5701832-5707789 GCF_000687185.1 Egretta garzetta
TAGGCACAGTGGGATGGGGTCAGAATAGCTCAGCTCCGCGCGGCCAGCTGCAATGCCAGTGTGGGCTCCATATCCAGCACCTACCCTGAGAGCAAGAGGCATCCCTTGGTATTTGGGCAGCTACAGGAGTGGAGCATAGCTAGTCCCTCTCACACAGCTTCTCTGAAAAGAGAGGGCCCCCAAGCAGGCTTGTAATTTGGAGCTGGCTTTTGTTTCTGAATGCTATTCTGATTCCTTTCCCTCCATCCAGTAAAAGGCTGTGTACCTAAACTTATCTACTGAGGCATCACTTGGGAGTAAAGAAATACAGTTTAACAAACCCGATTTCATTTTCCAGGTTCCTGGCTTCAGTCTCTAGCCAGTGTTTGAATAAGACCCTGGGAAATCAAGCCAACTCTTGTTATTGCAAATCAAGGCCTGGCAGGAGGTTTGCACATACAGATACTTTCACTGCCATTAGTGGAAACTAGTCTCACGCTTACGATTTTGTTCTCTACCATTTACCTAGCGTGGTTCTCTGGTGTTCATGGCTGCCTTTGCCTGGAGCATTAGAAAAAAAAATCTCCAGGGATTTTCTGATTTGATTAGTAGTGAGCCATACCCCAGCTCTTTCCCATGCTTTCCCATGTGTCTAAGAAGAAAGGCCCCGAAATCTCTCCTCTGTGGGAGTGACCTTATCTGCTTCATCTGGCACGATGCTGGCAGGTACTGCCATGTTCCCTGCGCCGAGCAGAGCACCCGGTGATCCTCACAGGGCACCAGGACCCAGGCCAGGGCGATTGCTGCTTCTTTGCCCTTAACCTTGGCATCTCTCACCATGCTCCCACTCCCCTTTGCGCTGCTAAATTAAATAATAAATTTGCTGCTAAAAATAATAGACCGAATCTGCCATCATCTCTCCCCTTTGGCCATCTTCCCCTTGCATCCAACCCCCTTCCCTGGCTTTCCACTCTACTCCATTTCCGTAAAGTCATTTGAAGTCACTGGTGCCAACTGGTTTCTGGTTGTTCCTTTTAATGTCCCTCTGATTATCCCATTTTTCTTTTGGGTAGGCTAGGGTCAGCTCTCAGAGCATACAACTCCTTTTCTCCCTGAAATCAAAAGTATGGCTCTGACCACAGTGGCAGAAGGATGATCTGCAAAAGACTGTTTTCAATAGGTGTGTTGCTAATTTGCTTGTTGGCTTGTAGAACTGGTTGACCCAACAGCTTCTGGGTTTGTCATGCCTGGTTTGGATTAATTTTTACCTAATACAAATCGTGAATGTTGAGTCTCAAATTTCCTATTTTTGCTGAAAGAGCTTGTGGGATTTCAGAGGGTGTGTTCTGTGAACTTTATGGAAAAAGGGTGGAGTATAACTTTAATTATGCCAAAGCAATAACAGGAAAACTCTTTTAATATTGCGGGAGACATGCGAAGAGGCATATTAAAATTACCTAACACTGTCCAGGTGTTTCTAGGTTATTCAGTAGCTCATCACTTTATTAAGAAACACTTTTAGAGGAATTTCAGTAGAAGGCACGTGATTCCAAATAATAACGAATCTTAATAGCAATATATAGGGAAAACAGTACATTTTTGAGCAATGGCTCCAAAATAGGTACCCCAGATCAGAGGCAGCATCACTGTTGCACTGAACACTATAAATAGAGATACGAGCAAGACAATAGAATTAACGTTACATGGATAATTGCATGGATTAAGGGCTGATTTCCTTGTCTAAAAACCTAAACATCTATTTTTTGCATCATCTAAGAATATGTCTATTAACTTTTCTTACCAATTATTTTGTCCTCTTCTCTAAAACTACAAAAACTGGGAATCCAGAAATTATTAAAAAGTACTTTTCCTTTCAGTTATCCACCATTCAGACTATTACTTTCAAGGATTAATTCATTTGACATTATTTAGTCATTGAAAGCTGAATTTTGTATGCAGAATTTTTGCCATAAAATGTTGATTTAAAAATATATATGTTTGGCCTATTTTGCTCCAGGGCACAAGTCCATTTTTTTTTTTCTTTATTTGGTATGTGTTATATCTCATACAAAACTCATCTAACACTCATTTTATATTTCAGGAACTTTCTGGGATTAATCAAATAGAAAGGGGTCATTCTGTTTGCTTGTAATTGAGGCTGTGTTTGCACTGAGATATAAACCCAATTTCGGTCTTCCGTACACGTAAATTGCCTTGGACAAAAAGCGGCACCTTGTGCCAGTAGAATTTACTCCACTTTTCAGAAGAGGCAACTTTCATGACTGGAAATCTGGCTTCTCCTCTGTAAACTCCCAGTGTGCACTTGAACCGTTTGATTTGGCTGAGATTTTCCAAGAGATCCTTTTTAAAGCCAAGAGGACCCCAAAATTTCCACTTACATACGATCCCCTACAGGTTATATATCTTCTAGATGAACATTAAGGGTTTTGGGGGTTTTTTTCTAACTGAAAAAAGGTGAAATGTTTCCTACTATCACTGATTATTGAAGAATTCTGGCAAAAATTGCTATACTAAATCTGTGTTTTAAACTCCAAAATTTTAAACAGAGTGCCAGGGGAAAAAAAAAAATTCTTCCCATGTTTGCTCGACTTTCAAAGTCCTGTTCTGCAAACATGTCTACGCATTAGTAATCTTGGACTGGATCCAGGCAGCTTTGGACCGTATCCCACAAAGCAATACAGACGCCCAAGTGCAACATCAAAGCAGCGAGTTTAAGGAAAGTAAGTGTAAGAGCCTCTAATTACAATACAAGGTAATTACCATACCTAAATCAATTCAGAGCAATCAAGGTACTTTATTAAGTACATTTGCAGAGAGCACCTGTTCCTTCCCTTTTTCTAAAGCCTAATAACAAAGTTTGGCCTAGCAGACAGAAATTACGTTTCACTGTAATCCTGCAACTGGTTGCGCCCATGCTGGGAGTGAGTCCGCCCACCCCGTGCTCTGTGCCAGCTCAGCAAATTCAGTTCCTAAGGGTCCCTGAGCGTGCGCTGGAAAAAACAGGCGAACGGCGGATCTGGGTGGAGAGAAAGGGTGCGGGCAGGGAAGGGGCCAGCCCAAGGCCTGTCTCCTGCCCCAGGCAGGCCTGGGCGGGCAGCGCGGCGCGTGATGTGCGGAAGGGAACACGTGGGCCCGGGAGGCCAGCTGGACTGCAGGCGCTGCCCGCCCCGCCTGCTTCGGGGAGGATGCCTGCTGCCTGGTGTGGGAGGGGTGGTCTCCCCCTGCCCACCCTGGCATCTGCCCCTTGCCCACCTGGGCAGCTAAAATTTCTGCAAGGGCCACGCATGCCGAGGCAGCAGTGCCAGTGAAGAGCGAACTCCCAAGCTGGCTCATGCCCGGCTCCGTTGGCAACTAGCGAGTTCCAAACTGGAGGTTTCAGCAAGGAGAAAGCATGAGCTTAAGCGGGAAACTTCAAGGCCTTATCAGATTTGCTCTTAAGGGCTGACATTACCACCTCCACTAATGCTACCTCCAGCGTACTGCTTCCTTCTGGTCTGAGACAAATGGAGCTCGGTTCCCTGATAGACCCACAGCGAGATCTCAGGCAGCCGACAAGTTATGGGCCATGAGGGAAAAACCTTAGAGCCACCTTACTCAATCCTTCACAAGGTTCCTCTCTCAGGCACTTCGATTTTCCCTTTTTTCCCCCAGGAAGCTATAGAGGTGGTGGCCTGTCTGTACTTGACACAGCAGGTACCACGAGCCAGGGCCCCTCCACAGCCCCATCCTGAACTGCAGCTCCCCACTGGGGCCAAGCTTGTCAGCTCATTACAGCCTGTTCTTCTGGCTTGGGAGGAAAAAACAACCCAAACCCAAAACCCTTCCCCAGCAAGCTGGAATCAAATCCTCAGTCACCTGCCTCTCTTCAAAGAGACCAACAGTCTGCACCACAACTTATTAGCCTCCCCAGAGCTCCTGGCTTGCTGGTAGGTTTGCCTGGGGAGCTGAGATCCAGTTTTTTGAGTGAAATCACTGCTTGCTTCTACCAGCCAGACCCCAGCAGGTTTCCTGTCCTCCTTGTGCAAACCTTCTCGTAAGCTCAGATACAAACAATGAATGAGTTTTCCAGGGTGTGGATGATCTTTGGGCTTCTTATCTGGATAAAGGGGGAGGTATAAAAGGGAAATTAGCCATATTTTCTGCAGAAGGAATCCACAGTGTGTCTCCACCGTCACGTACTCTTTCTCATGAGAGAGTGATAGATTTACATTAATGGGTTCGCATTTGTCTGCATGTCCATACAAAAAATAAAACTTGGATATAAAAGGAGATAGGGATAATGCTGTGGGAGGAAGTCTTGGATAGGCTGGTCCCGAAAGAAGGACCCAAGACTTTCTGTCCAAGACATACACCCTCAGCATGGCCTTGAAGATTTAACATAAATATGCTAGGTGAGAGATCCATGTTCAAGCTGCTGTTCCACCATGCTCATTCTTGCAGAGGCTGCCATACCCACATGGCTACTTCCTAACCTCTGTCTTCCCTGGGAGATCCTGCCTTTGTACAGCCACTTATGCTTGCATGTGAGCATGATTCCCCTCCTTCCAGTCAGATACCAGTATACTATTAGCTATTCCAACACTCCCTTTCTTGTTTTAAGCAGAAATCGGTGCCTGCTGATGATCTCTTCCTGACATTTCTTCAAAACTAGCACCAAAACTGAGTTTTGATCACGTGGATTTTTCTGATGATATGTATTTATCCTTAAAAAAATCACAGCCAGCTCATTTCAGTACCTCAGAGTTAAACCCCATGGTTTAGCTGAGCACAACCATTTCTGGGTATCATGCAACAGTTGTGATAAGTTCTTTCCTGTGAGAAAAACATAAATGCCAATATTTTCAAACTTAAAGCTCTGAGAGCTAAATTAATTCCCAGGGACAAACACATATTATGTGAGTTGAGAGCAAACAGTAAGCACGGCATGACTCAGAAGAACAGCAATGAAACTGCACATTCCTCAGTGAACTTGCGAGTTATGTAAATAGAAAGTCAGAAATTAAACAACAGACTCCTGCCTTGGTATTTGTAATTAAGGCTCTTCATTACCATGCAATATGCTTTTATAATATAGGTTTGCTAAAAGGTCTGTTTTATGTTTTCTGCTTTGATGGGATAAAAAGCTGTTGTGAAGTTTGGGAAACAACTGGTTTCACTAAGTGCATACTAGATTCTGCACATTTCACCTGGGTACAGGTCAGAGTAATTTTTTATGTGTTTATGTTTATCTTTCAGGCAGCTGAACCACTAGCAGTCATGTTGCTTACTCCTGGAAACCTCCCGGAGAATCTGCAGGCTTCAAAGGCTGTTAGGAATTCCTCATAGTCTTTAGATGCAGTATCTTTTTGAGGAACTCTTCTTTCCATCATCTCCCAACAGCCACTGAAAGCCAACAATTACAACCTCCTTGTCACACTTGTAGCTTTCCTTTCTCTTGTACTAAATGGCTCTCTATTTATCTTAAATGCAGATTTTACAAGGAAGAAAATGCATTTTTTTCTGAATGTTTCTTCTGAAAACAAGAAATATATGATTTTTTCCAGCTCCAGATTTTTTAAAGAAAAAATAACACAACTGAGATGCTGAAAAAGAAGCCAAACTCAAGCCAAGCTCAGAAAAGCCAAGCCAGTAGAGGTCCCAGTCCTACCGTGCACACCACTTTCCCAAGGCCCCACCCACTTTATTCCCTGAGCTCCAGCAGGGACTTTGATTTACCCCTGGAGCACGACATTAAATACATATGGCAATTTTGTAAGTACAATGGATTTAGGATGGACATCCAGGTGAGTGAAAATTTCAGCTTCCAACTTTCATTAAAATATAATCACATTAAATAACTGAAAATGAGTAGGCAAGGAATCTTATTGAGTGTCTATGATTATATGTGATACAAAGTGCAAGACATGAGTAAGTACCTTTGAGAAGTTGACAGAGACCAATATAGCAACTGGAATATA
>NW_009259685.1:5708372-5717408 GCF_000687185.1 Egretta garzetta
GAAAAATAGATGGAAAAGTCACTGAACTGTAATTACATTTTAGTAAATCTTTTGTTGGTCTGCATATTATAGATATGGGTTTTCCAAAACAGAAAGAGGTCTTTAATGTCTTTCTTCTCGTGTCTTTCAGTGACAACCTAAATTCAACCCTTTTTTGGTCATGATAGCTGATCTGGAATTGATCCTACATCCAAAATCTACAAGCCACTCCAAAGTATACTGCAGGTCCAAGAACATTTCAGATATAATCATGAAAGATATATTAACATAAATACATCAACATGTTTTAACACAAGCATACATTTTCAAGCCCAGTTTTGGACTGTAAAAAGAAAATCTGAAGCAGAAAACCAAGCGCAAGCTCTCTTTGCTGTACAGATTTCCAGTTCACCTACATTCACAGATCCCCATTGCTTAGACAAACTGGACAGCTCTGGGTCCCCTCTCTCTCGACCTGCTTGGACTTCCTCCTGTCATTGCAAGGTAGAGGCTGCTGGTGAGAACACATCAATTCACACATGCTTGCTGCCCAGTGGGACTGTACTGACACGCTGCTGGACAGGATCCTAGTCTTACCAGCAGCAGGCTCCTCACATGAGACCATTTGGTGAGTCAGTGCTGCAGTGCTCCCATACCCCCGTCCCTGCTCCCTGCCTCCTTCCCAGTGCGGAGCTAAAGCCCCTCTCTTTCCTCCTGACTTTGGACTGCTTGATACTGCTAACAGGACATTTCACCGGGTAGCATTTTCCATGGAGCTTGCCAGATTTGAATCAAAAGTTCACTGAATGGCATCAGCACAATAGTGACTCCTACCCTGGTCCTCAACAATAAAGCAAAGTTAGAAACTCCCAGCACATTCTACCCTCATCACCCTGTACAGATAGACAAGGGCCAGCCCCTGGGGCAGGAGCTGGGGCCGCTGGGGCTGTCCTGCTGGGACTCAGTGAGCACAGCACTTTCAGCAGCCGACTGGAGGCAGAGACCATCAGCCATGGGCACATCACCCAGGCACTCTGGGGGGAAGCACTAAAGCCTTCAGATCTTCCTCCCCAACCACCTCCAGCCCCAGCTGAGCAGGGGCAACAGCTGACCCAGCTGAAGGGGATGTGATCTGGGAGTTATCCTAGTGAAGGTACAGCACGATAGGGTAGCCTGAGGCAGCACAGCAGATCGGCAGCCCCTCATGGCTCACTTTTTCAGCCTAGCAAAGGTGCAGGGCATCTGTGCAGGGTGCCGCTTCAGACGGGGAGGGCTTCAGACATCTGGAAATGCCCGGGAGCCTCTCAGGTAATAGGCTTAGCCAGGTGGCAGCATTCAAGGCAATAGGCTTCCCACCATCTGCAGCTGCTCATTCATGGCCCATCAACTTGCCAGATGGCCCCAGCCAGGCTCATAGCACCATGGTCCCTGCCTAGCTGGCCCAGTGCAGGCCCCAGAGGTGCTCTTCTCTTCTGCCACCCTCCTCTCAAGGTCTCTAAACCACCTTCTGGGGCTGGAGCAGAGGTGCCCTCTTGTGGCACCCAAGGGAGCTCTGTCACCTCTCTGGATCTGCCCATGCTCCTGCTCCTGGTCTCCAGGTCTCAGCTGCCATGAGGCTCTTTCACTGCATGCTCCATAATCTTCCTGTGGACTGAGATTAGGCTGATTGACCTGTAGTTCCCTGGATTCTCCTACTTTGCCTTGAGGGCTGCTGTGACACTTGTCTTTTTCTTGTTTTCAAGGACCTCCCCCTCTTACTGGTTCTTGACACCTTCTAGTCCCTCTCCCAGCCCTTTGTCCTCTCAGTCACCTGTAAACACACCCTTCCCAACTCACCACACTCATCTTGGCCATGCATTCACCATAATCCTTTCCACCACACTTTGCATCTGTGCAGCTCCTGGCTGCTCTTCCCGCAGTCCTGCATGGCAGGACCCTGGCACAGAAGGAGAAACTCTATTTGCCCAGCTTCATCTTGCCCCCATTGGGAGTGAGATTGAGGGAGTCAGAGAGAGTTGTCCATGAGCTTTTGCTTTCTTTGAAGCAACTGTGAGGTTCAGGCCTCCCTGGAGAACTCCCTGCCCTTTACTGTATAAATTGTCCCCTGCCCTTACATACAAGTGGGAGGATCAGAAACTGGCTCAGGGGGACCAGGAGTGTGTAATAAAAGTAGAGATAGTGCATCCCCTCAGGAGGCTGTAAATCATTTGAAGAGTCACCATCCTTGGAGGTGTTAAAAAAAAATGTGTAGACGTGGCACTTCGAGGCATGATTTAGTAGGCATGGTGGTGTTGGGTTGATGGTTGGACTTGATGATCTTGGAGGTCTTTTCTAACCTTAATGATTCTATAAAAGACCCCTGCTTTCCTTCTTCACAGAAGATCATTGAGAGAAGAGAGGAAAGGAACAAAACTTGAGGATCCAGGGAGAAACTAAAGAGAAGAAGAACCTCATCTGCCACCCTGAACATAAGAGTCCTGACTATAAAATTTGGTACAGGTTTCTGACAGTGATTTGTGTTCTCAGGGCACAGCTGATAATGAATCAGAAAATACACGCTCTCAGAAGACTCTTCCTGCTAAAGTAGAGATAAACTAGACACTTCTAAAGTAGGAACTTTTCCAGATGTTCTCCTTTGAAAAGGAGAGATTCCAAACAGGCTTGTTCTGAGGAGCTGAATGGGGATGCTGAGCTGAGCTGCTCAGATACTCTTCAGGCTCTCTGGGGACAAGGCCATGAGAAAGAAAAACCATGCACTGCCATTTCTCTGTGTGTCATCATCCTTGTGAGATGACTCTTTCCTTAGCACCTTTAACTAGGCTCAAGCCCTGGCAGAGGCCCATCTGACATCATGACTGCATTAAAAAATGAGTAAAACACAATGCGTTTTACAGCCAAGAAAATACAGGGTTTGAGTAGTAAATGTGTTTGATGATCCATGTCAGCCACCCAACTGAAAATCTACCTCACTGAGTCAAGGATTTTGCTCTCCTCTGTAAACATGAAATGCATTAAGTGGTTTCTTCACTGTATTGCCTGACCCTGCAGTAAAGGCAGTACACACAGCAAATGCATCATTGCCATCAGGAAACAAGCAAAAGCTGGGGCTTCTGCCCAAATTCTCAGTCTGCAAGCTACAGTGAAAGGAAAGTTACTACAGAAATCAGGCGACTTCATAAAACACGGGTCATCGACTCTGATCAACCTGTAACAACTCTGACCTTTAGACCATAGCTCACTTTTGTCTGGCCAAGACGACTCCCATCCTTTTCCCTGTTGCTGCAAATATTTGAGAAGAAGTAATGGCAATTCATTAGAAATCTGAGCCCTTCTGTATTTCCCTCCTAGCCAGTGCAGAAGAAGCAGAGGCAATAACAGTTGTGTCGTTATAGAAAGTATTTGTAGCGACTATGAGGATCTTTCTCCACAATAGACATGTTCTCTTTTTGGCAACACTCACAGTTTTAAATGAAGTAGAACCAAGCCCTGCCCTGAGGAGTTCAATTTAATTTGGTTGGCAGTCATAACCTCCAGTAAGATCTGGAAGGTCAAGAAAAAGGTTTCTGGCAAAATAAGATTGCTCCTGCTAAATACTGAGAATAATCCCTAACTGCTGTCATCCGTAAGGATATTTTCACAGATTTTTAAAGACAGGAGGACCAACATGTGCTCAGAAGGAATTACAAGCAGTCACTTGACAATGCTAATGTGTTTCACACCACACCCTCTATTACCAAGGAGAACAAGGAGAAGTATATTAAAAAAAATTATCATTTTAACTTAATGACACAAATATCTAACTACCTAAAACGTTCACTTGAAGTTGATGGCCGTGTTTTAGGTGAAGAACCGTATGCTTCAAATGATGCTACATTTATTAGGAATGGGATATTCCAGAAGACAAATACAGCCCCTTTTTTTTTTTTTTTATTTGAACCCAGGAGTCCTTCACTGAGCAACAGCAACAGCAGCCACAGACCCCTAAATCCCAGGTAGGTTAATAACATGACAGCCATGGGCTCCACTCTCAGCGTGACAGCAGGATCCCAACCAAGCTGACAGGGCCTAGGGTTTAAACAGAAAATCCACTGTAACGAATACATGTGAAAAGATCCCTGCTGTGTTTAAGCAACGGAATTTGGCGATGCATATTCTGCAGATCTTGAGAAGAGCCGTGAAGTTCTGCAAATATTTTTAATGTGTGGAAATGGATATCTGTCAATCATCCAAGTAGCACCTAACTTCTTGAAATCTAGACATAGATAAACAGCCTTGATTTTCTTCTCAAATCAAACCTAATTCAACAGTGATTTCTCCTGCAATATCACTTTAGACTAGGTTTTTTACATTCAAGCAAAACCTCACCTCTCACTGAAAATGGTAGCGGGCATAGTTTCTTTCTTGGTTGAAATGTTAATGATCCATAGAACAAACCCTGGTGCATAGCCAAGCATCTCCTCGGAAATACTTTCTCAAATAAGCAGATCTGGAGCCTGTATCACGGCTGCGTCTGATGGTGCTGAGCCATTACGTCCATCCCTAAATGTATGTCCAGTGCAGTACTGCTGTGCGCTTTATAGCACACAGCAGGTGTGCAATACCTGAATCGCAAGTCAGGTTTTCGTTCAGGAAGTTTGATTCCTCAGGCAGCTACTAGCCATAGCCGAGGCCTGGTGAGAAGCAAACACCAGCTGAAAGGAAACGCACCGGTCAATGCTGAGGCTGCAAAGCCAGTGCCTAGCATCAGTCCGACGGCCTGGGCCATCCTCCTGCTGCAGCAGCAAACACTTCTGCGTGTTACCACCGTACCTTTGAGACTACTTCTCTCCATCTCTGTGCCAGCAATCCCCTGGCACAGTGGCTACCTGCTGGCTAGGGGCAGCTTTATGAGGGGTGGTGGCAAAATGGGCAGCCACCAGGGGAGGTGTGTCTTCCAAAGGCCCTGCAGCCCACGGGGAAGACCCAGGGTGGCAATGGCTTTTGCCCTGTGCTTTTGTAGTCCTCAGACCTTTGTGCTTTCTGATGGGCACCAGGCTAATTTTCTGTAGGCCATGCTTTGTGCTATATAGCACAGTGCCTTCTCTAAAAGTTTTTCTCCTGCCGTGGAAACTCTAGACCTCCCTAGCAGTGGTGCACCGGTTGTTTAGGAGCCAGATACATGCTCACCCCAAATACTGCCTGTTTTTTTAAGACAAACTGACATCCCTTTGGGTTTCCTTAAGATAATCCATTATGTTTTCCACATTTCCATAACTTGCTGTTCATAACCAGCTGAACCATTTTTGTGGTGAGAGTCAGGCAGACAGCTGAGGAAAAGAACTAGAACAGCACTGAAAAAAACCAAACAAACAGTTAAGAAAAGAAATGCGTTCGGAGATGTTCAGCAAAAGAAAAAACAAAAAGCATTAGCTTTTGCTGTTTGGCTTTTTCAAGGCTCTGAACTTTCAACATAACTCTACAAATGTACGGTAATAAGTTTTATGAAGTGTCATGGTTTAACCCCAGCAACTAAGCACCACACAGCCACTCACTCACTCCCAACCCTGGTGAGATGGGGGGAGAAGCGGAAGAGTAAAAGTGAGAAAACTCATGGGTTGAGATATCACAGAATCACAGAATCGTAAGGGTTGGAAGGGACCTCAGGAGATCATCTAGTCCAACCCCCCTGCTAAAGCAGGCTCACCTAGAGCATGCTACACAGGACTTCATCCAGGCGGGCTTTGAATATCTCCAGAGAAGGAGACTCCACAACCTCCCTGGGCAGCCTGTTCCAGTGCTCTGCCACCCTCAGAGTGAAGAAGTTCTTCCTCATATTCAACTGAAACCTCTTATGTTTCAGTTTGCATCCATTGCCCCTAGTCCTGTCGCTGGACACCACTGCAAACAGACTGCTTCCGTCCTCTTGACTTCCGCCCTTAAGATATTTGTATGCGTTGATGAGATCCCCTCTCAGTCTTCTCTTCTTCAGGCTGAAGTTTATGGACAGTTTAATAATTGAAATTAATTAATTAATTAATTAATAATAATAGTAATGATAGAATATACAAAACAAGTGATGCACAACGCAATTGCTCACCACCCACTGAGTGATGCCCATCCCATCCCAGAGCAGCGGTCCCTCATCCCCAGTCAGCTCCCCCCAGTTCATATGCTGAGCATGATGTCACATGCCCCTGTGGCCAGTTGGGGTCAGCTGTCCTGGCTGTGCCCCCTCCCAGCTTCTTGTGCACCGGGCAGAGCAGGGGAAGCTGAAAAGTCCTTGCCTGGCGTAAGCACCACTTAGCAACAACTAAAGCATCAGTGAGTTATCGACATTCTTCTTGTACTAAATCCAAAACACAGCACTGTGCCAGCTATTAGGAAGAAAATAAACTCTATCCCAGCCAAAATCAGGATAGAAGGCATTTTAAAATGGGAGAAAAGATGGCAATGTCATAGTACAAATGCTGGATAGTTTCAATTTCGCAATATTTATTTTGTATTCTCTTAAGAGAACTTTTGTAAAAAAGACAATGTATTTTCTAAGCATTTAAATGTTACAAAACCAAAATGTTTCACCAAAATAAAACCATGTTCAAAAGAATCTTGTCCTTTTTCCACTCCTCCCACGCACTCTAAATATTCCCTTCCTTTTGCCATAACCTTCTGTGACTTGGGGTTACATCTATTACTGTCTCAGTTTTCCATCTACAAAATTTCCATATTTCCTCTGATATCCAGATAATAACTTATTTGGAGCAGAGATTTTTTTCCAGCACATTTTTTCAGTGCCTGTTAGCACTAATTCTTGGCCTTGATGACAGTCATCTCCTAACATCCTCCTCTGTACCAAAAATTAAAACCTTCTTAAGCCATGGGTATTTCTCAGGCGAAGAACACCTAACATATTACCAAATAGACAAGGATTAATAATATGTTCACCAAAAACACCAAGAAGGCTGAAAGAGAAGAGATTTAATTTAACTTACACTCCATTTTTTTTTCTTTTCTGTTTAAATTACAATGGCGTGCCTTCGACTCGTGTTTACTGGTAAGCTATTGCGTAGCCCACACAGAAGCACTGAGTAAGGACAAAATTTTGGGATAAATTCTCTCTAGGTGCTGAGAAGATGGTATACATGTGATGTTTGTCAGGTAATTTAAACGGCCGAAGAGACTGATACAGGCAGGAATGAAAGTATCTGCTGGCAACATATAGCAGCTCATTTCAAAAGCTTTCATCTCATTTAAAAAAACCTACCATGAAAGACTGAAACTGGAGAATTATATACATTAATCCTGCCCTGGCCTTTGTAATATGAATGGTTATTTAGAGACTGTTATATGACATTTAATTTACATTTATCACAACAGAGTAACAACAATGGTTACATGCTTGGGAAATAAAGAGCAGTAATTACGAATGTTCTTGGAAATTGAGGTGCCCCGTTTCTTTGTTTTTTTCATGCATATTTTTCATCGATTTTGCCTTGTTCAGACAAGTTGAATATACTGGCATTTCTCACACCCTCAGTACTACGCTGCCACTTTTGTAATGTGCCAGGATAATTTGTCAAGATGAAGACAAGCTTACTTTTAAAATAAACTGATTTTTTTAAGTTGTAAGTGGGAGATTTTTCACCTTGCCTTTCTGAGAGGGAGGACACAGAAGAGCTGAATACAATAGCATAGCCCACATGTGTTTTACTGTAGCACTTTACTGTAATTATACAGCTACTGGAGAGCCAGGCCACGCCTCCACATTTTCCTGAATTTTTTTTGCTTACACAGGCCAGTATCACGTATCCCACCAGCAGCTCTGGTGCTCGATGAAGGTAATCTTGAAGGTACTAGCGCATCTGAAGTTGAGGAAAAGCAGCTATAAAATTGTAACTTGGGCATGTGCCACCTCTGCACTTCAAGTCCAGACTTGGAACCACCATCCACTCTACTGCTGACATGGTGGCCGGAGGCTTTAATGTAAAGGACATAATGGCTGGTTGGACACAAAGGGTCATATGGTAAAAGAGAGCTGAAAGTTGCTATGACTCGTCGATCAACTAGAGGGGTTAAGATAGATGCTACCACGGAAAACTAACCTAATACACACATGCATTTTGTCAATATAGAATTTCTATTTAGCCTTAAGACAACTGACTTCTGTTTGCTTCCTTAGTAGGATTTGTGCCAACTCACCTGAGCACATCTCCTAACTTTCTGTGCACCCGGCAGAGCGCAGAGTTTTAACGCATGCGGTCTCAGCTACTTACGCCAGCAAGGCCTGAACACGTGAACAATTTAAGTTAGATGAGATTTTTGTGTTTTACTGAAGAGTTTATTACTTCTGTTGGAAATAGCAGGCCCAGGAAGGAGAGGTGGGATTTGAAGACAAGGACGGGTAACACCTTCCCCCTGAGGAGGCAGGGGGCTGTCGCCAGGGCCACCTAAAGCTGCGGCCTAGGCACTCCTGACACACTGACCTCCCAACAGCTTGGCCGACTTCAAGTATGAATGCGTCGCGCCTTTTTGGTTTGGGGGAGAATTCTGACGCGCTTTTAGCTGTACTTTGCTTGACTTCTGTGCTCTTCCTGGGACAGCCCCTGTCCCTGGCTGCAGCATGGGCGCCTCCCTCCGCCACGTCCTGCTTGGCCTTTGCCACCCTGATTTCCCCTCTGTGGTGGTTTGACCCTGGCTGGACACCAGGGGCCCACCAAAGCCGCTCTATCACTCCCCTCTAACCAGACAGAGGAGAGAAAAGTAAATTAAAAGGCTAGTGGGTCCAGGTAAGGACAGGGCAAAACAGACTCAACTTGAAAACCAAATTAATTTATTATCAATCAAAATCAGAGAAGGAGAAGAGAAAAACTTCTAGGTCTTAAGAACCTTCCCCCCACCCCTCCCTTCTTTCTGGGCTTGACTTCATTCCCAGTTTCTCTACCTACTCCCCCCCAGCAGCGCAGGGGGACGGGAATGGGGGTTGGGGTCAGTTCATCACACGTCGTCTCTGCCGCTTCTTCCTCCTAGGGAGAGGACTCTTCCCCTGCTCATGCGTGGGGTCCCTCTCATGGGAGACAGTCC
>NW_009259685.1:5718555-5774107 GCF_000687185.1 Egretta garzetta
GGCTGCCCGTTACCGGCGCTCCGGGGGCGTGGGGGGCTAGGGGGCGAGAGTTAAAGAGGGTTTGTGGAGGGAAGTCCCGGCGCGGAAAGCAGCAGCCGGGGGTGCTTTAGCTGGGGCAGGCATAGGAGGCCGCGAGGAAGGGGCTGGCCCGAGTCGTCCAAAATCCTCGCCGGGCCCAATTTTCTCTTGGCCGGCAGACACTGTACCCGGGCCTGTAACTCGGCGAGTTTTAAATATCCCCTTTCAGCTGAGGAGTAACAGCAGCTTTAGCTGCTGCTGCTTTTGCAAGGTTGACTTCGTTACATATGCTGGAAAGTCTGTTTGAAAAGTTGGAAGTAGTGAAGCGATGCAGGCAGGAGCTGACATGTTTCTCTGCCTCTTCTACAAGAGGCTGATAGATAGTGACTTACCTCATTTTAAAAAAGAAGCTGTCAAAGAGATCGTAGTCATGTTTTCTTAACGGGTAGTTTCCATTTTGAAGGGTATTGCTTTGCTGAGTGGGTATGTTTCGTCAGCACTTTTGCTCTGCTCAGATAATGTTGAGGGACTGTGTAGTTCAAGCTGATAATGCAGAACTTCCATAAACCAGGACTTCCTATGGCAGCGTAAACCAAAATAAATAAAGGATATGTGTTGTGCTATGTTTCTTGCAGTGTTTGAGCTTTGTTTGTCATCTTAAGCAGTAACTACAAATATGTATTGCAGTAGCAAGGCAGTTCCAAGGAACGTGTTTTGTTTCTTGGCTTTTATTATTTTGGCATCATTCTGAATGTGGCTTTTTATCTAGTGGCACTTGATTTTTTCCGTCTTGAGAGGATTAAAATGAAAAAAAGCTGGGAAAACAAGAAACACGGGATGAAATAAGACAGCACCTTTGTAGAAATGTCCCTTGGGTTGCGCTGTAGACATCTTTAGCACCTGTGAAAACAGATGGTTCATCAAAATATTAGTGTTATTAAAATCTAACAACTTTTAAAAGGCTTGCTGCAATCTTGTCATGCCTCTGTAGACCAACAGTTACTTACACTGATGAAATGTAAGTGAACTCAAAGCGAAACTTTGAGTGCTTGGCCCCTGGTTGCCCCGAAAACCTGAATCATTGCAAACTGTGAAGTTGAGAGTCTCAAATGACCAGCTGCATTCCCACCGCTCCTGTCGCTGGTAAATCCATCCTGGTGGGTTTCACTCGAGCAGCATAGTTGATAGTTTGTTACAGGCTGTTAACAGTGGTAGTCTTGGATCATACCTGTGCTCACAGGACTTCGGTAGGTGAAGGGAGAGACCAGGGAGAGAAAGAAGAGGGGGCTGTTAGTTACGTCTTAAGGCCTTGTCTCCTTTAACTAAACCTTTGTGTTAAATTCTACATTTGGAATTTGGATTTTCCTGGGTTTTAATTTATATATATTTATGTAAATGCACACACAAACGCGTATATGTGTAGCCTAAGATACTGTATTTTAGTCTTATCAACATTACCTTCAAAAGCTCTTGACTAGTAGGATGAAAGTAACTGGTCTATATACTCACTTTCCATAAATACCGCTAGAATGTTACAACTTCTACAGTTTCAAACTTTAATTCCCTGACACTTGCCAGACCGCTGAAGAGGCTTCCCAAGGTTAGAAAGCTTTAAACACCAGCAGTAGAAACGGCTGCGTTGGTGCCTTAAGGAAGACGAAATGCGTGCTCTAATATTATTGTGTGCCTGAACTGCTGCTACAAAATGCCACGTGGACTTCTCTAAATATTGGTAGCCCATTAGCGATATTATGGCTGTGGTGTTACTGATGGTTTCGTGCTTGGCTGAGTTTAGTGTGGAGCTCGAAAACTTAGCTGGATGGTATGAGCTTAGATGAGAGGGGCAGTTTAGGGTAGTAACCGTCAGACCCAAGGGGCAGCTTCTTCATCTTGCAGTGAATGTGAGAGTTGCTTCTCTGTAGCACCTGAAAGCACCAGGCGCCAGGTTTTGCTGATGAGAGGTACTTCTGTTTCTTTCCAGTTCAATCAGTTTGCTGCTAAATAACATAATCTCCACCTTTGGCTGTTAGTGATGAAGACACAGCTAGAGAGGTGATAGGCAGAGAATTGTTCTCTGGGGCAACAAAGAAACTGTATTACCCAAGGTCATTCTTTCCAAAACACATGCGTGACAAAACGGATGCAAAGTGTGTGTGCAAGTAGGAAAATAGTGTCTGTTAGACAGTGGAATTACCTCTGAACATGACAGTAGTTCATAAGGTGCAGAGCTTTACATGTTGACCCTCAGCGGGGTTTATTCATGTGAAGCTATCAGCTGCTTAATAGTCCAGATCGTTACACTCGTACTTTTTTTATTTGGATTTATAAAACAAGTGGGACTATCTAGAAATTCTCGTAGCCTTTGAAAAAATTAAAATTTAGGTTTAACTTATACTAGTAAGCTAACAGAGGAAATTCTTTTCCAAATAAAGAATTCATTTGCTTTCAGTAAAGCAAATTATGTTTTTTCCCACCAGTCTTGAGAATAAGTGACCAGTCTGCTGTGAAAGCCAATGGACCATTAATGAGCGGGTTCAGAGAGCTACTGGAGTCTTTCAGAGAACAGCCTGCTCTTAACTTGCTTGCTTTTGTGCCAGAGAGTATTCTTAAAGCAGTGGTTTCACATTCTGTCTCTTGTGCTGGCTCTAGTCCTTGCCTGACCCTTGATGAGGCTGATCCAGAGTACAAAGTTGTCAGTGTACTGCAGCGAAACAGCTCAGTTTGAAGGAATGCTGGAGGAAGGTGGGCATGCCACAGCAAGTGGTGGTGGGTTAGTTGAAGAGACCTGTCCCGTGCAGTGATCTGGAAATAATCTCTATGATAAGAGATCGCTTGTTACGTGAAGCGGTGGTTCTGGTCGCTCTTGTTGGCAGAGAAACCAGGGGCTCTTGATGTTTGCAGGGGTACGTCGTTGCTCGATGTGGCTGTGACAGAAGTACTCTTTACGTCTCTTTGTAGCATTGTCGATGTGGTATTGAATACACGTTTCTCTTAATTCTAGGTTTTCGGCCTGCATGAATGAGTTCAACACTCTCTTTTGTAGATATAAAATTACTTTTTTTTCTTTTGAAGTCACTTGTATTCTTACGCTTTAAGTGTAGAAACTGTTCTAATACTGTGTCAGCTATGGATATGGTCGTATTGTGACTTCTTTGTAGAAAAACATTCAGGTTTTAATGATTGGTACCTTTTGGAACTGTTTGTAGAGATACATTAACTTTTGGAGATGTCAACCAAGAATGAAGATAGGTGATTCAGACTTGAAATTGCGTATTTTCAGTATTCTTATATCAGTACTTTAAGTAGGTATTTTTCTAACAAAGATCTCTGATGTGTATCTGTTACACTCTTGCAGGTTTGCTGAATGGTGGTTGATAGAGAAATAATTAACAAAAGAGAAAATCTTAAACTTAAATCTCCTATAAAAATGGACATTTTATGTCAATTTCCTTAATAGAAGTGAAAGTGCAATGGTATTAAAGGGGGAGTAAAAGGAAGACACCATGCATCTGTCAATAAGCAAATAAAATAGTTGATTTTTTATTTATATTTGGTTGTATGTTTAAATGCTCTGGATAAATGAATGGTATTAAGAGACATCAGTTCTTTAGAGGGAGAGGTTTACACTCACGTTGTTGTGCACAAAACATCTTGCAACCTTTAGTTGTAAGAAAATGTCAAAAATAGAGAATAAAGAAGGTGCAGGACCTATTGAAATATTATTGAAATTATGAAATAAGAAGTAGAAAATGTCATCCCTCTTGTGACTGGACTGTAGATTGCTCAATGGGTGGCCTTATTCAGCTCGGGTAGCAAACTCACAAAATACCTGTTTCTGTTTATTGTGATGGGTTTTTTTGCCCTTTCATTGAGAGCACCAAGGAGCATCCGTGTTAGTTTCAGGAGTAGCAAATGGCATGTTTAAGTCATTGTTAAACATTAGTAAATCTCTTCTGCTCAGCCTCCTTTTAACTTGTTCAAAACTCATACAGAATTTTTCCATTTCAAAGTCTCCCCTTTCAGGAAGATTATCCTTAACAATCTCTATGTTTCAGTGATAACTTTTTTAGGCAAAGAGCACCTCTGCATGTAGTTCTACTCCTAGAAATCTTAAAGATGTAATAAGACATGGTTTGGTTTCTTTTTTTTATAATGTGATCAGGTAGATAAACATTCTTCTTGCTTTTTCTGGTGATCTCTCAGTCTTCATGTCCTGCATCAGATAAAATCTGTCTTTCATCCTCTTTCATTTTTTTCTGGCTTCATTTTGCTGCATGGCAAAGTTTCTAGCATTCAATTGTGTAATTTGTCTTGTAAATTTGAGTTCTTTAAGTAGCAGTGTTTAAGCTTTATGTTCTTGTCAGCAGATATATGCAGAGTCTGTCGGTCTGAAGGAACTCCTGAGAAACCCCTCTATCATCCATGTGTGTGTACTGGCAGTATTAAATTTATTCATCAGGAATGGTGAGTTCTGTGTTTGTGGGTTTTTTAATTTTATTTTTTTTTAATAAAATATGTTAACATGTTTCTAGAAGCAATACTTCCTAAGTCTTCAGGTTGGCTAGTAAGAAAATCCAATTTTCAGCAGAAATGTGTTAGAGGTTTTGATGTTTTTTTACATGATGATTCATTACAGTTCTGTAATGAGAAGAAAGTACTGATAATTGTTTTTGTTTAGGACTACAGTTCTGCTCGTGTGTCAGCTTAATGAAAACTAAGCAGAAAAATCAGAATGTTGGGGCTTTTTCTTCCCACTTATAGCTGGGAATAGAAAGAACATCTAACGTCATAGCAAGAAATAAAAATACCCTACTACTTTTTGGTCATTTTGATGTGTATAATCAGGGAGATGCTAAAGTGAAAACTGTAGTTCTGGTCTGTAGCACACATTCCTTTTGATGGTATTTTAATAGCCATTCAAATACAACAATACACAAATATAGCAGTTCTAAATCTTAGATGTGTGCATATATGTGTCATATCTTGAAATATTTGTAAGGACTGGTGTCACTAGTGGGTGCCCATGTCAGGATATGTGCTTTGAGTTATTAGCCTTTTCAACAACTTACTCAAAGAATATACTTTATTGATAACGTAAGTGATGTAATTGAAGAGTTGCTGTTACTCATAGTCAGTTTACCTTTTTCAGTTTTTGAAACTTACTTGGTGGCCTAAATGGACTTAATAAGCATGCTAATTTAAGTATTGCTTAATAGTACCAATATGCTGATTTATGTTTGAAAACAGAGAATTGGTGTGTGAATCCCTTAATGGAGGGATAAGGCAGAGAGATGCAATAGCGTGTATTAATATGATCACTTTTTATTGCAGCTTAGTTCAGTGGCTTAAACACAGCAGAAAAGAATACTGTGAATTATGTAAGCACAGATTTGCTTTCACACCAAGTAAGTATGCTCCTATTTTTTCAGAACTTCTTTTCCTTTTTTCTTTTACTATGCATGAAGTGATTACTTTTTCATTCAGTATGATAGATCCAAACTTGTGTCTTAACTTCTACATTCTTGTTTGAATTGCAGTTCTTATGAATATTATTGCAAACTGTGTGAATTGTTTAAATAATGGATAATCTGGTTCTTTCACAATATTCTGTGAGCCATAAAAGAAGTATTATTCTGCACCTTTTCTGATTGCCTCAGTCCCATTCTTTTGTTGCCAGCATTACAGTGTATGGCATATTTTCAGCTTCATTGATAAATTTGAGCGTTTGGAAGTCTGAATGTTAAGGTGAAACAGCAGCAAAATTGAAAGCTGGTTTTCAAATTCAAGTTACCTTTGAACTATCCATCTCAGCACTACCACATGACTGCTGTCAGTTTCAATTCAAATGGTTTTGACAGATAATGCAAACGATAATTGGTTCCACTTGCATTTCAGTCAAGATACAGTAACTACCCATTATTAGATCACCTTTTATGTTACATTCAACTAAAGAAGTTAGATAACTTATGATGAAGAATGATTGTATCTTTATGTAGTTCCCAGAGGATTCTTAATTACGTTTTAACCAATAGTAGTAGAAATAAGTGAGGTTCTTTGGCTTGGTGGCAGGCTAGGCTCATTATTTAGTATTGCCAACTTATTGACTGTTGAACAGGTAAAGTAGTTCTTGTGTATTTTTCTCATTAAATTTATTTGTGCCAATTTATTCTTTACAACTGCTGAACTCTGTTCTTTGTGGTGCAGCTATGTAATTTAATTTTTTTTTTTTTAAATTGATGAGTATCTGCACTGGAGAAGCTGTCTTGAGTTGAGAAGGAAGATGAGGTTTGACTGTTTTAGGTGTGTTGTGCAATAAAGTGTACTTCACTAGTTTTGTACATTGGTAGAGAAAACTGAGGCTAAAGACCCAGATGGTTTAGTTTGTGTATTTTCTGTTCCAAAAATCCCATAATCCACCTTCCTTCTGTATATTGAACCTCAGGATTTTCCATTTCTGCCAACAGTTGATTAAACACATTAGACCATTTTTTAAATGATCAGCAGCAAAATGTACAATGTT
Source organism: Egretta garzetta (assembly GCF_000687185.1). Taxonomy (NCBI): domain Eukaryota; kingdom Metazoa; phylum Chordata; class Aves; order Pelecaniformes; family Ardeidae; genus Egretta; species Egretta garzetta. The sequence continues at coordinate 5,725,094 of NW_009259685.1, forward strand.
AACTCTGTCATTCCCCTGTGAGGACAACAGTATATTTTATGTTGATCAGAGCAATGCTTTCAGGTTATTCTTTTTAAATACTATAGAGGCCTGTATAAGAAATGTAAGAGAGATGTCATCTGCTTGCAGGTTTTATTTGTTAAATGTCTCTATGAAGGTGTTATATTGCTTCTGTTTGGAAGCTGTGCAGCTTAAGAGTGATCCCCAGTTCTGGATCTCCCTACAAGCAAATTAGCCACTGTAAAAATTGCATTCTGCTACTAGGTTCTCTACAGAATTTAGTGTACAAGATCAGAAAAGTGCATTTCGGTGATTTACTAGTTGCTAAGAAGAAAGAAGACTTTCTAGTTTTGTATGAAAAAAGACAAAAATGTCTAGTGTTTTCCTTAGGGTATAGAAAAAAGAAGATGAGAAGTTCTAAATGAAATGCACTTTATATGCATGTTACTATTGATACTGGAAAGCTTATTCTCTGCCCTTATCAACAGAGGTGTTCCTGCAGTAGTTTAATCCTTGACTGACATAGCTGTTACCAGCACAGATTGTAATGCAGTTGCAGATTATGGACACATGAGAAATGATAATTGAATTAGTGTGGTTTAACAAGTTACCATTTCTCACAGGAGCCCTGAAATTGGTAATAAGTGAACCTCCTTCTTGCTCGCATAATAGAGTACTTCCTCCACATCCAGCCTCTAGCAAAGGTCTGCTTATCCTCCTGTCACGCACTGGCCACGCCCCAGGTTTAGCACCCTCGGCTGATAAAGTTTTCTTCTTGGCTTTCCACATTGGACAGTGTGGTTTTTTTCTGCCAGGCTGCACACAGTGATAGCAAACATTGGGTATCTAGCACAGATTCCTCCAGCCCTCTATATGCAGTGTCTCGTTTCATTGTTTCCCTCGCGTGCAACACTCATGCATTTATGGTTTCCTTAGCTTCTCTTATCCCTCTTTATTTGGAAGATAATGTGGGGGTGTCCAGTCTAGAAGCTGGATCTGTTTGTGGGAGCTGGGAAAGAGCCACAGGTTGCCGGGGGGGGAATAAAAAAAAATAATGTATATGCCAGTTATCCAAAGCAAAGCTGGATCTGGCCTATAACCATGCCAGCTTTAAAGCACTTTCAGATAAGTTAATTCACCATGGGATGTGGTGGAATAAATGCAGATACATAATTGGTATCTGTGCTTCAATGGACAGGCAGTAAGTTGAGAATAGTCATGCAGTAATACCAGAAACTCCTCTTTTAGTTTAGCTTGGTTTGCTTGTTAAGGCTGTTGCTGTCCTTCTGTCAAAAATGCTCCTTTGCTAGTATAACATTTTGTGCATGGAATATTCATAAAATATTCCTAGTGCATATATTCTGTAAGTCCTTTGCTGTCTTTAAATTCTGTTAACATCTTGTGACTTCTTTAGAACCTGAACTATTAGGTTACTGTTTGTAAGGAAGGAAGAGTAGAAGGTTCAACTTACATCTTGGCAGGAGTACAAAGGAACTGATTTTTCTTTTGAATAATAGCATCGCTCTCTAAAAATGTTCAGTCATGTAGGCAAATGACTCAGTTTCCAAATGCACTCTTTGAAGCTATATTTTGTATGTTTTAAAGTCCATTCCTTTTCTGCAGTTCTTCAAGTTATGAGTTAATACAGCTATTAAAAAAATAAGCAGCTCTGGACTTCTTTCGAATTATGTCAAGGTGCTTGTTCATTTTTAACTTGCACGTTTTCTTTCTGAGTTTTTAAGGAGCAACTACTTTATATTACACTTTTCCTCCCCACACATGCACTTTCCTTTGTCATGTGCTAGGATACGCTTTTCTTGATGTCACACTAAACATTCATAAACACTGACCTGTGAAAGAAGGTGAGGCTGTATTTCCCATGAGAAGATAGTTTTCGAAACTTCTCTTTTCTGTAGAAAGTAACATTAGCATAAATATGCAAATATGGAAGTAGACTAACCTGATCTTTGGCCGGAGATTGGGATGGGTTGATCCCTTTGCTTCCTAAGCAGCTGCATTGCTGGTAAGTGATCAATACGATGTCACAAGCTTTGTTAATACAAAGATTGTAAAATGGAAGGAAGCCATGTGGGTAGGATGTTCTGCAGTTTATAATTTATAATAATATGAAATAAGTTTTTGATTTATACATGCAGAGTTACTAATTCAAGGCTTGCATGCACTTGGAGCTCACTGTATTCTTCTAATCCTGGTTTGTTACTGTTCTTCCTTTCTTGTTGTTTGCCACCTTTGTTTATGTGTAATTGTTAATATGCAAGTCTGTTGGATCGGGAACTATTTGTTCCTGTGAATCATGTGGATGATTGAGCTCCTGAGCTATCCGATAGCACGCTGAGATTCACCACGTTAAATACGTAAGGTTGGGGGTTTTTTAATTAATCCATAAGCATTGGGTTGGGGTTTTTCTGTTGTGCAGCTGGCATTTATAACTACAGAGAGTGCCAATGCTCATGATGTTGCTGCTGCTTTTTTCTTCTTTTTTCTTAATACAAGCAACAAAAGTGAAGTCTGAAACTATCCATGTTTGCTAATATTTATAATTATCATTACATATTACATTATAACAGAACATACAGATATTCAAAAAAGACCTTGTTATTGCTCAGGTAGTGCTCTGATGAGAGCTACTTTCTGTCCTGCCCGCGTCATGACTAGATATCTCTCGTATCTCCTTGCAAGGGAAGCTGTGTGGGCAGTATAGTTTTTATTTGGATTAAGTTTTGGTACTTTGAAAACATTGGGAAAGAGAAGTTAAATTGAAAGTGTGAGTTTGTTTTACTTCCTAAGTTTGGTGGGAATTACAGCACTTGGGTTCAGCTGATTGTCCTTGTTGTGTTTGTCAAAGTACATTTGTGTGATGTTTGTGCTAAATAGCCTCTGAGGAAATGGGAATGATGAGAAAGCTTCCTCTAATAAACTTGAAAGTATCACTTTGGTAAACTAGAGCATTGGGAACTTTTTTTTTCCCCCCACTTCCCTGTTCTGGATTTTTTTTTTGTCAGCTGAAATCTGTTGACAAATTGTTTCCCTGAAAGCTACTAATCATTATTGTCTGTGTTCTTCCTTATTTTTTGCAGGAGAGGGAATATTTCTAAAGACAGCCGTGTGTTTTTCCTACCTTATTTGTGTCAGTGTAATAGCAGATTTTTGTCCTGAGCTGTCTGCTTTGGGGAAGCAAAATTAATATTTGTGTTCCTGAAAAAGTTAGTCTTATGGGGGAGGGTGGTAAGTGTGGAACAAAAACCCACCCCCAGAAAACAACCAGTCAAACACAGCCTGGACAGCTCAAAGAAGTTGAGCTAAAGCTCACTTATGCTCAGCCAAAGTCTGTTCGCATTTCATGCTGTAACAGAAAAAAAAGCACTGCTTTAATTGGCCTCTAGTAGAGAGATTTTTGTTTGAAGGAACTGTGGTAAATAATACAGGAAACTGGTTTCTCAAACTGATTTAGAAAAGATTTAATGAGCAGGGAATTAAGGGATGGAAGAAGGATGAGGAGGACAAGTGTGCGAAAGGGAATGAAGAGGAAGTATACTGCAGTGGCAGGGGACAAAGTCTCAAGCCTCACAGTGGTAGTGAGGAGTGGATAACAGGGTGGTGGAATGTGGAGAGAAAATAGTGGTAGATGACAGACACAAGTGGGGGGGATTAGCTCTGAAAAATCACTGGCAGTAAGCTTCAGTGCTGCAGTGTGCTTGCACAGCAGGGGTTCCTGTCATGCTAGGAATTTTTGCATTTCACCTACCCGAATGTTGTCGGACATAGAAGGGCTTTATCTTATCATCATGGCATAAAGCTTGCAGTGGTAGGAGCTTTATATATGTTGAGGTGTGGCAAAGCAGAGGAAAAACAGCAGTCTTCCACTCCACCACCTACACCCCCGGCTCCTGAAATCATCAGAAATCACCAAATTGTTAAAATTCAGGGGAATGTAGCTTGTCTTCTCTGAGGAGTAGCTACATTGTGCATTTATTTGAATGCTCACTTGTAATCCTAAAGCCTTTAGAAAAATGAGTATGTATAGGTGCTAACATTTATAACCACTTCAGTTTTACTGAGTTAGGATGGGCATCCAATCCCTTGTGTGAATGTTCAGTAATTCCTGAAAGATGCATTTATTTTTTTAAAAAAACTTCAAACACTTCCAACTTCCCCCTAACAAATAAATCATTAATGCATAGTTAATGTTTTCCTTGTAGCCTGTTTTGCAGTTCCAAAGTGTTGATCAAAACACATTTTTTGAAAACTAAAAAAATAAGCCTCAAAGTATCTGCTGAGTTCAATTTTGTCTGAGTGATACCATAAATGTATAACAAATACGCTCTAGGTAGGTATTCTTGTAGAACCCTTAACAAAGGTCTGCTTGTCTCCTCTGATAGTTTTCTAGAATGTTTGTTTCAGTATGAGCTGAGATTGCTAGTAAGTCTTTAATTGGCTTTTTCTATGGTACTACCAAATTGTATACTAAATCTGTTTCTGTCATAAGAAAATTGTAAATTGGTAGACAGTGTCAAAATATGTTTGTGTCCTGCTTTCAGTTTACTGCTCTCTGTTCTCACAGCTACACTTCCCTTGTGTTGTAATTTTAGCCCTTTTTTTGTACTAATTCCAGTTCCTTGCCAGATACCTGAAAACTAAGAACCTTTGAAATTTAAAACCAGTTGCTCTTTGTCTTACGGTTACTGTTTTGTTGTTTCTTTGTGTCAAATACAATCCATATGTTGTTGAAATCCACCAAACTCTCCACGTTCTTAGGCTACTTCTGCATGTTGATACTGCTTTTCTATGTTCTGGAGTTCTCTTTACAATGCAGAAACTTAGGGAAATATCCCTGGAGAGAAGAGGTGTGTTTTGGGTTTTTTTCCCTGTAGAGGCTTCCTCTCCAAGATTAGTAAAAGGATGATTAGGAATGTAGGTAAAGGTAGCAGGGATGTTCATTGGAGAAAAGGGGGAATGCAAGTAGATTGCATGAAGCCGTGTTTCTTGGACTTCTATGTCAAAAGAATTGCCCATTGAGAGGGAAAGAAAACCTTTTTCTAGTAGTTCTTATAAAACTTGAGTTCCCTTATGTCGTGAAAAGTATGTGATGTTTTAAAAAAATAGTCCATTAATTAAATGTGTTAAAGGCTTGAAGCTCAGCTGTTTCCAACATAACTGTTAAACACCCAGGCAGCAATATCTTTGTGCAACTCCTATCTGTAGTTTCTCTGCTTGATTCAAATCTGTTATTGATACTGTGCCACTTCTTGGCACCCATGTAAGTGTGTAGAAGCTAATGAAATTTAATGAAATTTTTAGAGATAGATGTTTTCTAATTGTTTGCAAAAGAAGCAGCCCTGTCGCTGTTTTTCTTGGCTTTTCAACAGGGTTTATGTAGTATACATGTGTTGAATTTAAAAAGTCAAGTAAATTTACTATTATGAAAATTTCTATACAGGCTGAGAGATTTGCATTATGTTCTGTAGAGTGACCTTGGAGGAAATTTTGCATGGTATGAAATGGATACCTGTTGAAAGTAAAAGTTATTCTGTGTAAATTTCAAAGTCTGTAGATATTTAATCAGTTCCCTTTAGTTTTCCTGTCTGTGTGGTACTTTCATTTTGCTGATTTTTTTTTTTTTATTTTTTTATTTCATGCTGTTGTTGGATAGCAAGTGGGATCTAAATTATCTAGCAAAAGCAAATTGACAGTATGCAAAATTGCTAATTGCTCTTGTTCATTGTGCTCTTCGCATGAACTAGTTTTATAAGTAACAGACAGGGTTATCTTTGAGGTAGTGCTGGATGAGACGGCTACTGAATTTAGAATCTGCTTTTTCTTGCAGGCTTGAGCTTATTTTGAGATAATCAGAGTTTACAGTTGATAAATAAAGCTGTTAAGGAAAATTTTCTAAGCAAAAATAGTATGGAGTTTATTAATTTTCCCATTCCACTCAGTACACAATGTAACAAATATGTGATGTGAATTTTTTTTTTGTTATTTGTTTGGGGTCATCTCTTGGGAATCTATAAAATATGCTTATTCTTCTAGTAAGCTTTTGTGAAATACAAACATTTTGTAGTTGGCAGGACTTTTACATAAATGCTTCTCTAAAGGAATAACTGTTTCATAACTGCCTTTTGTACACAGTTTATTCCCCAGATATGCCTTCACGGCTTCCAATCCAAGACATCTTTGCTGGACTGGTTACGAGTATTGGCACAGCAATACGATACTGGTTTCATTATACACTTGTGGCCTTTGCATGGTTGGGAGTAGTACCTCTTACTGCATGTAAGTATTAATTTTTTGTACTGTAATACTCTTACAGGCAGGAAAATATGCCACTTCCTCCAAGGAAGTTTTGTGAGGCCATTGTTGGTTTTTTAAATAAAATAAATCATAAATTCAGAGACATTATTTCACTTATTTTCACTCGGAAGTTCTAGCTATTTGACTCTTAAGCCAGTAGTGCAATGCAGGAAGGTGTTAAGAGATAGGAGAAAATGCATAAAAGGGCTTTTAAACTTCTTATTCCAATAAAATGCTGCTTTTAATTATCTTTAAAATCTACATGGAAGTTTTAAATTGATGCCATATATTAATATTAGATTAGAAGATTTATTCTGGTTTTTCTAACCATCTATAAATGAAAGTGTAATTTTTTTTAGTGTGAAAAGTGGAATTCCTTTATATTCATAAGTAAATTGATTTGTAATGAACTTTACTACTATAAAGTGGTAAAGGAATTGAACAGAAAAAGAGAGCAGGCACTTAAATTACTGTAGTATCCAGTTTAAAATTCACTTTTCAAATGCAAATGGAAAGAGAACTATTGATGTTTCAACAAGCTAGAGAAATGTTTATTTATTTATTTATCCCCTATTTCTCTAAATATAGAGAAGATGAAAAAAGGCAAAAGGGATATAGTGTTCAGTCAAGGAAACGATTGGAAGTGCGTCTTTACAAACAGTAATATACCCCTTGAACAAAAGAGCAGGGAGCCAGTAAATGCATCTCCCTAGACAGTTTGTCAATATGTTCTGTGCTTTTATTTGTAGCTGGCACTGTCTTAGTTTGAGAATAGCACAATACTGGCATCAGCTATAAGAGAATGATCCTGTTTCTGCAGCCTGTCCTTCCTGTGCGAGAAAGAGCTTTTCCAGGCATGGAGTAAACAAGATTTACATTGAAACTAAAAAATAATTCCAATTTCTTCCTTGGGTTTTTAGATGGATCTTGGGTTTCTGCCATTGTCTTTCAAAATACAAATGTTGTACGCTTTTCTTACTAAAATTCTAAAGCACAGCAAAATCATATTCAATAGAATAATTAAGGTAGCTATGTTTCATAACTGTTTGTAAATCCGATGCTAGCTCTTCAGTAATACTGAAATCTTACCAGAAGTCACCACCTACAACTTAGTTACATAGTTTGTTGGTTTTTTTACAAATGTCATTTTGGGGTTTTAATACTCATTTACTAAGCCAACATAACTGACTTATGTTTTGATTTATAAGTGACTGGGTTTTTTTACTTTGTCTTAATTTCTGTTTCTAACATTGCACATGTACCGCTGTTTATGGATTCCTTTAACAATTAATATACTGTAAAGGGTAACATATTTGCAGAGGAAGATATCCAACATGATAGAGCTGTTCAGTCTAACAAACCTTGAAAAATCCATTTCCTTTTGAAATTTGTCAGGATCTGTCTCATGGATGTGGTTTTGTACAGGTCTTGTCTTGTTACATTAAATGCCTTTAATGTAACCTTTAATTTTCTGTAATATTTAAATACTTTTCAATGTAACCTTTTTGGCTTCCCTGTTTCAGCCATATGGCTCACATAATTATGTGTGGCTGGCTTCACAAGGAAGTATTCTTCACATTATTTTATATCTGGAAGAAAAAGGTGCAGCCTAAAAAACTTGTCAAATATACCGAAGGAGATGTATGGTTGAACAAATCTGTCTTCCAGATTAATGTGCTAGTCATGCAGTTATGCCATCATGGGATAAATTCTACATTCTTTTTTGGTAACTTCACTTCTTTATTGCATGCAACTTATATGGTTGAATAAAAGGAAATATTCTCTCTGTGCATACCCTCAGCCTAATCCCACCAGGCTCTGATATGCTGTTGCTATTCTGTTAGCACAAACTGTATTTACATTAGTGGATGAAAAAAGCCAGTTATACAATTTGCTATGATCTGTTCAGAGAAGCAGGATTAATTGGGCCAGTTTAATCCAAAGTGGTTTTATACTCTGTGATAATTGTATTTAGCTGCATGGTTCCTAGAGTGAAATACCCAAGGTACCTATACAGTACATGGGGCAAGAAAGAGGTGTACACACTGAGTCAAGTGAATGCGTACACTGAGGCAGTAGGAAATGCTAGACTGGGAGTTCAGTTGTCCGAAGTGTCTCCTTTATCTCAACTTTTAGAAATCACTGTTCGCACACCAATATGGTGCATAAATGCATTTTTTCTGGAGTGATTAAGTTGCTATTTTTAAAAAAAAAAATATAGCTGAAGAGAACATTTGTATACATGTTTCATGTAAGTGTGTGGTGGTTAAAATTGTAGAGATGTGTAATAGAACTACTTAAATTGGCACGAGTAAAGTATGAATGGAATTGTGTATGTGAGCAGCCGCAGAAGAGCTAAAAGGATATTTGGTGTTTGCCAAAGAGCACCGTATATGTGATTTCATTCAAATCAAGAGGGAAAACAGACTAAAGATAAGGTGTCAATAAGATGAACAACAGGACTGGAGTTAAAGGTATACAGATAAGGAAAACAGGAGAATTGTGAATTTTGCCTCAGGCTCAAGAAGAATGAAACAAAACAATGAGGTAAAGATCCCAAGTGGTGTCCACTCATGAGGAGTATGAAAGGCAGGTCTAAAATCAGTTCATAAATGCCAATCAAGAAGAATCCAAGAGGTACAATGAAGATTTACTAGTCCGTGTCCTTTGTCTTCAGTGTTACCCACAAGTGATCCTGTCCAGACCACTTAGGCATACACGTCTTAGTGCTTGTGTTGTGGTTTAACCTGTCAGGCAGCTAACCACCACACAGCTGTTTGCTCAGCCCACCACCCACCCCCTGCCTCGGATGGGGAAGAGAATTGGAGGAGGAAGAAAGTTACATTTGTGGACTAAGATAAAGACAGTTAAATAGGACAGAAAAGGAGGGGAAAATAATAATGATAAAAGAAAATACAAAACAAGTGATGCACAACGCAGTAGCTCTCCACCTGCTGACAGATGCCCATCCCATCCCTGAGCAGCAATCACTGCTTCCGGGCCAGCTCCCCCAGTTTATCTACTGAGCATGATGCCATATGGTTTGGAATAGCCCTTTGGGCCATCCTGGCTGGGCCCCCTCCCAGCTTCTTGTGCACCTGGCAGAGCATGGGAAGCTGAAAAGTCCTTGACTGATGTAAGCACCACTTAGCAACAACTAAAGCATCAGTGAGTTATTGACATTCTTCTAGTACTAAATCCAAAACACAGCACTGTGCCAGCTACTAGGAGGAAAATTAACTCTATCCCAGCCAAAATGAGGACAGTTTGTGTGAGAGTGAGCAAGTGAAATCTGTGAGGAAAAATAGTTTGCTTAGAGATTTTGTGTAATAAAATCCCCTTCCTATTCCATAAAATCTCACAATGAGTTTTGTTACGCTGGTTTCCTAGCAGCGCAGGGTAATTGGGAGTTACAAGGCTTGTGTTGTTTGACCTTTTCAGCCTGGCGGAGTTCACAGCAGTATCTTGCCCCTTTGAAGTTCCCCCACTATGTAGCTAGATCGTAGGCAGAGGCAAACTATTGAAACTCCCTGGCAGCAGAGGATCGGTATCATCTTGCTAAATTTGATTCGGTGACTGTCCAATATAAAATGTGCAAGTAGTACTGACTATAGTGAGACTGAATGTTTTCATTAGATCAGCTACAGCCATTGTCTCTTTTGTGTTCTAACTTAGTCTAGACCTTTGAATTTCTTAAGAATTGCGTGTCTGGGTATGGGTGCCTTAGTTCTTCCCTCTTCCTGTTCCGAGCATCTGTGTCATCCTATGGATCTGAACCTGATTTTCATGAAGTATATACACTGATAACCTACTTTTAAGATTGTGTGACTGAAGAATCATGGTAAAAAGCTAACATTGGCTGGCATCAAGTATGAATCCATGAAACAGTTATTTAAAACAGATAATGAAACGGTGAGACTCTTTGCTACAAGATATCATAACACCAAAAGTTTATACAGGTTCAGAATATGATTGAACAAATTAATGGGGGAAAGAAATCCATCAAGGATTAATTAGCACTGAGATACTATGGTACAGGAACTGAGCTGCTTTGCATGAAGCGTATGAGAATGTACTGAGGAAGTGTTGCTGCAAGTAGCTTTAACCTGTTTCCATAGTCTTCCTTAGGCATCAGTTCATGTGACCAGTGCTGGAGACAGGTCTAGATTAATCTTGGGTCTAACCTAGTATGGCAGTTCTTAGGCTTTGAATGTATACTTTATGAAGAATGTTCAGCTAAAATTGCTGCACGTGGCTTTGCACCACATGGTTATATGGTCTTGAGTTCTGTTAGTTCACAGGAAGTTGAGGGTTTTTCCTTGTCATAAATTCAACTAGGACACCAGGTAAAAAGAAGGTACCTGTGGTCCTTTCCAAGTAAGGCTATAACCAAAATCAAATTTATACCACACTTTGTTTCTTTGTGCAGGTCGTATCTACAAGTGCTTGTTTACTGGCTCTGTGAGCTCACTACTGACACTGCCATTAGATATTCTGTCAACGTAAGTACTTAAACAGTTTAGTACAAATCATTTTTCTAGTCCAATTACCATGAAGATGGTTGCTTTGGAACTTCGTGTCCCTTTCTTCCAGTTACACTTGTTATCTTCCATCGTCTTATGCGAGCAGCTACCCATTACCCTTTGCATAACAAGAAGTATGGCCAACAGTATTACAGTAGAAATAATTTCACTTTGAAGTTCTGTTGTTCAGGAGCTTTGGAGATGGAAAACTGACTTTACAAAATGGACCCTAGTTAATGAAGATTTGTATTTCGTGTCAGGAAAACTTATGCTGCAGAATTACACTTAATAATTTAAAAAATTAATTTCCTACAATTTAAATCAGGTGCCACGCAGTAGAATATTAATATATATTGCTTATATTGCTAATAATATTAATGTCACATTGTTTGCTTTGTTACATTTTTATGTTTTGAATTTAATTTTATCCATCCTGAGTCTCTTATGTGATAGGGATTTTTTTTTTAATTGGAGTCCCTTCTAGCTGACACTTAGATTTTAATGCTTCAATCGCCATGTGCTGTTGAATATTGTCTATTTTTGTCTTTTTTAAATCAGTATTACTTAAAAAATCAGTAAATACCAACACAACAGAGTTTCAGGCTGGTTCTTACGTTTTTCATTATCTTGAACCTGAGGAACTGAAACTCAGTTTGAGTAGAATCAGTTGCAAGTCAAGCATATTTTGAATGAATGTCTTGTGCGTTTCAGCTAAGTCACGTTACTTTTAATTAGTTTTTGTTAATGGAGGGAGATGCTTGCTTGAGATTATTAACAGTATTTTTCCTGTTACCTTCCAGTAAGTGTAGATGTTATTTTTATTTTTCTGAGAAGAATCTGAAACAACTGAATCTAGAGCACCTCTTTTCATGTCTTTTACAGTCTAGGTAGAAAATAAAGGACTCAAGTATGTGTCAGATTTTAAGGGCATGTGAAGCTGTGCTTTGACCTGTATCTCTTTGGCAGAGTTAATGTCAATAGCATCTTGTGTCATTTTTTCATTTTGGACTTCTTGTCCCCATGGTATTCACTGTGCTGTGCAGGCACAAGTGTTTGTGTGGCCACGTGGAAAGCCAGACTGATACTTGTCTGGGGAAGTCAGAGTACTGGGGTGGCGTTTTTCTTACTTATTTTAAAGAACATACTGTAGTTGGTTAGTTTCCTGAGCAAATTCACTGTGGTCAAGGAGTGCAAGGGTGCGAACAAGTGGGAGGGGGTACCTGGAATTATGGAAGAGGGTTGCTTAAGCCAATTCTTGCATTGCATGAAACCATAGTTTCAGTTGGCTAACTGAACTTCGGTTTGCTGCTGCTTTGCAGTTATCTATGACTTGATAAATGAGGATTTTTAAAGTATAGAGATAATATCTGGGGTAAAAGACTACCCAAAATGTGGAGCAGTTGAAGGCAAAACCTGCAGTTCCATTCTTTGGATTAGGGTAGCTCAGCATATAAAAATGTTTCAGTGGAATGGATATTATGCATCTAGCAGGTCTTTTGCATCTAGCAAATCATTTACTTAGCAACTATTGTGTTTCCTTTGCTATTCCTGAAGATTGTTTTTCCTGAACTACTCTTCAAGCTTTTCTTCCTATTGAATCAGATCCTGTTTTGCAGGAATATTTATGTTTAAACAGTAGTAATTTCACAAACCAAAACAGAGGGAAATAATACCTTTTCCAAATCAGTGTTTATCCTGGCACTTAAAACCGTTTGTACACAGGCATATACAGCCTTCCTAAAAGAAATCTTTGAACATTTTTTTATAAATTAAATAAAAATTATGTCTAGATACTGTGTTCACCTAGGCACATAAATTCAGCTTTTTGCACAAATACCAGTCTATTTGTAGATTTAGACTAAGAGGATCTGTTTGTGGTAGTTAGCAATTGACTAAGTTTAGTCTTATTAGCAAAACGTATTTGTCATTAATGGTTTGGTTTTCTTCCTTTCTTTAACAGGGAGAACTTACTGGCTGACTGTTTGCAGGGCTGTTTTGTGGTAACATGCACTCTGTGTGCATTTATCAGCCTTGTTTGGTTACGTGAACAGATTGTCCACGGAGGAGCACCACAGTGGTTGGAACAAAATCAGCAACAGCCACTCAATGGCGTTGGTCAACAAAATGAGGTAAAACTTAACTGCTCAGTAGTTCACGATAAGTTTAGAAAACGTGCTTTTGTGAAGAAATATATTATTAGAACCCGACAGTAATGTTATTTTACTGCAGGGTATCTTTATTTGTATGTTAGCAGAAGTTGAACCGTGTGTTCCTGTACAAACTCAGTGACACCACTGTTATATTTTTGAAGTTCTGTAAAATGGATTTGTTACAGCATAATTTTTGTAAAGTAACTCTAACATTGTTTAGATTCATGTCTGTATCTTTACACTTTTTTAAGATAATTTTGTGCATATAAAGCTGAATTGTCAGCCAAAGTCATAGTCAATGAAGATGCAGCTTGCCTTTATCTTTTTCATAAGTATTTCAGTAGTTCATGAGGTAGCAATTCACTGTTCTCAACACATTTGGAGGTTTTGTTGAAACTTTCTGAAGTTGGAGCTTCTCTGCCCTTCCTCCACCCCCCAATACACAGGCATGTACCCCTTTAGGGCTCACAGGAACCTCTTGGGCAGGAGGAAAGATGATGTGAGCAATATGCATGTAGGGGGAAATAATTCAAATTTTGTTTTCTTTTGTAATAGATGTCAGTTTTTTCAAAGACAGAGCTAGAGATCCTCAGCTTGATGACAAACTTGGGTTGTCCTTGAATTAGTCTTTCTAATTGTTTTCATAAGATCGAGAGTTCCCCTCTATTGAGCACTGGCGAGACCACATCTGGAGCACGGTATCCAGTTCTAGGCTCTCCCAGTACAAAAGATACATTGACACACTGGAGTGAGTACAGTGAAGAGCCAACAAAAACGATTAAAGGACTAGAGCATTTGACATGCGATGAGAGGCTGAGAGAGCTGGAGCTGTTCAGCATGGAGATAAGAAGGCTCAGGGTGACCTTATCAGTGTGTATAGATGCCTGATGGGAGGATGTAAAGAAGACAGAGCCAGAGTTGTCTTGGTAGCATTGAGTGACAGGACAACAGGCAGTAGGCTCAAATTAAAATACAGGAAATTCCATTTAGACAAAAAAAAAAAAAGCCAAAAAACCAGATGTGGGGGTTTTTGTTTTGTTTTGTTTTTTACTGTAAATGTGGTCAACTGCTGGAACAGGTTGCTCAGAGAGGTTGGGAAGTCTCCAGCTCTGGAGTTACTCAACAGCCAACTGGAAACAGCACTGAGCAACCTGCTGTAGCTGACCCTGCTTTGAGGAGGGGGGTTGACTAGATGATCTCCAGAGGCCCTCTCCAACCTCAGCTACTCTGTGAAGAAGTCTGAATGTTCCTCTTCCTCTTTTAAAAGGTTTAGTAACCCCAAATTTAATGCTTATCTAAAAAAATACATTATTAACATTTTCTTTAATGCTGCTCATTTTTTCTATGTACAGAGAGAGGTTGATCAAGTTAACAATACTAAATCCTATTTCTGCAGGCTCAGGCTGTTGTAAATGGAGGTGTTGAAAATGCCGTGCTTGATCAACCTGTTAACCCAGCTGCTGAGAATGTAGTTGTAGGTGAGAACCCTGAAATTCAAGAAGAACAAGTAGATGAAGAGGAGGAGGATAATGAAGATGAAGAAGATGCTGTAGTAGAAGATGCAGCAGATGCAAACAATGGAGCACAAGGTAACAGGTGACTCAAACCAGTAATGTTCTAGTTCTTTTTAAACATAAATCAAACCATTACAAATAGAACTGTAATAATTCAAGGAAGCTGTGTAAATTCCCAGTTCAACTTATTTGTCTTGGTTTTGCAAATTTCATATATTTCTTTTGAGTGCTGAAGCATTTGCTTGCCGAAAAGCTGTCAGCAGTTATGAGCTGCATGTTATGCACTTAAGTCTTTATTAATTTAAAACATATCACAGAGTGGTTACGTCTTGTTTTGGGTGAGTCTACAGCTGTAAAAATGGCCATTGTCTCCTCAGATGACATGAACTGGAATGCTTTGGAATGGGATCGAGCAGCAGAAGAGCTTACTTGGGAGCGAGTGAGTAAGAATAATTTTCGTGAATTGACTAATTCAGACTCATACTTGAAATGATTTGTATCATTGCTATGTTAAAATCCATTTGGGATAGATTTGGATACTATTGTCTGGTGTGAAAACTATCAGTAAGAGGCTTTAGTGACCTAAAAAAGTCATTCTATTAAAACCAAAATGTTGTTATGCCACTTCTTAAATATCAAAAAAGGCATTTCTTTGATTTGAAATATAGTAGCAGCTTAAAACGTGTTTTAGCGCAGATTTTTCTGAAGTCTTCAACTTGGTCACGTTTAGAAATGAATTGCAGCTTGCATTGAGGATGCTAGGCCAGATTCGGAGGGCACAGGTGTTGTGTTACGTATGATTTAATGCTTAATTTTTGTGTTCATTAAAGCATTAAACTAAAGAAAAGAGAACTGGAAATTTTGGTTAATTTACTTTATTTACATATTTACAAAAGACAAATGTATTTCATAAAAAGTGATGGAGCATTTTAATGTTACATTGCTTCTGTTTTGTTTATGGATCACAAATTCCATAATTAGAGCATCAGATGCATGTACACTGTAATGATAGAGTAGTGTAGAGACTCAAGAAGTAGTTTTTTGTAGCTGGTTTAAAGTAGCCAACATCTGAGTTCAAAGCTCACCGCATGCAGCAAAATCTACCTGAAGGTAGATAAATCACATCAAGCTGCTGTATCAGCACCACTAGTGCCTGTGGCAGACAGTTGTAAAGCTAGTCGCTGCGTCCCAGGCTGTGATACGGTGGTTGCCTTGATGGTAGTGTAGTAGAAATACAGTTTTCATCACAAGGGACAGGTCTTGATCTTTCTTTTGTATCTAGTGAAAACTTCTTAGTTTGTTTTGAAAGATAGTGAAAACAGACATACACAAATTCAGGTTTCTAAACCATTCTACTATGTATCTCAAGATGAAAGCATTGTATTTCTGAACCCAATATATGTGCAGGGAAATGTTGATGTACTCCTAAAGGAAAATATTTTGATGCCTCTCCATGAATATGGAAATCACTTTCAGCAAACTCTCCTAATCTTTTCCAATCCTATGTGCTGGTACAGGCAATAGACATCTAGCTGGCGTTTAGTATCAAAAGTGGGGTAGGCTTTTCTGCTATTTCATTTTGTGCAAATAGCATGCAACCTTTCTGAATTTTCAAAAATATTGCAACTTTAATGTCGTGGAACTTAGTGCAAAATCCTTGTACAAACCAGCCTTGAACCTGCTACTTTACAGCAGTAATTTTGGAGTAGGAGTGCCTGGATTGAAATAGTAAGAAATCCTTGAAGTGGGGGGAAAGGAGATTTTTTTTTTTTTTTTTTTTTTTTAATAGAAGTTCTATTTTTGGCTGTTCTATGGATGCTTCCCATAACAGCTGTGCAGAGTGGTGGAGGATTTGTTTCCTGTCTTCCCTAGCTGTAAACCAATTCTGTTCTAAACTTAATAACAGACAGTGTAGCAACACTATCCTGTTACTGGTTGCTTTTATACGTTGAAGGTAAAATACTAACCTTTGACTTTTCTTAGTGCAACATAAGCTGATACTTTGCAATTAGGAAGGAAAGAAAAAAGATTGCTTTTGTATTTTAATATTGAGTTGTTTAAATATGTTTTTAAATAACAGTTCAATCACTAAAATATTTTATAAATACAAAATCTTTGTCAGTCTTCAAAGTCTTGGAGAGAAATAGCCTGTAAATTAATTGATTATATGTTTGGTTTGCCATATATAAATACGTGTGTATGAAGATATTACACATGTATATCACTGCCTTTGATCAACTGAGTTTACTGTGTTGAACAAGAACTTAGTTTCTGTCTTTATCCTTAGGAATTTATGTCCAGGTCCTTTTGGTTGAGCGATTAAAAAAAGGTTTTGACTGTATTGGATGTTAAAAGTTGGTGTGAAAGAGGCTTCTATGAGGCTTATTTTAGATGCACGTTGCTTAGTTTTTCTGATGACTAAATAAAATTAACTTTCTTGTCTTCACAGATGCTCGGACTGGATGGATCTCTGGTTTTTTTAGTAAGTGAAATCCTGCATTTCAAGAATTTCTGTAGAAGGCTTTTTTTAAAAAAAGTAAACTGTATTTTTAAAGATTATATTGTCATATTTGAAGTCCCTATTTTCATATGATATATATTCTTTAAAGAGACTTTCATATGATGTCATGTTCAAGCAAACTGTCTTTTTTAGGAGTTTCACAGAATAAAGTTGTGTGTATGTGTCATAAAAGTGGAATTTCTTAAAAGAAATAGGTAACTTTGGATCACATACTCCACTGTAAATAAATATTAGACCCTATAAAAAAGCATGCACTGTAAATACATATCTGTTCTAGCCTTAAGTTTTATGTTATAATCAAATTAGTGTCCTCATTCAGACTTCTCTGATTTTCCCTAATACCACCAGAACACCACTAGTGAATTTTTAGTGTAGACTAGATTTTAAAATTTAAGATTTTCAGTTAGGTTTCTTGATTTTTATTTGGGGTCTTTTTTGTTCTTCCCTAGAATTTTTCTCTTTGTGAATATTATTTTAACTGATATCAGTATCAAATCTTTGTTAAAAATCTCCACAATAGTCAGTCTATCTTCTGGAGCACATATATTTTAAATTGGTTCCAAAAATCTTTATGATAATTTAGCAAAGCACTCCTAAAAAGGCTGTTGGCTTTTTAAGTCTTGTCTGTGGGTGAACCCGTGTTGGTTATCTCCCTGACAAACTCTTACAATATATAATGTGTATCATTTAGTGGGCTTTTTTATAGTTTATTTGAAGGGCACCCTCTGCTGCCCATCCTACCTGACTGTCAGAGATGTCTAGCTCTGACTTCGGGGTCAAAGAGTCCATGGCAACAAAACTTTAACCCATCACAGCTACATTCATTGGGTATCATCTGCCAGATCACTTGTTTTGAAAAGAGAAGTTATTTGTATTTTAAAGGGAAAAAACATCTGTGCTCTCTTCCAGCAGTATAAATTTTACTTTACTTAATGTGTGAAAGAAATGCAATTCTTAAATATGAATGTGTTTATTAGGTATTGTAGTGGCTAAATGTCTTCTGTCTGAAATAAAATGTCTCATATTTTAATGTGATGTCTCATGTTTAAAATAATGTAGCCTACTATGTCATTAGTGGTTGACCTTAAATATTGCTGTCAAAATAATTAAAATTCCAGTGTACTTATGGCTGAGTTCACATCTTAGCTAAAAGTAATATTAAAAAATAGAGACGTGCTGTCATTTTTGGAGTGAGAGCTGGCAGTTTTGTTCACTGGTTCCTTGTGACAAAGCCTAATTGTTACAAGTTCAGATTAATGTTTTCTCATTTATAAAACAAATATCCACATACGTTTCATGTAATTGTTTTTAAGGGTGGAACTATTTATATTGATTTTTAAAATCAAAGCTTATTTTTACAAAGTAAAAGTATTAAAGCAAATGTAAGTGCTCTGATATAAGTAAATGTCTATGAATGTAAACAGATGCTTTCATAATCTGTCCTGCATGGTTTGGTCTTTGTGTTAGAGTAAATTTCTTGGCTTTAACATGAGATGTGCAAGTTCTGGTAATAATAGGCAGTTGAAATAAGAAGCTTAGATACAAAAGTAGTGTCACTTATTTAAATGACTGATATTTATGTACTGTTTCCTTGTCATCTTCCTCCCTCCTTCCCCCGTACTCCTCACAGGAACATGTCTTTTGGGTGGTATCTTTAAATACGTTGTTCATACTTGTGTTTGGTAAGTATCTCAGGTTTTATAAGGATCCTTCTTTGTGAAGTGATAATGCAGGTTAATTTTTTCTCTCAGAAAAAAATGAAGTTGTGACATCTGAAAATGGAACCACAAACAAACCGGGGATGTGAATAATAAATCTTTAATGCTTCTAGTTTTGTCGTTTTAATTCCTTTAAGTGAATAGGTTTAAAATTGGAAATCTACCAAAAGCTTAATGATGTCAACCAAAGCACAGAAAATAATATTTGTTTGGAATACTGTTAAATTAAAGGAGGTACCTCCTGGAATTTAATTCATGAGCAAATGCAGTACTTTTACAAATGGCAGGATATTTTTTTTTCTCCTTACAGTTTTCTGTAGATATAGTTAAATCACTTTTCCCATCAAGAATCCAAATTCAATATTCAAAATTGGGAAGAAGGGGGTGTGCAAGAACGTAGTTGGCTGTGTAGGGTTGTCAAATATACTTTTATTTTGTGTCCAAAATTGCTACAGAAAAACTTTCCTTCGTTCATGCAACTTAGACTGACTTAAATTTTAGAAAATAGTAAATTCTAATCAGTGGTGTGTTTTACTTTATTTTCCTTTCTCCTTCCTGTAGATACTGGCGCTGAATTGCAACTTTAAATGTTTGCAAGACTCTCTATTTCTAGTACAAGATAGGAATATTTCCATTTTCTGATTGCATGTATAGTTAGTGCTAGGAAAATTTCTTGGACATAAACTTGTCACAACTTTAAAAAAAAAAAAAAAATCCCCAAACTGTAGGAGTATATTTCTCAATCACTGGAAACCTAAAAGAAAAGGGTAAAATGCCTGCCTTATTGTAAATACCAGTAAGCTCCCCATTGAGAGTTACTGGAATTCCTATTTTCTGTTTACTGCTTACATTATGTAGGGTAAATCTGCATTTCCATTCTGGTTTTACTACAGAAAGGGTGGCAACAAACTTAGAAATACCTATTTATTTTTTTAAGACCCTCCTGAGAGGCATTAGACTGTGAGTCAGATTTTTTTTTTTTTTTTTTTTTTTTTTTTTTTTTTTTTTTTTTTTTTTTTTTTTTTTTGGTACCTTACACCTGTTGAGTGACATGGGAGAATAACAGCTCTTCCCTGTGCGGCAGTTTTGTGTTTTTCACTAATAAGAGAAGCTTTTGGATTATGATTCTTGAACTCATTAGTGTTGTTAATTTGACAAAACTGTGTGCGGAAGCAGCAGCATCTTAGTGACAAGATGGAGCATTTTATACACTTGAAGAGATACCAAACACAAAATTTCACTTGCTCTGAATTACCAGTTTAGAAAGGGATTGGTTATGTTGCTTTGGTTTTTTGAGTGGTCTTTCTTGGCAGAAGAGTTTGAGCTTTAAAAACTGACGTCATACTGTAGATAAGGAATTTTTGCCTGCAAAGTAAAGCTTACAATCCTGAACCAGAGATTTGAGCATCTAGTTACTGAAACAAATCAGCAGATCAAAAAGAATTATTGTGTATTTAATTCACAAAAAAATTTAGTTGTTCTAATTATTTTAATCTGTAGTTATCAGAAGTTACTTAGGTTTTTTTAGCCACTATAAAATTTAGGCTTTTTTAATAAGTAAATAATAACTATGAAATTTCTAAATACTTGATTTAAATGAAATAATAAGTGAGTAATAAGGATAATTAATAAGGTTGTCATGTAGATGCGTTCTTAGTAGCTCTAAGTGTGGTTTAACAAGTGAGAAACTAACAAGCAGAGAAGAGAAGGGGAATGACTTTCCCAAGCAAGCGAGCAGGAGATCTGGAAATTCAATTTGTGCCTCTCAAGCCTATTTTTAGTATCCTTCCCTCTAAGTAATACTGTCTAATTTACAACTGCCAAATCTCTAGTAATTTGTAATTTAGTTAGTTTTTCAGTAACTTCAGTTAAACGCTCACTCAGTCCTGGTGAGTTTAAATGTCACAGGAGGTACTTCCTAGAAGATAAAACAGAAGGAAAGGTTTGGAACCATAATTACTGGTCCAGAAATTCTCCTATGATGTTCTCTTGGACAAGTTAATTAAGTTTGACTTAATATTTTCTATAGCTCAATTTAGTACTCGCAGAGGAGTTTGAACCCCTTCATGCTTTTTATTAAAAGGGATCTGTTAGAAATTCTCTTTTAAAGAAAGTTATTTAAAAAACATGATAAACTGTGCACTATAATCTCATAAAACACTGTCAGAAAGATATGACTTAAGTCATGAGTCTGATATCTAGAGGAGTTGTGATTTTTTTTTTTTTTTTTTTTTTCTTTTTTCTTCATCTCGCTTTTCTTTCTATTGTTCTTACTGGGCAGGAAGAGCTCAAGTCCTCCCTTTATTTTTTACTTTTTTGCTCTTCCCAGTAGCTGCTGATTTCTCTGAAAGGGACATAAATGAAGACTTTCTGATCATTGATTAGAGTAATACAAGTCCTGCTAAATCTTTTCGTAGGGTTTTTTTGGTGGTTTTTTTTTTGTTTGTTTTTTTTTTACATATTGGTATATGGAAATGAGGAGGAGCGAAAATCATCAGGCTTTTCATTTGAGGATATGCTTAGTCTCTAGTAGTCCCCAGAGTGGATTGTCATGCTATAGTGAAGGCAATATAGGTGAAAATAAAAGCTTGCAGTTACTGCAGCCCCTTTACTTCCTATTGACTCCCTCCTGTAGGAAAGTGATGTTGAATTCTATAGTTCTTTGTAGCTTGGCTAGAAGACCACAGTGAGCTAAAACAACTACTTGATCCTGTTACAAATACACAGGTCTCCAAAAATGGGAAAGTGATGTGGTTTTTAACTCATTCTTCCTGAGACCTCAGAACTGGCAAGAGTGAGTTCTCAGGAATGATGACGGTTCTTAATACTTTAATTCAGGGTAGAAGAATTCTCAGTTGCTCCTCATCCCTTCACTGGAGTGTCATCTTTCTCCCACTCTTCTTCTCTCCTCTTTGCAAATTTCTGCAGGGCTTGAATTTTTCACAGTATTCTTAAGAATTAGAGCACTAAAACCAAAACCTTGCTAAAGCAAGTCCCATCTGACCAAGATGTAAAATAGCTACTTAAGTCTTCAGTGCATGGGAGAGAGCGAATATACAAAAAAGTTTCTTATAGCAGTCCAAGGCTGATACTACCCTAGTATGTAAGACTGAGAAATTTAATTAATTTACACACAGCAAGATGAACTAAGAAGGAAAAGACTGCCCTCTTACTCTGTGTAGTTTTAATATTGTTTGTAGTCTTTCAGTGTGAATTTTGATCTGATTTTCAGTCTTTGTAAAATTATAAAGTATAACACTTGCAAATATTTGCACAGAAAGTAAATTTTTTAGTTGTTTTCACAAAATTAATGGGAAGTAGAATAATTGCTATGTTACAATACACATCCTGCAAATAAGGCTCCATTTAGCAGTTTTCATGGCCTTTTTTTCCTCTTCTTTCTGCTTACATTATGCAGCATTTTGTCCATACCACATTGGTCACTTCTCCATTGTTGGCCTGGGCTTTGAGGAATATGTAAGTACTGGTTTATAATTTCAAAATGAAAAAACCCTGCTGCTAGCTATTTAATCACAATATTTTTGTAGCATGCTTCCGCTTATTTGTGATTGTAAAAGTAACCTGGAGTATATCTCATTTTTTTTTCTCCTCAAACCTTTTTTAATCTATGATTAAAAATGTTATCTCCCTCTTTCCCACTTCCTCCATTGTTTACATACCAAGTGAGGTTTCTTCCCTATACACAAAAATGCATACTTTTGGGTTTTTTAACAGCTATTGTTCCTCATGTACATTTTTAATTTGTGAACTGAGTAATTTTCATAGTTGATGATAACAGGTAGTGAAAGCTAGGAGGTAGTGAGGTAGTGTAAGGTGACACTTTCTGTTTCAAATATAAAGGTTGTTTCATGTTTGAAGAAAGAAGTTGTTAGACTTTTCCAGTAAATGTAAATGTTTTCTACTCTTGATGGAGATAGAAAATGTAGTAGATTATTATAATATGTAAAAACTCAAGAAACTTGTCATTCTTGAAGAGTTGAGATTTGGAATTTATCTTGATTACATAAAAAAGAGATGTAATCTCTTCAGAGACAGATCAACTTTCCCTTTTTTTCCCTCCCCTCCAGGTTCAAGCATCTCATTTTGAAGGCCTGATTACGACTATAGTCGGATATGTTCTGCTAGCAGTGACTCTAATTGTTTGTCATGTATCCTTTTGTCAGTAGTTACCCTGTTCAGATTTTCCATGTCATCATTTGGCTATATTTTCAGGAGACACAGACATGATGCAGATGCAATTAATTTACTGTTTTGCTCTGCTCTTTTGTTGAATAGAAGAAAAGATCTCTTCTGTTTTCTTGGACATTTAAAAGTTGTCAGTGTGACTGCATTCTTCAGAACGCTTCCATATGTTTAACACAAAATCATAGGCTTTTATGCTTGCGTGAAACTCCAACTTAATTTTGAAGGTCTGTCTGAGAAGATAAGTGTAGAACCATTGTTTTTTGCCTCCTTGTCCTTAAAGTATTGCTGTGGGCTATGTAGTTGCAGCAGAAAGAGAAATGAGATTATGAAAATACATTGGGTATGATAGGAAATTAATTTACACCTTTTTGATCTTGACAGATCTTTAGAGTGTGGGTTATTTTAGTTTCTCTTTTATGGCTCTGAACCATTGACAGTTTGCAGCAAGGATCTCTTTCAGGTGATAACCCTCATTGTTACAGAGAAAATTAAGTAACGCCAGAGTTCTGAAAGCTAGAAGGATTTGGTTCCAAGTAAAAAGTCCGCATTCTAGCCGCATGTTTTTAAAGGGACTACACCAACTTCAATTTGAAAGAATAAACATTTTTTAGTTTTCTGTTCAAGAGTGCACAAAGCTAACATCAACTTTAGACCACGCTATACCACTGTGCAGTGCAAATGTGGTAAAACAGTTGATTGGCAGCAATCAGAGACTGTTTTGCCTCCTAAAAGAAAACAAAAGAAGCCCCAAAATTGTAGTATGCCTCCAGCTTTTCATGGTCAAAGGTGAGAATTTGTTTCAAACTGCATGAAAAGGAAAGCTTCCATTTAAGGTAGGCCTTCAGTTTTGAAACTTGCTTATTCATGGCAGACATTTTCAAAGGCAACTGTTTATTTCTTGAGAAAACTTTTGGATAAGAAGGGTTGTTTTACTATTATTTATTTATTCATTCATTTATTTTAGATGCATGCTTGGGGGGCTAAGCCAGCACATCAGATTGTGACTTCCAGAGTCACAGTCAATTTTGAAAATAGAACCATGATAAAATACATACTTCCTATCCCACTTTTGTCTTTTGTAAAATTTCCTTTTGCTAAAAGCCACATGATACAGTGTTTTGTATTAATCAAACTACGTTTTAAAGTATTTTTCAATAACGTTTTCTTGACAAAACTATTCAGGGTTTGGCAGCACTTGTTAAATTTCAGCGATCACGTCGTTTATTAGGCGTTTGCTATATTGTTGTCAAGGTAATCTTACTTTTTGTGTGTGTATGTAGCAAAAAACCCTCTCAATTTAAGCTTATGTTATAATTTTCTTAGCAATTTCTGTTAAACTAGTGAGATGTTCTTTTTTTTCCCTAAAGGTTTCCTTGTTAGTGGTGGTTGAAATTGGTGTGTTTCCTCTCATCTGTGGCTGGTGGCTGGATATATGCTCTTTGGTAAGAATGGAAATAAATGCGATAAAGTATGTTTTAACGGTGTTTAAAGGAAAAAATGTTCTGATGAGAAGAGAGTTGCTGATATGCATTTGACAGCACTCTTCTGTTTTTATAAACATAGTGTTTCTGGAGGCAAACGGTTTTTTAGGTACTGCTTAATGCTAGTTTTGTTTTCCTTCACGTTACTAAATACAAATTAACATGCTGCTATTAAAGTAATAAGATCCTAATCTTTCTTACTGCATTTACAAGACCACTGTGATAATGAACTTACTTACAGCAAACTTGTGTACTGAATAAACTTTTTATGTACCCATCTTACGTGAAATGGTAATGACTTCATATTTTAATGGTTGTCCAATCTCTTTCTATTTTGAACAAGATACATGCTGTGTTTCCTTGGAATTAAGAAGGACAGTTTTTCTGTCCTGCAAAAAAAATTAAGTGATTAATTTCAAATGGAGAAAATTCATTTCTTCTAGCCTTAGTAGAAACAGACTTTTACTAAGGGAATGAGTATTTGCTTCTATCACAGTGCCACTTTATTTGGACTAATTTATAACTTACGTAGTGTATGTTAGTGTTTGAGTTGACTTCTTCTTTCTGTTAGAAGAAAGAAATTGATCTTTATTTGCTGTTTTTACTGTAAGTCGTTCCCTTCCCCCCCCCCACCCCCCCCCTGCAATTAAATGCTACAATTATTTATGTGTTAGCACAAGGCAAACATCTACATGAAATGCCTAGCAGTATATATGAACTAGGGTAAACAAAATAAATAACTGGAGGTTTGCCAAACTTCATATTTGTTTACTACTTACCTTCTAGGAGATGTTTGATGCCACTTTGAAAGATAGAGAATTGAGCTTTCAGTCTGCCCCAGGTACCACAATGTTTCTGCACTGGTTAGTTGGAATGGTTTACGTCTTTTATTTTGCGTCCTTCATTCTTTTACTGAGAGAGGTAAGTCTATAAGAACAAGATTGGTATGTAACATAGTTAAAGAAGTTTGCATGTTGAACTGTTAAATCTTTCATATGTGGGTATTGCTGCTACTGTGCTTTGTGTGTGTATATTGGATTTCAGCCTTATGTAAAAAGAGCCACACTGGTACTTACTGCAGTGATGTTTTAGAGTATATTTTACTTAGAGATTTGTAGTTTACAAAGAGTTCTTAAACACGGGTGTTGCCTTCAAATGAACCTAAATACATTCCAGTTGGTTAAGATTGATTAATACTTGAACATTAAGCTTGTAATTAGTTATTGCTTCTCTACTTCTCTGTGATAATGCTTCCTTTGTTCTATTTCTGTACCATTTAGTTGAACCTTGTTCAACAAATTACCCCTATTATGTTTAAAACTTATTTGCTGCAGTAGTGAAAATTGAAAAACAAAACCCACAAAGATACTTATGTTGTTTTCTATTTCCTACTTCAGGTATTGAGACCTGGTGTCTTATGGTTTCTCAGGAATTTGAATGATCCGGATTTTAATCCTGTGCAGGAAATGATTCATTTGCCCATTTATAGACATCTCAGGAGGTTTATCTTATCAGTGGTAAGGACTTTTTTCAAAAATATCTTTATCTGGAAAGAAAATGTCATATGTTAGCTCCCATATACGCTGCCGTGTATTTAAGGAACAACATTTGCACAATGAAGGTGATTAGACACTGGAACAGGTTGCCAACAGAATCTACATCTTTTGAGATACTCAAAACTCAACTGGATAAGGTTCTGAGCAACCTGATGTAACTGGGTCTGCTCAGAGTAGGGGGCTGGGGTAGTTTGCCTCTAGCGGTCCCTTCCAAAACATTTTTTTCTGTGTTACCTTCTCCTTATGCAAAATCACAGGAAGTGTGTGTGTATTCAGACAAGTGTTTATTTTATGGATATTGTAAATTGATAACTCATTCATGATGCACTTAGTTATTGCAGTAAACATTGTGCATCCAGTTCAGCTAAAGTAGTACAGCAGGGGTAGAGCAATTTTCTAGTTAAGTTTTAGGTTGGATTATGCTTATCTGGGCAGTGGTGTCTGTTACCAGATCATCACTGTAAGATATTGAAAACAATGAAAGCTTCTTCTGTTTGCTTGTTTGTCTGGTCTGAAGTTTGCCAAGCATGCATTAAGAGAAGAAGGGTCTCGGGCTGTCTTTGACATAAATGTCATGTCAACTGTGAAAACTGATATACCAGAAACATCATTATCTGACGTACTGTATTAATACATCTAAAGTGCTTTGAGCAGTGAAAGCTATGTTCTCAACCTGTGTTGGAACTGGTAGTTACTTGAACTTCACCTTTTGATTTGCTTAGCTAATTAATCCAGAACTTCTACCAGCCTCATGCTAGAATATGGGGCCCAGAATGGCAATCATTTACAGCTTACCATTTCAAAAAACAAGTCACACTTTTCAAGTGGTGTTTCTTTCTCAATATTTTTAAGAAATTTCTTGTTTAGAGCATAAAACCATTA
This sequence comes from Egretta garzetta, assembly GCF_000687185.1. Classification (NCBI taxonomy): domain Eukaryota; kingdom Metazoa; phylum Chordata; class Aves; order Pelecaniformes; family Ardeidae; genus Egretta; species Egretta garzetta. The sequence goes on from NW_009259685.1 coordinate 5,751,957, forward strand.
AGTTTCAAGAAGAATGGAATTTGATTTTTCTTTTTTTACATAGTTACACACTTTTTTTTTTGCATTTTTATTCTTTAGTGGTGCATTTACATGTAGTGTAAGAATGTGCTTAAAATGTACTTGATTTTTTCATCTGGTTCCTTAAGGAAACAGGATTTATAAAAGCGCATGGTCTTCATGCACCTGATCTCCCCTACTAAATTTTGGTCTTTCATCCAATTTAAAATGTGAGGAAATAGAAACTGAAAGATCTTTTGAGGCTTCTACAAGTTACTTGGAAACTCAGCCACTAAGAAAAGAGAGGAATCCAAAATTAGTAATCCCAGTGCCAGGGGAGGGGTAAGCAAGTAGAATTGTCTGACATTATCCTGTCAGATGGCCAGCCAGTGCGTATTCAGCCACAGTTCTGTTTGATGAGGGCATCATCGCATACTGGTCTGCATGGGATGGAGTTAATTTTCTTCTTAGCAGCCTATGTGCTTTGGATTAGTGGCTGAAACAGTGTTGGTAACGCACAGCCATTTTGGCTATGGTTGAACAGTGCTTGCACAGCATCAAGGCGTTTCCTCTTTCCTGCTCTGCCCTGCTCCCTCACCCCTCCAGCAAATAAGCGAATACCTGGGACAGCTGACCCAAACTGACCAAAGGAGTATTCTATACCATGTGACATCATGCTCAGCAGTAAAAGCTGTGGGAAAGGAGGAGGAAGGGGGTGATGTTCATGGTTATGGCATTTGTCTTCCTGAGCAACTGTTAACATGTGCTGAGGCCCTGCTTTCCAGGAAGTCGCTACTCATCAGTCTGCTGATGGGAAGTAGTGACTGAATTAGTCTTTTTGTTTTACTTGCACGCACAGCTTTTGCTTTCTCTATTAAACTGTCATTATCTCAATCCACAAGTCTTCTTGCCTTCCTTCTATTTTTCACTCATTCAGGTGGACAGGGGAATGAGCGAGCAGCTGGGTAGGTGTTTGGCTGTTAGCCAGGGCTAACCCACCACATACAGGAAACATGTCAGAGGGATGGGTGGGGAACTAGATTTAGTTGTTTCTGCTATTCAGACTAACTTGTTTAACTTTCTCATTGCAGATTGTCTTCGGATCAATTGTACTGCTCATGCTTTGGCTTCCTATACGCATTATTAAGTATCTCCTGCCTAACTTTCTTCCATATAATGTTATGCTCTACAGGTAAGCATTCAACTTAAAAAAGATGTTTTTCAGTCTCCCTATAACTAGAAAAATGTGCATTTGCACTCTGAGCATTAATGTGACATTGTTTCATATGTTTTGTTTGCTTTCAATTAATCTGAACCTCATTGTTCTAGAAAAGTGTTTTCCACATTCATTTCTGATTATCATTGCTTCAAGAACAAAAGAATATCTGTAACTTCATTTATAATGATAGCAGTATCTTTCTGTTTCTAAATAATAATTGAAACAGCAATGATAGAAGCAAATAGAAGAGCAAATCATATTCTCTGATACAATCTTTCTCAATGTTTTTTCTTAAATTTCTTGTGTGCCTAAGTGCCTAAACTCTCATGAACACTTAACCTGTGCTCAGAGTAGTATATAAGGAAAAATGTCTGCAAAAAACTTAAGAATTGTTCCTGTTGGCATCCAACATATTTTTTATTGTGGTGGTGTTAATATGATTCAGTGTAAAAGACTGCTATCAGAATGTTCCTTATGTTTGACTTCCTGCTCTTCCTATTGTTTCTAGTGATGCTCCAGTAAGTGAACTTTCCCTAGAGCTCCTTTTGCTTCAGGTGGTGCTTCCAGCTTTGCTAGAACAAGGGCATACAAGACAGTGGTTGAAAGGTCTTGTACGAGCATGGACTGTTACTGCTGGATACTTGCTGTAAGTACAGAAAGCAAAAATCAACTACAAGCATTGTGTCCAGCTTAGCCTTTTGACGTGAAAGCAGCATGCTTTTTCAAGAGAGTTATCCCAACAAGTAGCTTTAATAGCTATTTCACATTTTACAGATAAATACGTGATGAAAAACTTCTATAGGTGATTTCCTATGGAGGTACCTTATTCTAAGTAGTGCTCGTACCTACTTCTGGACTATTCTTTGACAAGTAATTCTTTTGGTACACTATTACAGCATTTGGTTAGAAAAAAAATCTATAAAAGCATGACTAACAATTCGTTAACTTCCTATTACATGGAAAAATTAGAAGTAGGTGTCAGCAGACCATTTCCATGAGTCATCTAAGTAAAATTAATGTGCACATCTTGCATTTTTTACTATAAGAAAGAGAAAAAAAGAGGAAAACTTATTTAGAACGTTAAGCTGAAGTGAATACCTTTACATTGGGATTTTAAAGTTAAAAGTTAAGTCTCTAAAGAAGAATAAAACTGTATCTTTGTCAGCTAAAGTAAATGATTATACGAAGTGACGTTCTTTAATTTAGACTGCCAGGCAGAGTTCTAGCACTTGAAATTATTTTTTAGTTCATATGTTCTTTGCCAGATTAGTCAAGAAAAATTTAAGGTAGATTTTGTTTCTATACAGTTTTAAATTTAACTTCAGAGTATATTGGCATTCTTCCACCATGTCTTGCTCATTGTGGGTTGTGCCAATGTAGCATTATTAGGATGAAGATTTATTCTTTGCTAAGTTATGTCTGAGACTCTGAGAAAATGAATGAAAGACTTTTTCCTTCCACTGCAATCCAAAATATTTATTTTAGCTTCTCATAAGGAAACTCTCCCCACTCCCTGTTCTCTTAGTTTGCGTTTTGGAAAGTTATTTTTTGAATTAATGTGTCCATGTTTTGCTACTGTTTAAGTATGACGCAAGAAGAGAATTTCAGAGATGATGATAGAAATGGCTTTCCTTTCTCCACTGTTGCAGCTGTTAATAACCATTGTGAAATATCTCTTCAGCAGTTTTAGTTGAACAAAGATGAAAATCTTTTCCTCTGCTTTTTTTTTTTTTTAAAAGCAGACTGCTGTGAAAATGTTTTCATTGTCTGCCAATATCTGCATGCATCTTACTGCTAATAAAAATTCTGCTTAAGCAGAGGAAAATTAAGTTCTAAATGTTCATATTAGGTTTGGGGTTTTTTTAATCAGATTCAAATAAATATCTATTTGCTAATGATGTGTGCGGGAAGTGTCAATGGAATACTTTCTAAAGTTGATTGACTCTTTCTAGGATTGATGTTCTTAGAAAGTTGTGAACACGTTTTGAGCAATTTAGAGTCTTCTTGAAAGACTCTGCCTGACTCTGTTCTTTTGAAAACATGTCTATAGCAATACAGTACTGTCCTTGTACAGTTTAGGTTTGAAGGCAATTGTTTCCAATAGAGCTTAGTAGCAGTAAAGTAAAAGCTGTCAGTTGAGCTGCCTGCTTATACGAACTGAAATATCAATGCAATTTTCCTTTTATATGCACAACTTTAATACCAGATGTTGTTTTTAAAGCAAACAGGTAAGTCATCTTTATTCGTGGCTGTATTCCCACTGTTCTAATCTGTATCCACAGTATCATTTTTCTTATAAATTCTGTGTTTAGGATGACATGGAGTACATTACCAGAAAATGGTTTATTTTACTTTATTGAGATTCTTCCAGTACTTCTGTATAAGTTTTGTACAACTTGCACTTACTGTAAGACTCTCATTCATATCAAACAGAACAAAAATGAACTTTTGATTGTTATAGGGATCTCCATTCTTACCTGCTTGGTGACCAGGAAGAGAATGAAAACAATGCAAACCAGCAGCCTAACAACCAGCATGCTCGCAATAATAATGCCATTCCAGTTGTGGGAGAAGGTCTTCATGCAGCCCATCAAGCCATACTTCAACAAGGAGGACCTGTGGGTTTCCAGCCTTATCGTAGGCCTTTAAAATTCCCGCTCAGGGTAGGTATATCTAGCACATTAAGAGAAAAAGGAAGGGCATTTGAAAAATGGGTATAATTTAAAAAAAAAAAAAAAAAAAAAAAGATTTGGCCCAATTTTTATCATATGTCAAGTGGTGGGTCATGTTGTTTTGAGTTTTGTACAGTCTGTCTCTTTCTAAAAAGTAGCTCTTTTTCAACCTACAAATGAAGACCTTCCATTACCATTTTATTTATAGAACCCATAGATGTTGTGTATTATAGATTAGTTCAGGTCTTATTTTCTTAATGGTTAATAATGGGCAGGCAGTTCAGGAGCGTCGCTAACAAGGCATGGCTTTCAAGAGGGCATACTTTGGTCTTGTAGCTGAAGTCTATTTTAAACTTCTTTGCTTTATTAAGAAATTAAATGGAGAATTCCTGTTGCATCTATATTAAACACAGAAAGGTGTTATAATACTTGAAAGTTCTAAATCCCTACGGTAAGAAAGGAAACGTGGTTGGCAAATACTTAACTTTCTAGAATAATATATAGGTCAAATTAGATAAATTGTTTTGTTGTTACCAGAACTCTTCAGTGAATCAAATATAAACTTAAACACAGCTCATTTACCGTGGTTTCAGGTATAGCTCAATAATGGAAGTAATGGCTAAAGTTAGAACAGTGTGTATTGCTTCTAAGTTTCCTTAAAATGCTGAATCTACCAGAATTCTCATAACAAAGTACAAAATAAAGCTTGCTTTTTTATTATTTCCCTAAAGATCTCAACCTAGTAGAACTAAAGCGAAATTGAAAGTATTTTAGGATTTCACAGCTGTTGAGCTTCTGGGTGTTTGAAGCTGGGGCTTTTGCGGGGACGAGTGGGGAGTTAATTCCCTCCGCTGCTGTTATTACTCTCTAAAATGGCTCTCCACAGGAATCCATGAGATACAACACTGCTGCAGATGAAACAGCGGGAGGAAGTAGCTCAGGGATGAAAGGCTAGGGAAGCAGGATGAATTTGCCCCCCTCGTAGCAGCTGCTGCTGCCTCAGTTTGGTCATAACAGGAAGTCAAAGCATCCTCCGACCAAGACCAATTTAATCTAGCATAAATATGCACTTACTGCTGAAAGGAGTGGTGCCAGTCTCCTTTCCATGGCAATTACTCCCTTCTTTCCTTCTTAGCATGAATGCTTGTGCAAGAACATACATATGATGAGCTGGAACAGAAAACTGGTCCAGCTGAAAACTGAGATAGTATGGAAAAGGCATTAGTTAGACATGTTTGAAAGTTCAGATAAGACTTTACAATGTTATTTTTAAAGAAAATATGATACATATGACACTTTCACTTACACTGAGTGAAGTTCTTATGAAGTTGCTGGGATGACGGACAGGTTAATTGAAATTAGTTCCCTGTTTGGCCACTAAAGAGGTAACTAAAGTGGATTCTCACTTACTGTGACCTGGCAATATAGAACAACTGTAATGTGGACATGCTGCTTTCAAGGAGGGGGTGTGTTAACCTAGGGACTCATTAAAACCTTTCTAGAACTACTTTTGCATGGGTTATTTTATCTTTGTGGATGCCTCTGGATAAGGACATGTGCTGAAATTGTCTCCCCTTCTCAAATCATTGCGTAGTGTAAGCTTTCAGTAATTTGGGGTGCTGACCTTGAACTGGTGATAACAACTAAGCAGTTTTATATTCAGCTGTCAAAAGACTGTTTTTTCTGGTCTACTTACTTTCGTCTAGGCATTTAAGTTGTTCTTTGGAGACATCTACAGAATACAGAAACAAAACCAAAATCTGACTTAACCGAATTTCTTTCTGTTGTTTTCATCAAGAAATATGACAAGCACTTACACAATCTCAAACACATGATAGGTCCCTGGTAGGATTCTGTGTCCCTCTTTTTCCACTTGTTTTGAAACATTTAAATAATGAATTATTCGGGGTCACTGTTAGTGATGCAGTTGTGATTTTTGGTATATTGACCTTGGTTCTACCTGGATAAGTTTGTCATATGAAAAATGTGTCTCTGGCATAGACTTCTACTATGGAACAACGCAGTATTTTAATTACTCTTTCAATTGGGATTTTAAGCATATGTCCTGGTTTCAGCTGGGATAGAGTTAATTTTCTTCCTAGTAGCTGGCATAGTGCTGTGCTTTGGATTTAGGATGAGAAGAAAGTTGATAACACTGATGTTGTTGCTAAGTGGTGCTTACACCAGTCAAGAGCTTTTCAGCTTCCCCTGCTCTGCCAGGTGCCCGAGAAGCTGGGAGGGGGCACAGCCAGGACAGCTGACCCCAACTGGCCACAGGGCTGTTCCAGACCATATGGCGTCATGCTCAGTGTATAAGCTGGGGGGAGCTGGCCAGGGGTTGGCGATTGCTGCTCGGGACGGGCTGGGCATCAGTCGGCGGGTGGTGAGCAATTGCATTGTGCATCGTTTGTTTTGTATAGTCTGTTATTGTTGTTATTTTCCTCTGTCGTTTTATTAAACTGTCTTTATCTGAACCCATGGGTTTTACTTTTTTCCAATTCTCTCCCACATCCCACTGGGGAGAGTGGGGAGTGAGCAAGTGGCTGCATGGTGTTCAGCTGCTTGCCAGGTTAAACTACAACAGCATTTGAGAAAAAAAAAGAAAACCAGTGTAAACATCTGATCTTTTCTATGCTTTCATTTTTTTTTCATTTTAACTGAGTTGTAAGAACCTAGAAGAAGGTGGTTTATTTTCAGTTTTTATTATGTATGAATGTTTTCCACTAGAACTCACTCATCATGTCCATATGGATTGAGCAAGCAGTCAGAACTGATCCTTCATGTTATTTCAGTTACAAATAAGCATGTAAAATTATGGGTTTGCTTTTTTTTTCTTTAAATTTAATTAAGTACAGACTGTTAATCTCAAAAAGATCAGATTTGTTTTTTATTCTACATAAAAGCCTATCATCAGTTTTATCAGGCAATCTAGATAATTCTTCCAACTCATTCTGTTTTTAAGCAAAGGTTCTTTTGCGGGAACCTCCCAAATCCTCTCCAGGAGAAATGCTGATGTGTAGAATTTGTTCAATTTTCCTGCTACTACCTTGTCTTCCTTTAGCCTTCCTTTCATGATCCAAAGTTGCCAGCAGAGCCTGCAAACTCTCTGGCATGCTTTCTTCTGAGGATTTTTAAATTTTATTACTTTATTGTTGATCCTTTAAAAAAAAATCTCTAAAACTAAATTTATTAATACTTTTCATAGACTTGGTATGTTATTTCTAAAATGCCTTTTGGCTTGTCCTACTGTAGTTTTGAATTGCACTTACCAGAGTTCATCCATTTTCTGGTTTTTTTTCCCCTGTGCACTTATTTCCAACTTCTGGAAATATCTTCTGGAAGCCATTTTTATTTTACTGTTTACTGTGACAACTTTGGCAAGACATTTTTTTTTTTTTTTTTTTTTAAATCTCATGACTAGTAGTGTGAGTTTGTGCTAAACCTTCATGTCAGTATATCTAAACACATCTCCTGTGAGCATTTTTCATTTTGACTACTATTTTCAATATTCTTTTAATAAATGTCCTCATTTTCGCTAGTTTGCTTTTTTTGAAATATTTTTGTGGTGGACTTTGGAGAGAGCAGGGCTGTTCTTGCCACATCTTTGAGGCTGAATACATTGCAGTCACTGTCAGTGCTGCTTCTGCGATACAAATGACTAGCTGCCTGTGCGTTGTTTAGGTCCGAGTCAAGACTTCCTCTTCTTCTTGTACGTTCTCTTGCTCACTGATCCAAGAAGCAGCTGTGTATGGTGCTCAAAAGCTTCATATCAGCTTTAGTCCTTTATGTGTTGTTTACTCCCCTAGCATTTTCTAAGTAACAATTTAGACAGTATTGGTCCCAAGCAAGTTGCACCATGCATTCCTCACCATTGAGAAGTTTTTTTGCCTGCAGTCCAGTTGTCAGCTACTCCTGTTTTCTTCTTTCTGTCATTTAGGATCCCTAACCCCAAAGAGAGTATTCTGTGTGAAAAAGGGTATGTGGATGTCACCTGGCAAGTAATGGGGTATTGCGGAATCATTCCCTTTTCACGCAGGGTAATGTCTGCAAAATCACAAGATTTTCCTTCCTTTAAGCAGTGCTGAAGATCCTAACCTAACCTAGAGATAAAACTGATCCGTGTTGTCACCAAAAGTCTCATCAAGAAAATGTGTGTTATAGATCTAACTTTCTTTTAGCAGTCTGTTACAATAAGGTGGTGTTTTTCTCATAGTAAGCTTGCTTGTTGTGTGGCTTTGATTAGCGAAGCAGAACTTCATAGCACATGGTGCTTGAGACATTCAAATATTTAAAGAAGTCAAGTACATGAGAATCCTCTGATAAGCTGTAAACCTGACTAAAGATCCACCAGCTCTGCTGTCAGCTGCTGTTCACATGAACCTGAGGGCATCTGGAAGAACTTTCTCAGCAAGGTTTTCCGTATTATAAAACCACTGTCTTTGCTTATCTGGCATACAGAGCTAGAAACCACTCAGGGTTACTTGCGAATCGTTGTGGTCACTGCAGAAATAAAGAGATTATTTTTTAATGTAACATAATAGAAAACTTTAGTCATTCTGGATTCAAATGTTAATTTTTACTGTTGTGACAAGTGTTGCAAACACTGTAGGTGTGCTGCATGTACTGTGGATAGGTTTCTTATCCCTGATTTATTGCTACAGTGAAACATTAGTTGCTATTTGAACATTCGGGTTTAGCTGCCTTTCTAGGATGATACATCTTTTTATATGGTTTTTTTGGCTTTGATTAAATAACTTCCTTATAAACTGTCTTTCTTTTTCCTCTTTCAGATATTTCTTTTGATTGTTTTCATGTGCATAACATTACTGATTGCTAGTCTTATCTGCCTTACCTTACCAGGTAAGTCTAGTATTGTAAAACTGTGATTAAAACAACTCAGCATGTTGCCATGCTCAACAACGGCAGATGTTTTGAAAACACTGTTTGAAGTTAGAAGGAGAAAATATGGAAAATTATGTCTTCTTTTTAATGGTATATCATCAAATTGTAAAAGTAAAATCAAAATGATAGAGATAATATCTGTATTTAAATGACAGAGATTGCCATTTCCTTTGTTTTGTTGTAGAATAATTTTCTTTTAAGGGCAGGGTTCCAAGTGCTGAGACAACCTCTGTAGTAGTATTGAGAGAAGAAGAGAATTGATACTCTTGCATTTGCTTTACCATTTAGAGAAGGAAAATATATAGGTTGTTACCAGGTCTTCTACAGTATCTTCTTCAATTAAAAGTTCTGAAGGAGTCATCAGAATAGGTCACATGGATATATATGGCACTTCCCAAATATTTACAAATATATGTACTTTAACCAAATCAAAAACACTTGGCAGGTTTTAAACTCGCTTGAACTTTGTAACCTGGCTGCCATAGTACCATGTCATTTTTACCTCCTTGTATTAATGATGCTAAAGTCAATGATCTGTTGAGATCAGAGTTATGAATTTTGTGATGGTTTTAATAGCAGTACATAAAATAATTCCACTATAATACTAGTGAATAGAAACACCATTAAAAAATTAAATGTAGCGAATGAGTCTCCCATTTTTGTTGGAGAACTTCAGAAGCCCCATCAGTAAGTCTTAAAAATTATGTGAGGCAGTGAAATAACCCAAACATAGCTTGCAAGATCTAAGTTCAAGCTTATGCACTAATCCATTGTTGCCTTAGCAGTTCTGAAGATCAGTGTATAGTCTCTGAGTAGTATAGTATGCAGTGCTTTGTTTTGCTGTAGTTCAGACCACATAGCTGGTGTAATGAAATTTTAGGAAAAAAATAAATGCTACATATGTATTTGGTATCACCTACGTAACTATTTATGTCATGCTTCACACATTCATGCCTTATGGGTATAGTACCAAAATACTGGTTTATGCTGAATGCCATTTGTGCATTGATATTTAACAATAAATTTGATAAGTATTTTTTTAATAGGCATCCTTCCTTAATAAATCAGAAAGAATTACTCTTATTTAACAGTGTTTGTGTTTTCAGTGTTTGCTGGCCGATGGTTAATGTCATTTTGGACGGGGACTGCCAAAATCCATGAACTGTACACAGCTGCTTGTGGTCTTTATGTCTGTTGGCTAACTATCCGAGCAGTGACAGTGCTGGTCGCCTGGATGCCACAGGGTCGTAGAGTGATTTTTCAGAAGGTCAAAGAATGGTCTCTCATGGTGAGTCTTGAGAAAATTTTTTACTGAATTATCAAAAAAGTAGCTAACAAAACTGGTTTCATTTTTTTTTCTTGCAGGCTTTACTCTGTAATGTATACAGCATTTTCCTTTTCAGACCAATTTGAAGCTTTTGCAGCTTGTGTTCCCATTGCTTAGGGTGACTATTTTTGGAAGCCATTTAGCCCAAAGTTAAGCAATCCATGTAAATAAGTTTGCATATATATGTTTATATATACATGTATGTTTTTCTGTTTTCCTTTAAAAGTTGATATGTTGCATTTTGTTATCCCATATGTGATGTGTCATCAAACACATTTACGTTTTCACATTCACCTGGAAGCTCAACTATTACTCAATTAGCAACTTGAAATTATCAAATAAAAAAAAGTAAAGCTGATAGATGATGATGAATGTATCCCTACAAAGTAGCCTGATGCATATTTTCAGAAAGCTCTTTATGATTTGTCAGATCTTTGTGTTGTTCAAATTAACATTTTTAAAGAAAATAACCTTTCTTTATTACCAGGAGTTCAGATTCTCACCATGGCAACAAATGTATACCCACCTTTTTATCTTGGTTTTGGTTTTGAGGATTTCTATAGTAGATTTCTTGCCTAAGTATAGTCATTTTAAACATTCATAGCATAAATGGTATCTTGTAATGGACATGCTTGTGTGCTTAGTGGGCTATTCCAGACAGAACAGCAGTGTAAATATATATTTCATATATTACCACATTCCCAATTACCTCATTCATCATTATCGTTTAGGAAATCTTAAGCTTGTTTAAGAAAATTCAGAGGTAGAATAGAATGCCCTACTTGTCCTTTGTCCCTTCTCCTGATCATGTAAATGAAATCAGACTAGTTTTGTATCTGATTTTTGCATGATGCAGGTAAATTAAGAGAATTCTAGAATAAAGAAAGATTGAAGCATGGTATTCTGAGTCTTTCATTTTTAAGTCAGAAATATTCCATAATGAGTGAATTTTTAAGGTTTGGTTTTTCACTGGAGAAAAATCGGCAGGTTTGGAAAGATTCTTCTCTAGATTTCCAACATACAAGAATACTCAATGTAATGAAGTGCCATGGCATAGTATTCCTTACTGATAACATTCAAAAGTGATTTTATGGTTTAAAATTATATGGACACCAATAGGCACAGCCATGCCTTTTTCTGGAGGGGGCATGGAATAGGGCCCAATCTTGAAAACTTGCATTGCAAAACTATGTATGTAATAAAAATTATTTCTAGGGGTGTATATGTATGAATTAAAGGTCTGTGTAGTTTTTTTCTCCAGCTTTATCCGTTTGTGTAGTTTAAGTTACATTTTGAAGTTTAAACAAAAAGAATCCTCTGATAAATGTATGTCTTGGGATTTTTAGATAATGAAGACCCTAATAGTGGCTATGCTTCTAGCTGGTGTGGTTCCGCTTTTGCTCGGTCTTCTGTTTGAACTGGTCATCGTTGCGCCTTTGAGAGTTCCTTTGGATCAGACACCTCTCTTCTATCCTTGGCAGGTCAGTTGCTCCCATTCTTCTTCTGCTGTTGATAGATTTCTTTACTTAGAAGTAAGGGGTGGGGGAGTTCTTGTTTCATGTTGATTCGGTGCTTCAGAGCATTTCTCATAAGTATGTTTCTGTGTGGCAGAGAAAAGACAGCCAGTCTGGATGTGAAGATTATTTAAACCAGAAAGATATGCTTAGGAATTTTAAGTATGAAAAGCTGAACTTTGTGGGATGACATCAGAGGATCTTTGCATTTCAGTGGTCAGATAGACAGGGTTTTTACAGTAGCATAATTGTAAAGTTACGTACAGAAGTTAGTACAGCTGTATCCACAGATGTACATATTCTGTCTGATCTTTCTGGAAAGCTTTCTGCCTACGGTTATACAGCAAGAGGTTCAGCTGATCTTTTTTTCCATACAGGGTTTTAAATCAGTGATGATACACACCATGAATGAATTTTTTATGTGCTTTAGGATCATTCTGGTTTTAGGTTGACATGTCAAATCATTAGCACAAGATTTTGCAATAGCAGTGGGGTTTTTTTCTTCAGTCAAGTCTCCCAAGTTAAGGGAGTGCAAACTTTTTTCCTGCAAGCTGGTGGAAGAAATGAAGGTACAGTGGATTGATTGACAAATGCTTGCATCACCTAGGCTGAATTGTGAAAGAACTTGTAATTCGAAGGCACCTTAACTGAGGGAACCATAATTCAAAAGATCTAGAAGGCATATTACTAAATAACAAGAAAGTGTTCAGGGATAGTGATTTTTCAAAGCTGTCCACAAACAAGTTTTCGTTTACTTTCAGTATCCAAGTGTTTGAAAGCCATAATACAAAGAAGAATTTGACTGCTACTTTAAATATTCCATTATTTTATAATACAAGTATACTTTGGAGGTGTCTGTTTCAGTAAATGACTAGTAAGTCAGGACATGATATGATAGCAGTGGGAGATGATCGTGGTTTCCAAACAGTTTTGGAAAGAATTTGTAATGCTAGAGATTCTAAAAATTCTTAATTTTTGCATGTTAGTTCCTTAAAACTTTGTAATTAGATATACTGAAAATTTTTATTTTCATGGGGCAGATCTTCCTCAAAGTAACAGATCAGAGGGGTTTGAAACTTGTTCTAAATTAACAAGGAGCTATTACAATTGAGAATAATTTCCATTTTTCACAAAGAGAATAGTTATATAAAGGTTATATGCTGAGCAAACACAAAGCGCCTTTAACACTGACTTCTTTGTTGTAAGTTTTTTAATTTTTGAACCTATCTGGGGTAATAGATGTTAATGAAAGATATCTTTTTAAACAGTGGGTTAAAGGAAATGTATTTCCCCAGCAGTTCAAGAAAGTTAATTAACCTGTGACGTCTTAAGTCTTACCGGTTCTGTAGCTGTTTATTCTGCCTTGTCAACCTATACTTTGCATTCTATTTTTGGTGGGTTTTACTGAAGAATCTCTTACAAGTATCTGTAATCCAGAAAGAATTGACGCATGATGTGCTGTTTACTAGAAGCCTGTAGTTATATTGAGTTCTTTTCATTCCATGCCATAATAATTGCAGTATATGTTAAAGCATAAATTTTCTTCTGAATAGTGTGACCTTCTTTTATGAAGAGCATTGCCTTGCTTTGTTTAGCTTTTCTCACGTCAGGTAGGGTTTTGTGAACAATTGAAATTTAAAAGAAGAAAAAAACCTCGTTCCCTGACTTGTGTGAGCATCTTTGTATTGTGTTTCTCTTCTTTTTTTTTAAAGGAGTCAAAATAACTTATTTCTAGGTAAATGTTAGCAGTGTTAGTTTGTACCAGAATGTTAGTATGTTGCTTTAAGTAAGTGTAATGCTTTTATTTTGTATTTGCCTTTGGTTTGTTAGTAGTAGCTGATTTTCCTGGTTCCAGGGAGCTGAGTATTTTATAGATGTCAGTTAAGCTTGAGAGCATCCTCTTTCTCTTAAGAGTTTGCAGAAGATTTCACCTCTTGTAAACAATGTCCTGTGAAAATAAGAAAAGTGATTATCTTCTCATTTATAAGTCATATTAACAAGTTGTCCTAAAAGCTTTTGGTTGTCAAACTATTTAAAAATACATTAATGCTAACAGTTGGCTTTTACAAAATTAGGACTGGGCTCTTGGAGTTCTGCATGCCAAAATAATTGCTGCCATAACACTGATGGGTCCCCAGTGGTGGCTGAAAACTGTTATTGAACAGGTAGGAAAAAATTGCCCATGTGAATTAACTGTATAATACATTTTGAATGTTTTTTTGAATGTGTCAGAAAACGGAGTTACTATTGTAGTAATGGAGTAATTGAGTAAAATTCAACTAGTGTTGTAAAATCCTTTTAAATTGTATAGCCTAATCCATTAAGGTACACTTAACAATAATACAAAAATAAACCTCACAAATCTGACATCAAGAAAATGTGTATACGTACATGCAATTTTTATCAGGTTTATAAGTAAAGTGAGAAACATGATTATTTCTTGAGATGAACTCACATTATCCAAGTACTGGACATTATTTATGTCCACCACTCAAGAGCAGAGAATTTCTGCCTTCTCCAGAGCTGTAAGAGATTCCCTCATTCATAAATCGAGTGCTTATGAAAGGCAGCATTTCCATTCCCCTTTGATTATTAAGCAAGACAGAACAGTTTTTGTGAGCAGTTCTGAGTCACGTAGCCTGTTGCTTTCTTTGGAAGAAGTTTTTTTTTTTCTTGATGATAACCTTTTAAGTTCTGTGCTTGTCATCTCAGTGAAGTATCTCAAGTGTTTGTCGGAGAGTAACGTTTCAGCCTTGCGCTATGGCTACGGTGCATGCTGACCTCTGTACAAAAGGTGCCTCTCTTGATTAAGTCTAGCACGTGGTCTTGGTTATTAAGCCTTTTACTGATCATTTTAGGTGTCACACTGGAGAAATGTAGTCTTAGTTCTGTGAGTACCTTTTGATGCTTATTGTGGCTCTTCCTTCCATTCTGAATGCTCTCCTCAGCCATCCTTAGAAACAGTTACACCCAGGCTGTGGGCCAGAGGCTGTCATCTTAGGTGTATGTGGTAGCCATTTGAAATCTGTCTTTTCACATGATTAGTCATATTGAGACCTTAGCTCCTCGAGAACTGCGGAGGCCCTGTCTTCAGGGACAGACTCCACACGCAGAGGCTCTGGTCTGCCCAACCAAGTACAAAATAAGGTCCTATTTTCTGCCTGTGTTACCAAATTTAATGATTTGCTCTATTAGCATACACAGGGTCCTCTTTCAGCAAGTTAACAGCACAAAGCGATCCCAGCTCACCCAGGAAACCACTCAACAGCACTCCTGCAAACAAATTGCAACACTATTCCAGATTAAGTTGCTCTCCTGGGCACTATTTAAATGATTTCCTGGAATCCTCATAATGTAGATTGGCACAGACTTTTTCCTCCTTTGACTGTGGCCATCATTGTTTTCTTCAAGTTGGGAACACCTAAGACGAATTGTGTAAAAACTTGCAATTATTACTGTACGCACAAACCGTGGCTTTCTTGACCGATCCGTTCTACTTTTTCCTTGTTCTCCTTAGGTATATGCAAATGGGATTCGTAACATTGATTTACACTTCATAATCCGTAAACTGGCAGCACCCGTAATCTCTGTTCTGTTACTTTCCCTGTGTGTGCCGTACATCATAGCTTCTGGTGTTGTACCTCTGTTAGGTATGTATGCATTCGGAGTACCTGTATATCATCTGATGGTTTAGAGCAATGTAAATATACCTGTAGAAATAAAACTTCAAGATCTAGGTTATTAAAAAAAAAAAATTACAAAACCCCACTGTTCTGCCAGCAAATATAAATGCTTAGAGATTGCTGTGTCATCTTAAAAGTCTAGGGGTTTCTAAGAAATTCAGTAGGTCATTCTGACTGGCTTTTTAATACACTAAGTGCAGAATATGTCAAGAGTATAGGACTGCATAATATCTAACGGCAGAAATGTGGCTATCTAGCTAGTTTGAGAAAGGGATGATTAATTCATGTCTTCTTCGGACAATCAGCCTGTAATTTTAGTCTCTAAGAGCTATACTGAGCCAAGGACGTGTTTTCTTACTTGTCAGATTGTAGAGGAAGTTTAGAAAAGGTGAAAATACTGGTTTTGTTTTGAGGTGTTCAGTATTAAAATAAAATGTAAATTGTAAATACAGTTTATTTTTATCAGAGTTCCCTATCTCCTCATAATTGAGGGAAATAATATTATTCAAAGCAGGGTAGATGTGCTTTTTCATCAACAGTTGTCTTTGCTGGTTAGTTCTGATGTCAACACATTCAAGAAGTCCCATTTTATTCTTCAACCTCTCACTTGAATGCAGACTTCTATAGTGTCAGCTTTTTTCTGGTATGAGGCATACAGAAATCAATAAGCAAGAAGAGCTGATAAGCCCCCCCCCCTTTTTTTTTACTGTGGATTTTCACTGTGTTAATGGAAAACTTTCAGCTTTAATGCTTCAGATGAAACAGAATAGCAGCTGTCAAGTTGGATCTCTGAGATAAACGGATGTTATTTATTTCATAGCCTTTCTACTGGTTACAGTATAACAAGAAGTGTGGAAGCAGGTACAGAAGCAAAACGCATGTGTTACTTCAGCAATGTTAGATTAAGTGAGGGTTGTGTTGTGTCTTGTTTTGTAGGAGTTACCGCTGAAATGCAAAACCTAGTTCAGCGACGGATTTATCCTTTTCTGCTTATGGTGGTGGTTTTGATGGGAATTCTCTCCTTCCAAGTCCGCCAGTTCAAGCGCCTTTACGAACATATTAAAAATGACAAGTGAGTATATATTGTGGGGTTTTAATTTTTCCCCTTTAAATTGTGATAACTTCAGATTGAATTCAGGTGTTGTAGATACTTAGGGCTAAAAGGGATTTTAAGAAGCTCTCTAGACAAATGACCCTCTGAGGCAGACCTAAACTGTTCTTGGCAAATGTTTTATCTGTGGTTTGGGTAGCTAAACACAGGAACAGACTGTCTTTGTAAATGGAAGACACTCCCTTATATCTAACTTGAATGTGTTTTACCACCAAGGAAGCTGATTGCTTGTTTGTCTCCCCCTCTGTAGTCTTGAAGGACGAATGTATGTAATAATTATGACATATCTGGAAGTAAAATCATGTCTTAATCTGCTGCTTACAAAACCATTTCTACAACCTTTTCTGCATAACTGTTTTTCTTACTCTTTCTACTCCTTAGTCCCTTTAACCTATTAAAGAACATTCAGTGTCCTTACCAAATTTTGTACTATTTTCTGATGTTTTCAGTAATTATTGCTCTGTATTACTCAGATGCCTGATGAAATATGAATTTTCACAATGTTTTTTCTGGTTATCTTGCTTAGTTTCTAAGCTTTTTGTTTGTGTTATACTTATTATCTTATTTTTTGTGTTACCCTAATTACCTTATGTGTCGGTTATTTCAAAAAATAAGTTTTGGACCCCAGCAGCTAGTCTTCCTAGGCTTCTTTTGTATTGAAAAGGAATAAATAAGTTTGTTGTGTTCATGTCCTGAGTTACTCTAGAACAGTTTTGCTTTCCACTGACTACAAAAGGAGTCAAACCTAAAATAAACCTCTTTGAATCTTGAATGTTAGGAAGTAACTGATGCGTTAAAGTGTTTGGTGTAAATGTGAAATTAATAGTGTCTAGAAATATTGAGTTGTAATTAAAATTAAACTCTCAGCAGATCAATTTCTATTTTAGCACCTTGTATTTATCAGCTGATTTAAATCCTGTTCGCCACCTGCCTTCATAACATATTCTGTAGTATTTGGCCTACTGTAGTGTGTATAGCTGGTATTTATATTTACAAATGGGTTTTGAGCTAAATATTAGTATCTTTCAAGCAGAATGCATATTGAATTGCAACTTGCATTAATGTTACAAGCTACAATATTACAAGTATGGTCAAGCAAAGGTGCTGAGTATATAAATAACGCAAACGCACTCTTTATATTTCATACCTTCATTCAGCTTATGCGTGTCCGAATTGTATGACTAGCGAAGTGAAGGCTGTAAACGCAAACCTGCAATGCCTGTATTCCATTGTGAAGTGCCTGAATGTTGGGGAAAAAAGATGAGGATGGCTGACAAGCATTAAGGGGGGAGGGATCACTTGTAGAATAACTTTTCTTGAAATGAGAAAGCTACTTCTGCAGCAGAGGAGATAGAGTGGATTTGTGTTACAGAATTGTGTCAACTTTTGTTTACTTCTCACTGTTTTTCCTGTAATCCCAGGTACCTTGTTGGGCAACGACTTGTGAATTATGAACGGAAGTCTGGTAAACAAGGCACATCAACAACTCCACCTCAGTCTTCACAAGAATAGATGGTCATATTAAACATCTTGACCTTCCCTTTGCCTTTACGTGTCCTTTTTTCATAGACTCTTCTTCAGTCTTTGGATATCTCTCCCAATAATACTCTCAGCAGTGTTTTGGCTTCTGTTAGTAGCATCCAGATAGCAGTTAAGGCTCTGTTCCTTACCTGCATTTTCTGATGTTATCAATGCTGTCTGAGGTCTGTATATGTGTAAATAGAAGTATCCTGACACCCTAAAACCTTGGATTAAAAAGAATGTGCATTGTACATCTTTAAAAAAGTATATTAATTTATTAAATCTAGTTGTCACTTTATTTTGGACTGCTGTTCTGTTGACAATGTGCCACAAAGCAATAGTGCGAAGAGGCAAGATGTTTTTATAAAATTTGGAGATTACTTTATGGTGTTCATAACAGTTCTTATTGTAGTAATATAGTATGATTTTTCGTGAGTGGAAAGGCCACACGGAGAATATCAACAGTGAATAACTGTCTTACAGTCAGCAATGAAGTGGCTGTGGTGAGAACATAATGAACTATGTATCTTGCTGTCAAGTCTTTTTTATTATTTTGTATAACACCAAAGCTGTTGTACATTTTCTATTGCCTGATTGTTTTTCATGTGTCTGAATTTGTAATATTGTACAGTTGCTGTTAAATCAAGAAAATATTTCCTCTTCTGAGAATTCAGATGTACTTGTTGAGGCTTGGCTGGGTTTTTCTGTTTGGTTGGGGGTTGGGGCGGCGGGTTGGCTTTGAGAATCAGGATTTCCTGAATTGAAACAGAAAGTAAAAAATTTCATAAGGCTAGGTGATGGAAGCATTGAAAGGTACCAAGGCAAATTAGATAGGTTCACAACTTAAACTGTAGCCAATTTCTTATCCATAATAGAATTTTTCAGGACCTCAAGAGGAGGGAAGAACCTTATCTGATGTGTTTGCACAGAAACAAAGAGCATAGTGTAAGCAGCGTTCTGACCTGGTCCTTAATTAAAGAGCTTGAAATCTTTTTTTCTGTAAGTTACCAAAGTTGCAAACTGTAGTATGAATTTTATATTGCACAGTTACTCAAAAAAAAAAAAAAAAGTACTCACAACAACAAAACCCCTTTTTTCTTTCAGAGTTGGTCACTGTGAATTTTTATGGGAACCGAGGAAGTGATTCATCACTTACCATGTATTGCCTGTGGGGCAGGGTAATACATAGGCTATTAGAGAGGCAAGGAGAAGTTAGCAGACTTGTTTGCAAGGATGCAGTCAAACGAGAGCCACCAAATCAAGTCTGTGTTATTTCTATATGTAGATAGAGTTCTTTTGCAGTAACGTTTAGGGTTTTTTTATGTAGATATTTTA
This sequence comes from Egretta garzetta, assembly GCF_000687185.1. Classification (NCBI taxonomy): domain Eukaryota; kingdom Metazoa; phylum Chordata; class Aves; order Pelecaniformes; family Ardeidae; genus Egretta; species Egretta garzetta. The sequence continues at coordinate 5,771,238 of NW_009259685.1, forward strand.
AAGAAAATACATAATGGTATCACAAAGCTTTAAGTAGCATCAAATCACGTGCTTGGATTGCAGTATCTTTCCTAGATTGAATGGGGGAGACGTGAGTATCCATTGCAGTCATCAGAAAATTGATGGAACATTTAACTTGCTACTCGGTACACTGTCCTTCAGTATTCTGTACGTAACCACATGTGTATATAATTAATACTTGAGAATCTGGCAGCTGCTTTGAGGGTGTCATCTCCTTTTATTGATGTTGCATCTCTGATCTGGCGTGTTTTGAGCTAATGTGGTCCAGGCTGTGATGGTGGTAGTGCATTTTTTTGGTGTCTGGACTCATGTTCTAAGGCAGTGAGCACAAGCCAAATGCATATGAATCTAGTGGCAGGAGGATTGGGCTGTCACTATCGGAAGGTCAGCAACTGTTATTTTACGGGATTACTGTTGTCCTGATGGTTTTTGAACCACAGATGTTACCCTTTGGAGTAACTTATTAGGAAATTTCCAGTGAAATGCAATCACAGAAAAGTAACCAAAATATTTCCCTCTCCGTCACTGTTGCTGACTAAATGCTAAAATGAGTATTCACCCCATATATTTTTGATGTGCATATATATTGCGTTTGACTACTTACAGTGGTGTACATTGTGGGACAGATATATTTTCACAGGATTAAATTCACGGGTAACATACATTCGTACTTATGCCAAGATTCTGTCTTTGACATATCTTTCGTAAACAGTTCCAAAACGGTCTTGCCACTCAAATATTGCTAGCACTACTGTGCATCATGCGGAATTTGCAGTAGTGTGGTTCTTGTAACTTTGTGTTTTTATCCAGACAAACTGGTCTTAACATTAAAATTTATTAAGAAAAAGCCTTTGTGCTGTTTCTTATTACTGTTATTTTCCAAGTCATGACAGAAGACTCTGAATCGGGCCAGTCACGTAATGGGAACTGTAACTATTTTAATGTAGCTTACATTATCTGTATTCGTTCTGTGTTACGGAGAACTGGTTTCAAACCAAAGTGTTGTGCTTGCTTTTGCACTGCTTTACAGATCCCAGGTGAAGTGAAGTTTGCTTCTGCAAGCTTTCCAAAAGTTTCATCTCCTCAATCTCCTTGGTTTTACGTGTGGTTTGGGAAAGAAGGCGGAGGTTGTGTAGAACAAGAATTAAATAACACTACTTCTTTACTGGTTTAAGTTTTAATAGTTTGCCTTACTGTGCTGTGTGTACTCCTCTGGAGTAGGAACTGGATAGTAAGCGTGTAGGTTAGCTGGCTGCTGAGCTCTGTACCGGTGGCTTCCGCCTGTCTTGCATTACTCTTCAGGTAGGAAAAAGTCTGTCTCCATCTGTGCGCACACGTGCACGCACCACACTCTGTGTTGACCTCGGGTCTTGAAGGGAGGCACTGGAGATGCATGCTGGCTTGGTTGTATCCCCTTTGTGGTGCAGGGTATCTAAGGCTGTTAGTGGTTCTGCAGGCCTTCGCCCAAGGACTGTCAGGTGGCCCCGTAGCTGTCTTTTGCATTCTGAAAGAAGTTAATTGCAGCATGGCTTTGTTTTTACACAGATTATTTTATATTGATTAAAAGTAGTTAAAATTCTGCATCCTTTCTCTGACTCCCCCTTCTCCACTGGGTGAAGCCTAAGTTATTTGTTTTCAGTTTTGAGGGCCCTCTGGAACCTGTAAGTATTTTCTGTCAGTAATGTCCTCAGTAAGATGCCAGCTCCAACCCGAATTACAGTATTCACATCACTTCTCAGCCGAGCGCCTTAATTCTTTCCTTGCTTTCCCCTAAGCTTGAGCAAAGGTCTTAATACAAATCTGCGCAGCAGCCCCGCTGTTCTTCAGAGAACTCTAAGAAGCCCCTTACCTTACGAAGCGCGAGTGGCAGTGGTTTGTAGCCTCTGCCTCCTGGCGTGTGCCGATGGGTGTCGTGTCATTTCCTCACGCTCCACTGTCCGTCCGTTCGTTTAGGCTGGTGGCAGGAGGGCCGGTGTTCTTGTTCCGCTTGCCTTGCCAGCGGGCACCCTACGGCCTGAGCGGTGAGCGGGGTTCTTTGCAGAAATGGCAACACAGACAATAGGAACGTTAAGCAGGGAACTGAGTCTTGGTAGTATAATGAAGTTCAGGCCGCAAAAAAAGGAAGCTGTCTTCTGAAACAGATGAGGAAACAACTTCTACGAAGCATAATGGTAAGTTAGAGCTCTCTTACGCTGATACTTCAGTTCTTAATTAGATTAACCTGAACTAAAGAATTGCATGCTTAACGGCATTTATATTAAATCTATGGTTATTCTGGAAAAGCTACGCTTCTGGTTTTAATTTCTTCATTTAGAAGTCACCATAATTTGAGAAAAGATGTGCTGAAATTGAAGTTACTAAATAATGGAAACTTTTAGAAGGTCAAATACTATTCCAAAATAAACTGAATGTTTTGAATTCAACGTAATAGGGAAGAATGAAGCGAAGACAAGATTATTTCACAACTCTGCACGTGGGTTTTGCTGCTTGCATCCTTAATTGCTGTTATCTCTCACTTGCTGAGCAGTGGCCAATGCCGAAGCTGCACGGGCGCACGCTTTTTTTTGCCTCCCTGTATAAGGAGAAACCAAACATTTCTGGAGTTGTCTGACATCAGGTTGGGGGTGAGGGGGACAGGACACTTAACCTTGCTTGTCTGATGTACGCTAAATCCCTTGGCTTTCAAGGAGTGTCTCTGTTCCTGGGAAAAGACACCAGTTTTACCTGGAGAGAACAGACTTCCTTGTTGCTTACAAAACCAGAGAACACCGCAAAGCTCGTTACTTACTTATAGTGAATAGAATTTATGTACTAGAACCTAGTTAGTGAAGATCTGCGTTGGTGTGTGC
>NW_009259685.1:5774126-5777095 GCF_000687185.1 Egretta garzetta
AGGTGCAAATAGTGTAAATGGCCCGCTCGAGTGTGGTAGGGGGCGCGCCGAATCCAGAGATCCTGCTGCATGACGATGGGATGGTGTAGGTGGGATAGTTAGGCTAGTTGTGAGCAGGAGTCGCAGAAGCAGCAGCAGAATTTCGAAGCTGAAATCGGGCAGTGCTGCTATAAAGTAACAATCACACCCATGGATGTACTTTTGAATGTTTTTATATAAAAGAGTAATGGGTAAAATGCATGGGGGGACGTGCGCAGTGTCTAGGAAGAATCCAAGTTACTTCCTTCCCTGAAGCTACGCTTGTGTATTTGCTGCCTGTGTTTTCAGAGTTTCATCGGCTTTCTCTTAATGTAAATTGTTTAAGCTTTACTACATTTATAACTGTGGGCCGAGATTCTCAGCGTGACCCATCAGTGTCCCCCTCACTGTGCCTTTCTGTGACCTCTCTTCCTCCTTGAAAGGGATTTGTTGACCTAACAGCCACGTGACTTAACCTGGGTAATCCCAAATTGCCTTAAACAACCTTGCATTAACCTGCCTGCAATTAGCAACTGCTGTCACATCGCCAACCCTTGAAGCGTAAGCTGAAGCCTCCCTCCCTCGCCTACCTGTTCATCTTAATTTTACTCACCATCTCAGAGGTTATTGCACTCTTTATTATTCGTTATACTTTGTCTTCTTCCTTTTATATTCATGAATTACAGTAATCTTTAAGCAGATGTTTTAGTGTAATTACATGTGACAAGCATGCTGCTTTTAGCTAACAATATGAGTTCCCCAAAGTATCAATGACTTCTTAAAAAGGACTCAATAATATCCCAATATGCCAAACTTAAAACATGAGTCTTATTAATTATGCACGTTTTGTGTGTTGTCAACACTGGAGTAATGAACAGAAGATGTGCAGTACATCTGGTTCTGCTGATAAATCAGGAGGCTGCGTAGGAAGGATGATCGTAACTTGTGTAACTGCCGGGTGTGGGGTTTTCTCCCCTCTGCTCCGCCTCCCCGCGCAGTTAAATACACAGTGATCTGTGGCCAGTCGGGGTCAAAGGACAGAGGAGAGCAGCGCCCACACTCCTATTCCTGCAAAGCTCAACAAGCACGTCCCCCGCAGCTTTCTTATTCCTCGGTGCAGTATGTCTTGTTAATTTTTGTTACACGTAAGCACTTGGGCAAAGACAAATTTAGTCACGCCTTTACAGATTAAGCATGTTCTGGAGCAGCATGCAATGAATTGGTCTCTTATTTTCCAATTATTTTTCATTCTTGTATGAACGTTTTCACCTTTTGCTTTCTCCAGCAGTTTGCAATTCATATGAAAGAACATCTTCTAAGAATACACCATTTTTCATGGAATACGCATAGACAATCTTTCCGCTTACGTGCTGCTGCGTCCCATGATATGCTCCGGCAGCTTTGTGCACAATTTTGCTGCACTGGACCAAACAGCAGGAAGAACCGAGGTTATGGCATTTACTGTTTGAGCATCGGGTAGTTCCGAGCGCATCCACAGCCTGTGGATCATGGAGAATATGAAACTTTTGCTGTTTACCTGTTATCCCTAGGCGCCTTTGAAAGCCTGCATCGTGAAATTAATTTAATTCCATTCCATAAATGCCTGCAGGATAACACTTGCTACAGGTGGGTTTTGCTATAGCGTTCTTAATTGGCTTAAAGCACCTACCCATGTAAAGAATAGATACAGGTCGTGATATGTCAGAGTTTGCTGTTTTCAAAGTATTTTGAGGCCCAATACTGGGCCTGCAGTCTATGCAGAGTACTTGTGTCCTATGAAAAGATTAAACCGCTGTTAAACTGTGTGCTTTTTGTTTTCCAGAGACCACTGTTTCATCTGTCTTGCATGGCCTTGCTTGTTCATCAGCAGGGGCATAATGTGGATCAAGAAGGGCCAGCTTCAAATAAGATTGTGTTCTTTTTCAGTAACGATTTGGCCAGTTTCATGCCTGCAGCACCGAAGTTTCTTTGGAGCAGTGGCTCGTGAAGGCTTTCTGAAGGGAATAATCCTATTATAGAGTTCATTTGAGTGCTTGGGCTACTTGCAGCCCGTGTTGGAAGGAACGGGAGGGGCACTGCTTTGTAACCGAGACAGGAGATGTGCTAGTGCCTGTACGGAGGGAGGATGCCGTTCAGATTGCCTTGGGTGCTGGTTTTGTCTGCAGTGGGAAGAGCAGCAGTCTCATCGTTCTCCCCCAAGGCTTTGGGAGGGAGAGGGCGCTTTGGGCCCTCTCTGTGGGAGCAGTGGGGGAGCCCACGCTGTGTGGTGCCAGACTTGGGGCAGCAGATGCGGAGAAGCAGCCCATTCCAGAGCCTGACGACCCCTGCTGTGAAAAAAATTTTTCCTAATGTCCAACCTAAACCTCACCTGGTGCAACCTGAGGCCATTTCCTCTTGTCCTATTGCTTGTTACTTGGGAGAAGAGACCAACCCCCACCTGGCTCCAGCCTCCTGTCAGGCAATGGCAGAGGGCGATGAGGTCTCCCCCTCAGCCTCCCCTTCTCCAGGCTACTGTTGTGGATGGAGTGAGAGGGAGGCAAAAATAATACAGTTTATTGGTGTAAAACAGTGAGTTAACAAAGGTCAGTGGTAACTGCGACAATAGTTTATGAGATTCGATGGCAAGGTACACTTTGTTATTTACTGCCCAGAGGACAGGGTCAGACAAAGCTGTCAGGGACCGTTGAGTCATGAGGTTCAGAAAAGATCCCCTTGCTTTCTAAACTCCCTCAGAGAGGAGTCTAGGTGCAGCTGGACCCAATCCTAGTCCTAGACTTGGTCAATGGTTTATGTCTAAAAGGATTAATTGCGCATATATAATCCTTATGTCACTTAGCTAAGATTTCCAAGTTAGCATGCTGTTAGTCACTTACCGAGAATCTGTCGTGGTAAGGAATCTCTCAACCTCGAGGAGTAACCTTGAGAGGCGTCCCTGCTCAAGGGGAGATCCT
>NW_009259685.1:5777916-5798436 GCF_000687185.1 Egretta garzetta
CACCCCCCCCCGGCGGCCCGCCCCGGGTGGCCCGGCTGGAGCCGGGGGGGGGCTGGACCCCATGGCCTCCACAGGCCTTCTGTGACCCCGCGATTCACGGCCTGGTACAGGTCTCATGCTTCTATTTTTTCTCTCTACTTTTTCTTTTCTGATCCGATTTTTGTTCTTTTCTTTGACTGCGTCCCCAACAGCAAGTGTGCGCACACGAGTGTTCATGCCTTCCTCCAGGTTTTTCCGTTCTCTAGCTTATCCCGAAAATCCCCCACTTTTCACCCTCAGCTTCAGTCCCTTGGCTAGAGCCGCATTTTTGAGTTGTTACTGAAAGCGCATGACCAATGTAGTAATTCAGTGCACGCTCTGAAGCCTGTCCCCGATGCAAATTTGCTGCGTTGGAGTAACGAAGGCGCTGTACCCTGTCTGCGTTTCTCCAGAAATGAAGTTCTGAATGTGGGTTGATCCTCAGAGGAGCCTCGAGTCACAGCAGTCCCCTTCCTCCATCACTGACTTTTAATTTTTTTTTTTCAGTACAGGAAAAGTCATGTGATGGGGTAGAGAGCCACCTGCCAGATACTCCTATTTTCATCTTAAAAATTAGAAATGAAAAAACCTAAAGGGACAAAGGATGCTGTTACATTGATTCCTTTCTCGATGCCATTGCTTTCACTGTTTTTCCCTTCTGCAAATAGCTGACACGTTTTCAGCTCTTGTTGCTGAATCAACTCAAGTAGGCTGTAGTTTGCCCTTTAAATGATGAGGAGAGCGCCCAGATTTCCCACCCAAATGCGCTTGGATGCTATAGTGGGATAAGGACCATACAATAACCTGTGCCTGTCCCTTCTTCTAGATCCCGAGGAACAGGATTCCCTGCAGCAGGTGAGTTACATCCCGCATAAGACAAACCAACCCGTAGAGCCATATGAGCAAAGTTGCAATGTGTAGTTGCTGCTTATGTGAATGTTTTGTTCAGCACTCTCATTTTTTGATGTAAAGTCTGCCAGGAGCACAAATTTAGTAACTTTTTGCTACAGTGTTTTTTGACTGCGTAAACACAGTGGAAACTTGGCAATCTGCATACTCTAGCTTCTGTACAAAAATGACAGGGCTCCCCTTGGCTTGCAGTAACGAGTTGTCAACATAGCTAGCTTTCACCTCGGCGTGGGTGGTGTGATTTGTCTGGCCTACCTGTTTTAAAAATTCATATTGTGGTAAGTTTGAGGGGAAAAAAAAGTTTAAAACCGTCTAAAGATACCTGTTTAAGTAGCGCTAGTTCTCCTTACTCTCCTTGAAGTAAAGTAGTTCTCCTTACCTGGAGCTGTGGTTGGCGTGCAAGCTCCAGCCTTTTGCTTGGTGTTGCCATCAAGTTTAAGGTTTTAAGACTCACGGTGCTCAACTGTTTACCCTCCTGAGTTTGTCAGTTCCCTGGTAGCCTCATCAGTTGAGTAGGACAGGAGGGAGTTTGGGTATGAGCACTGTTTCCCCACACACACACACGGACACACAGTTTTTCATTCACATTCTACGCCTGTGAACTGCTGTGTTGTTATAATTTCTTCCAGGTCCTCGTCACTCAACGCGAACAGACCATGCCTCCTCCGGAAACCATGTTTTGTGCTCAGCAGATCAAAATCCCCCCTGAGCTACCTGATATCCTGAAACAATTTACCAAAGCTGCTATCAGAACTCAGCCTCATGATGTTTTGCAGTGGGCAGCTGCGTAAGTAGGATGCTCACATAGTGATGTACCCCTATGTGTGTGGACCCACAAAATCTCGCTGTTCCTCTTTATTGTACAGTGGAGCTGTGTTGAGTATTAAACATGTACTGCATGTGCACTTCTGTGCATTAATGCAGTGTGTGAGTCTTCTAAAAATAGCGTAGTACTTATTTTCTGTTTCATTGAGGTTTAGGACTGGTGTATTTCTGGAATGGTTTTATTTCCTTATAGAAGAGCGCATCTTAATTTTTTTTCTTGTTGTTAATTGCTCTGTCCTTTAAGACCAAAGTGCTCCTTTAAGACCTTAAAAGACCTATTTTCTTTTTTTTCTCTCATGTGAGAATTAATTAAATTCTTGGAATTTAAAGGAAACCTAGAAATAACTTTCTAATCCTTAAACTTGCCCAGGTGTCTTTTTGCTGCTGTGTTGTTATTTCCAGGAACAAAATTAAGGAATCTCCTTACATGTTACTGAAATAGGAAAAGAGCCTGAAAAGTTGTGACTTCTAGGTGATAGTCCACATGATAAATCTCTCATAAAGTTGGATTTTTTTTCTTTTAACCTCAACTGCTCACTATCATTTTTTCCTGTCCTACTGTTTGTATGGACAAGCTCTTGAAAGGTATCTGTGAGACATTCTCACCTGGGGGGATTAAAAAGGTCTGTGCTGCGAACATGAGGGAGGGGAGGCTGTTAACAAAGCCAGGCTGGAGTCTGGCTAGTCCATTAAAAAGAAAAAAAACCCTGGAGCTGAATCGCTACAGCTGCAGCATCGGAGAAAAGCAGCGGGAACACCTTAAAATGGTGGCGTGGCATCTTAGGAGTGCAACGGAGGTGGGGTGCAGGGTACCTCTGGGCAGGCAGCTTGTCCCAGGCAAGGAGTTGGGAGCAGCAGCGGGCAGGTAGCTTGAGCCTGCTGGGACGCGGGGCTGGAGAGAGCAGGGGTATCTGACCAGCCCCCAACCTCTGCTTAAGATTAAAATTAAAGATCGCACCAGCTGGGTTGGAGGAGCCCCTGCAAATGGGTGGGTGGCTGCTGCTGATCGAGCACCTCTTTCTGGAATCTGCTCTGGCGTGAGAGCACCTGGGGCCGGGCACGGTCTGGACCAGGGAGCCACGCGAAGCAGAGCAGGGCTGTGGTTTCACACACGTTGCCGATGCTGCAGTGCTTGTCCCTGTGAATAATCAGATGGGGAAACGGATCAGGCTGAAAAATAGCCACGGCGTTGTATGTACATGCGTACTGTGCGTCTGTTTCTACGCCATCACGCTGCTTCACTTCTGCAGCGCTGCTTGCTGTGCATTTTGCGAAGTATCTGCACAGCATGGGATAGCCTGGGCATGGATGTGGGTGACCAGGGCGGATGAGGGAGGGCGAGTGGAGAAACCCTTAAGTTAGACCCGCTCCTGACTGAATGAAAACTTAAAGGGTTTTTGCACGGTTCAGGTTGCCGGCCAGTTATGGCAGAGGCGGTTGCTTTTAAGGTGGTGGCAGCCTTATAATTAACAGGGTGTAAATCTGATTCCCCTTCTGCCCTAGTCTTAAATTTTATTTTGGAGTGGACAGAAATGCTGATGAGAGAGTTGCAGCGTAAATAGCCACTCATGCTTTTTTGGGTCGCTTGTGAGGGGGAAGGATGTTAAACAAATCAGCCCTAAGGTGCTCATCAATCAAATGGGAAAAGCCTGCGCTTTGGTTTGCAGGCCCACTCTGATGTTCATAAATCACTCTCTGCCTTTGCCAAGCAGGGCTGAGTATATCAATCATGCACGAAATTAGTTAGATGCCTTAAGAATTATTGTGGCGTCATAAAAAGGAGTGTGTAAAGTCTAACGATCTTTAGACTTAGCGGTGCCTGCTAAGAAGAAGGGTGGTATCTGGGCAGGGGGAGGTGGGAGCTGGGTGAGGGAGTGGCTTGCCATGTTCTGCTGCTCCCGCTTGGGAGCGTGCGGATTCATTCACTGAACTGTAACAGCATTTGCTTCCATGCAGCTTGTAATGGCCATTGGCACTGAAGTTTGTTGCTCTTCCTGTTCACTTAGGTATTTTTCAGCGTTGTCAAAAGGCGAGCCCCTTCCTGTGAAGGAGAGGATTGAAATGCCTTTAGCGACAGAGAAAACAGATGCTGCTTTGACCCCAGGACTCCTTAAAATCTTGCACAAACAGGTACAAACCAGCCTTTATCAAATGCACAATGCTGTCGAGGAACGTTGGGGATGGTTGGGGAGACCAACTGCCAAGTATTTGCTGTATTTTGAAGACGAACTGTGTCCTTAGTTTCATTCTGGTTTTCGGAGTTCTTAATTGTGGTACCATGATTTTGTTTAAAGCTTTCTCCCAAAGGCACGGTGAATGTTGCAGAACTAAAGGAAAAATGGAAGCACTTGTGCTTGCCAGAGGAGCAACTGAAAGCTCTCCTGCAGTTGGACGACTTCGGCGAGGAGGTGGAATGGATGAAGGTTCTGGCACTTGGGTGCAGCGTGCTCGGCGGGGTACGTTCATAGCAGGAGCCCTCCTACCCACACGCAAATGGTCGTTTATGAAGTAGACCATAGAACAACTGATGCAAATGGATTTTAGGCAACGGTGATTGCTTTTGCAGCAGCTGGTGAAATGGCTTGCATGTTTACTTCTGTTCCCCATCAGCTTTTGGTCAGGGGGGCTTAACCAGAAGGAGGGCTGAGTCGTCAGTTTACTGGGATGGCAGTAGAAGGGCAAGGATGTCCACAGGGAGCTTGGACCATGAGAGACAGGATGATGGAGAAATGATGCTTATGGCATCCCTGTAAACATCCAGGGAAGAGAACTAGAGGGAGAAATTAAAACATCAATTTCTAATTGATTGTGTAGTCAATTAAATTTTCACAGCAGCAGTTAATGTTACTAAATCTACCTTTAATTCTTTTAATGTCAGTAATTAAATCTCAGCAGAGCATTTCAACAGAATGAGAGATTATAAAATGCACTAAGCTGATGTTCTTATGAAGTATAATATTTGTAATGGCTTCTACAGTAGGGAAGAAGGGGTACTAAAAAGAAAATATGTGTTAAATAATATTTTGAGAATGTTGCAATATATCTGGAAGCCCTGAATGTTAACCTGGCCTGGTGATGCAGTTGTGTATATGTATATATTTATTCATTTCAGCTGTGTATTTCTTGATTCCGATCCACATCCCAACGTGATTTTGTAGTTTGTGTTCTTTTTCATTAAAAAAAAGGAAAAGTAACAGCAACATTACTTGTTAAAAAAAAAAAAAAAAACTAAAACCAAAATCAGAGCCACAGGAACATCATTCTGATGGAGCTAGACAGTCTAAATTTACCTCCATCTATCCATCCTTTCAGATATTCCGTGAGTGATTTGAAGATTAAAATAAAGATCGCACCAGCTGGGTTGGAGGAGCCCCTGCAAATGGGTGGGCGGCTGCTGCTGATCGAGCACCTCTTTCTGGAATCTGCTCTGGCGTGAGAGCACCTGGGGCCGGGCACGGTCTGGACCAGGGAGCCACGCGAAGCAGAGCAGGGCTGTGGTTTCACACACGTTGCCGATGCTGCAGTGCTTGTCCCTGTGAATAATCAGATGGGGAAACGGATCAGGCTGAAAAATAGCCACGGCGTTGTATGTACATGCGTACTGTGCGTCTGTTTCTACGCCATCACGCTGCTTCACTTCTGCAGCGCTGCTTGCTGTGCATTTTGCAAAGTATCTGCACAGCATGGGATAGCCTGGGCATGGATGTGGGTGACCAGGGCGGATGAGGGAGGGCGAGTGGAGAAACCCTTAAGTTAGACCCGCTCCTGACTGAATGAAAACTTAAAGGGTTTTTGCACGGTTCAGGTTGCCGGCCAGTTATGGCAGAGGCGGTTGCTTTTAAGGTGGTGGCAGCCTTATAATTAACAGGGTGTAAATCTGATTCCCCTTCTGCCCTAGTCTTAAATTTTATTTTGGAGTGGACAGAAATGCTGATGAGAGAGTTGCAGCGTAAATAGCCACTCATGCTTTTTTGGGTCGCTTGTGAGGGGGAAGGATGTTAAACAAATCAGCCCTAAGGTGCTCATCAATCAAATGGGAAAAGCCTGCGCTTTGGTTTGCAGGCCCACTCTGATGTTCATAAATCACTCTCTGCCTTTGCCAAGCAGGGCTGAGTATATCAATCATGCACGAAATTAGTTAGATGCCTTAAGAATTATTGTGGCGTCATAAAAAGGAGTGTGTAAAGTCTAACGATCTTTAGACTTAGCGGTGCCTGCTAAGAAGAAGGGTGGTATCTGGGCAGGGGGAGGTGGGAGCTGGGTGAGGGAGTGGCTTGCCATGTTCTGCTGCTCCCGCTTGGGAGCGTGCGGATTCATTCACTGAACTGTAACAGCATTTGCTTCCATGCAGCTTGTAATGGCCATTGGCACTGAAGTTTGTTGCTCTTCCTGTTCACTTAGGTATTTTTCAGCGTTGTCAAAAGGCGAGCCCCTTCCTGTGAAGGAGAGGATTGAAATGCCTTTAGCGACAGAGAAAACAGATGCTGCTTTGACCCCAGGACTCCTTAAAATCTTGCACAAACAGGTACAAACCAGCCTTTATCAAATGCACAATGCTGTCGAGGAACGTTGGGGATGGTTGGGGAGACCAACTGCCAAGTATTTGCTGTATTTTGAAGACGAACTGTGTCCTTAGTTTCATTCTGGTTTTCGGAGTTCTTAATTGTGGTACCATGATTTTGTTTAAAGCTTTCTCCCAAAGGCACGGTGAATGTTGCAGAACTAAAGGAAAAATGGAAGCACTTGTGCTTGCCAGAGGAGCAACTGAAAGCTCTCCTGCAGTTGGACGACTTCGGCGAGGAGGTGGAATGGATGAAGGTTCTGGCACTTGGGTGCAGCATGCTCGGCGGGGTACGTTCATAGCAGGAGCCCTCCTACCCACACGCAAATGGTCGTTTATGAAGTAGACCATAGAACAACTGATGCAAATGGATTTTAGGCAACGGTGATTGCTTTTGCAGCAGCTGGTGAAATGGCTTGCATGTTTACTTCTGTTCCCCATCAGCTTTTGGTCAGGGGGGCTTAACCAGAAGGAGGGCTGAGTCGTCAGTTTACTGGGATGGCAGTAGAAGGGCAAGGATGTCCACAGGGAGCTTGGACCATGAGAGACAGGATGATGGAGAAATGATGCTTATGGCATCCCTGTAAACATCCAGGGAAGAGAACTAGAGGGAGAAATTAAAACATCAATTTCTAATTGATTGTGTAGTCAATTAAATTTTCACAGCAGCAGTTAATGTTACTAAATCTACCTTTAATTCTTTTAATGTCAGTAATTAAATCTCAGCAGAGCATTTCAACAGAATGAGAGATTATAAAATGCACTAAGCTGATGTTCTTATGAAGTATAATATTTGTAATGGCTTCTACAGTAGGGAAGAAGGGGTACTAAAAAGAAAATATGTGTTAAATAATATTTTGAGAATGTTGCAATATATCTGGAAGCCCTGAATGTTAACCTGGCCTGGTGATGCAGTTGTGTATATGTATATATTTATTCATTTCAGCTGTGTATTTCTTGATTCCGATCCACATCCCAACGTGATTTTGTAGTTTGTGTTCTTTTTCATTAAAAAAAAGGAAAAGTAACAGCAACATTACTTGTTAAAAAAAAAAAAAAAACCTAAAACCAAAATCAGAGCCACAGGAACATCATTCTGATGGAGCTAGACAGTCTAAATTTACCTCCATCTATCCATCCTTTCAGATATTCCGTGAGTGATTTGATTTCTGTTCTGCCTATTGAAACCTAAGCTTAAGTTTCCTAAAGCAGAGAGGAAGACGCACACAAGAAATTCATGTTCCTTTTCCTGCAGCTGTAGATTGCGTGCATGGTTGAATAGGGTCACGGGTAAGAACCAGAGTAGACAAGGATGAGCTTCTTAAAAACACCAGTCACCTGAGGTTTCTTTCTGTAAAGCACTGATGTGTACCTACTGCCTTGGAGAAACAACCGCACGAGCAGCCTTGCTAAGCTGGCTTTGGCAGGCGGGGAAATCGATGTGAATAACTTTGCTGCGCTGCGAGGGCGAGCGAGGGGCAGCTTGGAGGGGCAGGAGCAGGAACGGGAGTAGAGGGGTAGGAAACCACGGAGGGTAGAGCCTGCTTCAGGGAGGCGGCTGCCTCTCCTTCCCTGCAGAGGCCTCCCAGGGGAGGACCTATGCTCAGTAGAACAGCGAAGGGATTGTAAAGTGTCACTTCTCTGGCCTGTGTTCTAGGTCTTGAGCAGATACTGTGTTTAAATACTGCTGTTCTACTGTTGGGAAATACTTGTTTTTAACAAAGTTATTGCTTGCTTATTAAGGAAGAGGTAAGGATAATCTGGCTCTGATACCGTTCCTTTCGTTTCTTGGCTGAACCCCCTACAGTCCTTACTGAGTTCAATGAAACATGCCTGTGAAATCTTAACAAGGGACCCAGAGGGCGGAGCAGCTCGCATTCCCTTCGAAACGTTCTCGTTCCTCTACTCCTATTTGGCCAGTATCGATGGAGAGATACCAGAGGAGAAAAGGGAAGCGTTCCTCCACAGAATTAAAGAACAAGCGTGAGTAAAAATCTGTGCATGGAATTTGAATGTATGGGTCACCTCTGGCTTCTCCATAATCCTTTAATTTCAGGTGAATTGTCTGTCTTCACTTTGGGCGTAGCCACAATGACAGGAGTAAAGGTTGACTAAGGTTATGTTGAAAATGCACATAGTTCTTTTTTTGTTAAGTGGTCAACATCGGGGTTTGAACTGTTAAATGGTAAATTATGATTTATCCATCTTCCTTTGAAATACTGAAGTCACGACCTGGTGGTATAGTTTTCCCTGTGGTAAGCAATTATACACAGGTTTGTATCGTCTGCATGTTACTGGTACTGGAACCAGCAGCATCTTACAGGCTGCTCTTTTGATTTAATGTAGACCATAAATCAGAGAGAGAAACTGGGAGGCCCCACCTGAAGTCTGAAGTTTCTGTCATGTCTTTCCTGGATTTCTTCTCCCTGGAAGTTTTGTTGAGGAAATATTTAGTGCACGCTTGGTCTTAAATGGCTTGGCTCTTGAATTTTTGTAGTGATAGCTATGGTAAATTGTCCTTCCTGGAACGGTCTTAGTGTTTGTTGCCTTCAGTGGACATAAAGGACATAGTCCCACCTGAAAAGTTCATCCTGTTTTGCTCTTTGTACCAAGCTGGGGTGGTTCAGTGTATTTCCCATCTGTCCTGTGTCTCTGTCTGCTTGCTCTGGGATTGGCTTTATAGCTTAGTGTCGGTCTCGTCAGTAAGCCATGAACCGACATGGTTCTTCACAGCAGGAAATGTGCAGGTTGAAGGTTAAGCAAAAACTCAGTGTGGCTATCCACGGTGCCATCGCTGACAGCTGTGCTCAGCGCTCTTCTGTGCTGTTGGGTAACCTCTGGCTTGCTTCATAACGAAGAGGCAACCCCATTCTCACCTCTAGACTTCGACTAGTTTGTTAGCAAATGATGGTTTCCCCTAAAATTATTAGGTGACCTTCTTACAGGATTGGGTATAGAATAACCCTGTTGATGAACAGTCCATTCGAAGTGCACTGCCATTTTCTGACCTGCTGTCGTTGGGGCTCACAGCTTCTTTGTTCTGAGTACTTCTGGACACCTGCACATCCTGATGATCAACAGGGTGCCCACAGAGTCTGGCCACCTTTTTTCTTGAGCACACCAACGCTATTCTGTTGCTTTAGACAGATGGTTGATCATATTTTTGTCAACTCCTACAGCAGCAAAAACTTAAAATTCATAGCTTGTGCTAACAGCTCTGCTAACTAGACCTAACTCATGCTGTGACAGGTGAAAAATCTCATCTCTGATAGACTTGGATTGGTTATGTGAAGTCTTGTGCCCACAAACTTCAGTGGCAAAACCTCGTAACATTTTAGCAGATGGAGGAAAGGATCCATCAAGATAATGCATATATTCCTGCTAGAATTAGCATGGAATTAGCATTAGGGATGTATGAACATGACGTGCTCAGGGATAAACGCCCACTCATTTTATCCATAGTTGCACCTGGGTCACATAATATGCACTTTATTTTTAACCGGTTTTAAAAGATCTGTAACAGGCTTGTCTTCCACATGCTGCCCATGTGGCCTGTTTGCAGACAGATACTGACTCTTCCTACCATCTATCTAGAATTGGGTTTTCTGTCTTACATTGCTACCGGCTCCATGTACATGGGAGCTCAAAAATTCACAAGCACACAAGAGAACCGATTTGTTTTGTCATTAGTTACCAGATTGACAAATTCTTAGTGAAACCCACTTTTTAATCACACTGCTCTCACTTGCAATTCATATAACTCTCAATTGTATCTTGTCCAACACACTAGGATTTACCATGTTAAAGTGTTGTTCTAAAACATTTGGTTTATTCCTTTCCAGGGACCAACAAACTGGCATGGTGTTGCTCAGAAACTTTCTGACCCAGCCCTCAACACTCTTTTGATCAAGCCTATTATTTGGCACCAGGTGAGAGGGGAGGAAAAAAAAAAAAAAAGGAATAAATACATGCAAGAAAATAATTTGTGTTCAGAGGACCGTTACTTGCACACTACAAGAAGATCCTCATCCCTGGCACTTCCTTTTCTTTATCCCACTCTTGAAACGGCCCTTCAGTGGATGTTAATTGAATACATGGTTATACTGTTCTCCTGCCTCTCAGATATGGATGCTCACACCTAGGGAGCGATGCCTTTGCTCCTCTGTTTATATGGAGTAAAATGTATTTTGTTACTTCATAAGTGACTGTAAGAAAAGAAGTGATCCACAAAATTCAGTTTAGAGAAGACTGGACAGCTGGGATTGGTGCATTTCTCATTATGCTTCTGGATAGCACTGACTTCTTTTGACTCTTACACAAATACAGCTTCTTTTTTGACTACCTTGTCTGACTGAACAAGCTCTATTAAATGAATAGTTCTACCGAGCCTCACTCAACATGAAGAACCCTGTGGCTGAGCTGCTGGAAGAAACATCAACTTGAGAAAGGACAGCCCTCTAATGTATAATTAGAAAAGTCCATCTAAGGAAGGATCTGTTAAAATACACCTTGTTTTCTGACAGGAAAAGCTACTGCATTTGTCACATTGGTGAGGAAATACCTGACACATAGTTCAGTTTCATTTTCAGTTGTACAGCTGTAGTAGGTACAGAAGTCTAAATCAACCAGAGCTACACTAAGTATTGAGTGACAGATAATCATACTTAATTGCAGAAACAATTGAGGCAAGAGTCAGGATACTAGTGGCTACAGTAAAACTGGAAAAATTCCAGTACTGGAGAAGGCCAAAACCAGGAGCATATGGAGTGCCCTCACCTGGCAACTCCATCAAACAGAAGAAAGTATTGTAGGAAGGATGGATCTGCAACCTTCTTCTTTTACGGTTGCTTACTTTGTTGAAGTAACACACTTAGCTGATGATGACTGACCATGCTGTAGCAGGCTGTGTGAAGAATTAACAGGACTAGAAGTTATTATATTAAAAATATCACTGAAGTGCAGTGGAATCCTCCTGCACACCCTTACTATGTACCTGCACATCTTACCATTTTATCAACCTCTATCACTAATACTTACATGTTAGTCTACAGGCTGGGAACTCCTCCTGGTTATTTCTGGAAGGAAATGGGTATGCACCCAGTGTTTGACAATAGCACTCAGTAATATTACAAGTGTCCTTGGAACCTCCCCGCTGGTTTCTGTGGAGAGCTGTAATTCTCATCATCAATCCTAAATTTCTTTGGGCATGAGCTTGGGAACAACAGCCTTTCCCCGCTATTGCCCTTGTACCACTAGCTGCAGCTAAAGCTATTTTAGCCTCTTGGAGAACTCTGAAATCTGCCCTCTCACCTCTGGCACACGCTGTAATGATGCAGTAAGTGCTGTCTCTCTGGAACACTGCTCCCAGCGGTGACACCGCCAGGTGGGAGGGGAGCTCTCTGTGCCTTTTCACTTGCAATTGATCCTCAACTCCAAGGATTAGCTCTGTCCTATATCCACCAACTATGAGCCAGGAAGTCAAATGAGTACAGTCTCTCACAGATCTCATTCTTCAGCCTTGTCAGACTAAGCTCAAAGAGGTAAGAGAGATCAATATAATTTATTCATAGATGCATTAGTATTACGCATTTTCTGATACATACTGCTTCCATCCTGATGAACCGTAACACTACTGCATTTTTGTCTCCAAGCTCAGCTGTGATGCAAAACCAGTATTAGGCACACAGCATGACTGTCCCCGGCACAACAGCAGTAACAATAGTTCTGGTGCATGTAATTTTTTTGAACAGCTGACAAACAAAATACTCAGGTTTTTGTTTCTACTTTCTTCTTTTATGGCTGTGATATTTGTCTTCATCCCTGAAACAAAAACACAAACATTGTGTGTGCTGTTAGGTTGACTGACAGAATCTGAAGGGAGAAAAAAAAAAAAAAAGACAGAAAAAGACAGACTTGGAAAAAGGAAATGGTGAAACCACAACAGTAACAATAAATGCCATCATGTCCTCTTCTAAGGAAAGAGAGTAAACTACTTTAAGACAGTTTATTTCCCATGAGGTTTTAATCAAAGTTTTGTCATGCGGTGCCATAGTGGCAATTAGTTTAGGATGAATGGCATCACTGTGTAGTGAAGGCAATTTTGAGACAAGCATGCATTCCTCTCCATGCAGTTATCTACAGCATTTCTCCCTTCCACACTAGGGACAGTGCACCATTTCTCCTGCATGACAGCCTCAGTCTTTGCTCAAACACAGGTCCCACACACCTACAGGCTTGCAGATGCAAAGGTGCCCTTGTTGATGGTATTAGAAGGTGTGGCCTAGATTTGTTTTCTTTTGCCTAAAAAGATGTCCAGAACTACTGAAGAGCAACAGCATTGTTTTGAAGCATCTGCCATGGAAAAGCTAGTCAAATGACTGAATGTATATACATATGGCTGAATATGAGCCGGCAGTGTGCCCAGGTGGCCAAGAAGGCCAACAGCATCCTGGCTTGTATCAGGAATAGTGTGGCCAGCAGGAGCAGGGAAGTGATCACGCCCCTGTACTGGGCACTGGTGAGGCCAGACATCAAATACTGTGTTCAGTTTTGGGCCCCTCACTACAAGAAGAACCTTGAGGTGCTGGAGCATGTCCAGAGAAGGGCAACCAAGCTGGTGAGGGGTCTGGAGCACAAGTCCTACGAAGAGCGGCTGAGAGAACTGGGGTTGTTTAGCCTGGAGAAGAGGAGGCTGAGGGGAGACCTTATCGCCCTCTACAACTGCCTGACAGGAGGCTGTAGCGAGGTAGGGGTCAGTTTCTTCTCCCTGGTAACGGGAGACAGGAGAAGAAGAAATTGCCTCAAGTTGTGCCAGGGGAGGTTTAGATTGGATATTAGGAAAAATTTCTTCCCCCCCCGAAGGGTTGTTGAGCACTGGAACAGGCTGCCCAGGGAAGTGCTTAGGGCCATGGTTTAGTGGTGGGCTTGGCAGTGCTAGGTTAACAGTTGGGCTTTATGATGTCAAAGGTCTTTTCCAACCTAAGTGACTCTATGGTTCTGTAATATTGGTGAGACAAAAATCCCATTAAGCAGAAATCAGTATTAGACATGACAAGCACACTTAACTGGTTAAATGGACAATTGTCTCCCTGTGCACATGTTGATCAAGAAGTAAAATACCCTGCAACAGTCCTGTGCTAATCCCGTAGCGTGCTGTGGAAAGTGTCACCTTTCAGATGTGAGAGTAAATTCTGAAGTCTGGATCACAGTTTATGATCTTACAGCAAATTCTGTTTAGTATGAGTAGCCTCATGCCACCAGTTTGTTATACTGTATGAGTTTAGTCTAGCTTTTTAACTCTATACTCTGTTCTCACAGCCAATGGCTACAGCTGCCCGATTCAGAAGCAGGAGTCAGCTGGCACTATTTAGGCTCACCTCTCTCTTTTTCTCCGAGAATCTCTGTCTTTGCCTCTCTCACGACTCCTTTTTCGTTTATTTGGACTCCTGCTGCTCTCTCTTCTATGTCTGGCGCGTTCAGTATCCTTATAGCTTCCTCCAGACTGTCGTGACTCCACTGAAACTGACCGCCTGTCTTCCTTTCTGAAAATAAAAGGTTATTGATTTTATTCAATAGTTTCACAGTCACTATGGTTTTCAGTACCAGTTTTGTACTATAATGACCAACTAAGGGTGTAAGACAGAGGATGTATCTTTTGTTAAGCCTCTCTATCTCCCTAGGGAAAATAATACCTCCCAAAGGAGGCCCAAAGTCCGTGCTCTTATATGTGCACATCTCGGCACACTATTTAATCGAGTTTTCTTAGAAACACTGCCCTTTGGTTTTATCAGCTCTGCTCATGGAACAGGAGACAGTAGAAGGAGTTTGCTCTGTTTTCCTTCAGATCCCTACCTCTTCAACCACCTGCCCTAAGCTGCTACCTACAGCTGGAGAGCCCAGCAAGCCTGATCTCCTGTATGGCCTTTTCATTCACCTTCATTGTAATGCTAAAAACAAACACCTTGAAAATGTTGAAACAAATGAAAAGGTGACACTCATCTCAAAGGTCTCCTGAAGCAGCACAGGACTAGGTTGTCACTATGTCACTATCACTAGGTCACGATTCCGTTTTTATTTCGGCAACAGATGTTTGGAAGACTGTGCAGTGTTGCTTGACACAGGACGAAGTATGTATACATACACCACACTCCCAGTTAGCACAGCAGCATTCACAGTGGTAAGAACTGCAAAGGGTCCCCATATTTAGTAAGTTATGAAAACCTTTTCTCCAAGTTATTTTATATTATAATACACTTACCATAGCATTTCCTGTCATGTGGTAGGGAAGGGGAAAAAATTGCGTACTTGTATTTTCAAGCATTGTTCTGTCCCCAGCCACCACATATATATGCAGCTGGACACAGAGGGACTCATATTCATTCCCCAGCTTCAGCAGAAACTACCTGTTCACTTGCAGCTTACCTCCTTACCCCCGGAACAAAGTTAATCATTCACTTTTCCCCATCCTTCATGCAGACAGAGCTTCTCAAACAAGAGCTTACCAGAATTAGTAGAAAATAAACTGTGTATATGTCTCAGCCAAGGCTGATGTCAAGTTGATGCCAAGTTCAATGTGCTAGAAAGACGTAATAGGATAACATGACAGGCTATCAGGCTGCTGACATCCCCGAGGGATTTGCCAACTGTGACATACCTCCCTGAAGATTTTGACTTCCCTCCTTCACATATCTCTGCATCATCCAACCTACTCTCCTCCTGCCAGTGATTGCTGAGTTCTTCCATATGCACACCAATCACATCCCGAATCACCTGGAGATTAAGACATATTAAAAACAAACAACAAAAAAAGCAGTGTGTTATGGCAGTGGCCTGAACTAGCAACTAGACAGCAGAAGGTATACATCTCAGCAAAAAATTCCCCCAAAAACCTACACGTCACATGTTTCAGTGGAAAGACTTATTTGCAGAAACAGGCATCTCAGCGTAAGTTTAAAAGCATCATTTTACAACAGACAGTAAACTATATCTTCTTGGTATTTTCACATTCAAAATTTAATAGTCAGAAATTCTGCTGTTGTTTGTAGCTTGCTGCAAAAGCAAACCCCAAAAGATTCCTCTACAGTTTGCAACTCATTATAATAAGGCAGCAGAAAGACAGACATTTTTCCTTGTCTAAAAGGGTATTACCATTGCTAATGCTGATATAAAATACGCACTTTTGTGCAAAAAAATCATAGCTCTCTCTTCAGATACTCACCTCAGTGTAAGACTTCTTTGTTATATGAACATTCTTAGCCCTGTATGACTGCCGCCGCCTTTTGTAGTCTCGCATTTCAGCCAGAATTTCAAGATGGGACTTTGGACCCTTCTGACTGTCATCTAGGAAAAAATTGGAAGTAAAACAAACTGTTGTGAGCAGGACATTGGCACCTGCAGGTATGCAAGTCTAATGCTTATTACTGATAAAAGTCTGAAACATAAAACGTAATGTGTTCTTTCTGAAGTTTCTCCAGTATTTAGTAACTGCTATGAATTTAGCATAAGCTTCCTCTCCAACCTTCTTGCTAGCTGTTTACACAAGACTAAAAAGTGACCAAGCAAACATCATTAAATGATCTCAGTCTCCTGACAGCGATCCAAATCAATATACGGACTTGTGATTTGGTCAAACGCCTACAAAATACAGGCCTCTGTTTTCAAAGCCAGTATTACAGTAAGACACAAAGATTGAGAAAGTCAGATTATGTAAAACATTAGTGTTTGTCATCTACTCAGGCAATCTCCTACTTCCTAGGCATGGCAAGGCCCACAGGATAACACAGATGCTTACGTTGCATTTGGTATGGTTACAAACTGGCATGACTCAAGAGGGATGAGAGGCCTCAGTCCAATACACCCATCTGTATATTGCTCAAGAGCTCCATCAGATGACTGCCAACCTCTCTTGTTCGGCTTTTACTCTTAAGTGATCTTCAATCTCATCATCTCTTATACAGAATACTGTTCCAAGGTGTGCAGGAACTTGCCAACATTAAGCAACCTGAAGTCAGTTGCAGCAAAAACAAAAGATCCATCCACTAAGATACACACAACACGTGGGCCAAGAGCAGAGCACCAAGGCTTTCACAGAAGGAAAACAATGTAAAGGATACCAAACTAGTGTTTTCTGATGCCAGGGCTTTGTTGTGGCTTTTAAGAACAGTATGCTTTTCACAACAAAAATAGCACAAGCGATTATCTTTGGCTTTCAACAAAACACATCTAACTACACAAAATGAAAGTTCTGAGCTATGAATTGAACAAGAGACCGTTCTTCAAACCTTGGGTGATTTTTGCTGCTAAATCCACAAAGAGGTCACTGTCATTTTCCGTGATTTGGGATCTAGACCTCTGTTTCTTTGTTTCCTCAACAACATAATCATAAAGAGCAAGGCGATCAGCTTGAGTCAGGTCACAGGTGAAACGCTTGTGATTTTGCGGAACTTCTACAGGCAGTAACGAGTAAGATCCTGGAGGTTGAACAGACAGCCGTTACTAGTAAAATAGCATAATAATAATGGAAAACACTGAGAAGCCCAATGAACAATGCAGTAAACACCCATGCTGTTTTCATCCTTCCTCTACATATCTGTAAGAAGTTTCAGACTTCTTAATTTGAAAGGATACAACTGCTCAAAGAAAGAAAAAAGAAAAAAAAAAAAAAAAAAAGGCCCAAATCCCTCCCCAGCCCCACACAGGGTGTACAACCTCTCTTGACTGCTTAGGCTGTTAGTTACAGGCTTTCATATGCTTCGAAGGGAGTGTACTAGATTAGATCACAAGGACACTCTGTACTGTCCCATCAGTTTCAGCTCCTGGCTTACAAGCTAAAGCAAGAGAGAGGAGGCTGCAGCTCTTAACTTGTGGGTTCATCTTACTCCTAAAGTTTTCTCTGAAGTACTCACTGCAAAATACCTGTTGTTCTGCCAACGAGAATGGAAGCTTCTAGGAGACCATCAACTGGGCACTGTGCTAATCAGTTTCAATCACACTGTCACTTCCTCTACAGAGCTTTTCTAACAGACTGCCACAGGCATTTATAGCTAAAAGGGCAACCAAGGCACTTTCAATATGCTCCAGATTAGTTCAGACAACTGACTTCAAAGTTACAAAACCAAACACACTGCCTGCACACTCTTCTTTCCCCAATGGTCAGCCCAGAACTCACTCCTCCCATTCCTCGGTTAAAACACACATCCTCCAAACAAACAATAAATTCATTCTCAATCCGCTGCAACAGCAGCACAGCGACTTCCCTAAAGATACAGGATGCAGTATTCTAGGGTACTGCCTGCAGGAAAGCTTTTTGCTCCAGAACATTCAGATTGCCTGCGACGACTGACCTGACCTCCATAGTCCTGCTCCCCAAATGCAACCTTCGCCCTGCAAGGCACAATCCCACACAGGCACACGCCTCCCAGCAGACAGAAGAGCCAACACATAAAACAGGGCATACGCAGGAGCCTTCACAACAGCAAAGCTACGGCTTCTCTAGGTGATTCAGCACTTAACAGAAGCTGGGCAATCTTTCACATCCTGCTTTCACTAAAGACACAGAAGAAGAGGAGGAGCCACAATAACCCTACAACAACAAACCTAAAATACAGGATTCCCTCATTGCTGTACCTGGAGCCTAAACCAGAACAGATTAGAATGAGCCGAACTAACAGATTGAAACATGAACACTAGAATTTTACCTTTAGAATGCACTGTTCTTACAGGGTCACGGAAGCCCATAAAAGTGCCCTAATAGTTACGTGCTTGTGATTTTACAAGAATTTCACAGCTTGGGATTAAGACCCTATTACCTAGGTATTCTAATATTCTAAATATGGTTAGAATTTTTTTAACAACAAAGAAAGAAAATTACTTCCTTTGATACAGTTGAAAGGAAATTTACAATGAAAAATGCTTTCCATTTTTTTTCTGTTGCCAAAGACTTTAAATTAAACAAACAATTCCAAGTCAGTAAATCTTACAATGGGCCAAGGAAAGGTCAAAAGGAAATTTACAACGAAAAATGCTTTCCATTTGTTTCTGTTGCCAAAGACTTTAAATTAAACAAACAGTTCCAAGTCAGTAGATCTTACAATGGGCCAAAACACCACAAGGAAAACCACCCCAATATAGTTTTACTGTTGCCTTCAGAGAAATGCAAGCTTGCAGAGAAAACTGGACAGCAAACACTGGCATCTAGTGGCTCACGGAGGTACCTTTGCGATTCACCACTTGATAAAGGGTTTGTTTATCTGTCTCTTCTCTACTTGGATGTGCTGGTGTCAAATGAACGCCTTACCACTTCCCTCCAGAGAAAGTGCACCCGACGTGCTCCAAACACAGTGCCCATCACATGGAAGCTCCTTCCCAAGTAACTGTCTGTTAAGGCTCTATTCAATATGCCAGAGAAGCAAAGACAACATTAAAAACTATGCCTGAGCAAGCACTGCTGTATATGACTGTCAGGAAAGTAGAACAAATGCACTTTTCCTTCTGCATATATATGTTTACCAAACTAAAAGAGTACAGACAGTAAATGCTGTGCCTTTCAGGTGCTGCAGTAATTTCCAAACCATACACTGCAGCTCTACAGTGGTTTCTGTAGGTAGCCCTACTTTTCTGTTCTGTCTGGGTCTGAACTCTCAAAGAAAAGCATAGCTCAGTCTTAACCTGGTCCCCAGATTGCTCACAAAACTCACTGAAAAATGAAACACAAAGGAACTAATGAGCTGAGAGCAGTGGCAAAGGACATCATCGTATTTCCGGATGTGTCAGCATGTTTCTTATACAACTTCTTAGGACAGTCTTGAAACAATCCAACATAATAACATGCATATTGTTTGGGTTTTCATCTGAGGAGCAGTGAGCAAGTACATACAGCTCACGTCTAGCAATTAATCCTTAATCAAAACATTACATGAAGAACAAGGCTGGAGGCAGCATCAGAAGACTTTGGGCTATAAAGAGCAGAAGGATAACATCAGAAAAACACAGGCAGAAAGCAAAGTGTAGGTAGTGGGATGGGAAGTGAAGGACTGGTGCTTTAAGAAGCTCCTGAATTTTGCAGTGTTGATTTTCCAGTCCTGAAGAGAACTAGAGGTGTGAGTACAACAGATTCAAATTCTCTTATCTAGTTGCCCCGAGTAGAGAAAGTAGTTATGCTCCAAAATATACAAGGGAAGGAATATTAAAAATAAATAAAAAATTGGTCACAGCAGTTCACAAGTAGCATGAAGGAAGCTGCAAGGGGGGAGAGAAGAGCAGCTCTCACAGAACAGCTGATGAAGTTGTCTCAGTATCTGCTTGCTACCTACCTTCACTGTAGCCTGTACCTTCTTTCGCACTTTGAGCTCTAGCTTGCTTAACAATGTGAAACTGTAGATCTTTATCTGCAGAGAGAAAAGACAAAAATATCACAGAACTTTTACATCAAGTAGTTGGTAGAGTTAGTCTTTAATCCCCAACCTCTATTAGGAGACTTATGGTATATTACAGAACATCGTAGTTTTATTTATGCATAAGGGAGAGTCCGATCTAAAAAGATAATTTTAATCTATTCCGTATTTGGGGGGGGGGGGGGGCAAAAAGAAGGATTTCCAGGTTACAGGGATATGGAAAATGAAATGTATGTATATTGCAATTCTCTTCTATCCCCAAACTCTAGGGACAGTTTTTCCACCGCCTAGGCATATATACTTTCAGCACTTGATGCAAGGTGAACATTGGAAGAACCTGGAAAATAACCTAAGAGGGAAAAAAAATGTCCCTCCTTGGATTTTAAGATGGAAATAGCCAAGTAACCTACAGAACAGAACTACACAGTGCCAGATGCGTAATGACGGTAAATTAAAGCAAAGCACAACAGTGAGAAAATAAACCTACTGACAGAAACATTCAGTTTTTTCTAAGAAGCCTTGAACAGTTTATGGCCGGAAAGGCTGCAGGGTGTGCTACTGCGAGGACCCAGACGCCCCCCAGGGTCTCCCCTCAGCCCCAGCTGTCCCCCCACGGGATGTCCCCTCAGCCTCATCCTCTGCCCCCCCCCAGGGGTCTCCCCTCAGCTCCAGCTGTGTCTGTCCCTCCCGGGTCTCCCCTCAGCCCTGTCCTCTCTGCCCCCCAGGGTCTCCCCTCAGCCCCAGCTGCCCCCCCACGGGATGTCCCCTCAGCCTCATCCTCTGCCCCCCCCCCGGGGGCCCCCCCCAGCTCCCGCC
>NW_009259685.1:5799494-5805528 GCF_000687185.1 Egretta garzetta
GACGACGCTGGTACCGTCCTGCTGCTCTTTGGGCTTTTTGCCATAAAGGAGCAAAGCAAATGCTGAGGGCAGCCCACTTCTTGTTCACTAGACCCAGGTCCGAACTGCGCACCAGCTTTAGCAAGGGCCAGTTTCTTTTATGAACGCGGCTCATGCCTGCCTGGGCGCTTCAGAGCGGGAGCCAGCCCCCAAAAGCATGTGCCTGTTAGTGATGGGGCAGGAGGAACATCAGTCGCCTTGACGCCAAGGAGCAAAGCAAATGCTGAGGGCAGCCCACTTCTTGTTCACTAGACCCAGGTCCGAACTGCGCACCAGCTTTAGCAAGGGCCAGTTTCTTTTATGAACGCGGCTCATGCCTGCCTGGGCGCTTCAGAGCGGGAGCCAGCCCCCAAAAGCATGTGCCTGTTAGTGATGGGGCAGGAGGAACATCAGTCGCCTTGACGCCATCGAGCCCCTGATGCCTGTTTCCCTCTTGCAACCCAAGGAACGCGGTGCAAGACAGCGGCCCCTCCAGCAGCCTCCTGCCGTGAGAGGATCCATAAGGAGCAGGCGACGCGGTGCCGGGCCAGGGTGCATGTTTCTCCCCAGCACCCCGCGTGCAGTGCAGGGGTCGGTGTGGAAGGCAGCTGCGTGGCTGCAGCATACCCCAGAGAGCCCTGCCTGCTACCTGCCCAAAATTCCAAGAGCCTTCTAGAGACTGAGGGAGCATCAGGACTCAGTAAGACTGTAACGTAGGATGAGGAAAGAATGCCTGTCCTAAGGAATAAATTTCATTTGATTGACGTTTGTGCTTGCCTATTTTTGTCAAAAGCACAGATGACTAGAAGGAAGAGTGGGTTTAACAAGGCAGGGGTGTGTGTGTGGGGGGAGGCAGCACGACAGATGTAGCTGCCAGAATGACTCTTGTACATCTGCTTTCGTTAGCAGATCACAGCCCTTTCTCTCTGGCACAGCGAATTTGAGACTCAGCTGGGATTTTAGCCCTTTGAGAGATTTGCTGTCCCTAGCTATGTTTGTCTGAGGATCTTGGACTTCACGCGATACGGAATACTTACAGTTGAGGGCTTCCCAGCTGCCCTTGCAATTTCATCTGTGCTGGACCTAGAGTATGCTCACTAGCATAAGCACATTTTATCAAAAGAGTAGTAACAGCTGGACAAAGTTGTTGTGACCATCTCCACTGGAAAATACTGTTTCTTTGAAATTACCGAAGTCAAGTTCGACAAAGTGTCCAAGCAGATTTTTTTTTTAAGAGTAAAGATTAAACAACATTTTAATTTTTTTTTTTAACTTAAAAAAATCAAGATCAGGATAGATACTTTCATCTACCAAAGGACAACATTTTGAATGAGTCAAAATTATCTTGGGGATTTCCCCTAAAAATACCAGTTCCTGGGATCATGAAACAATTGAAAAATACCGTCTCTATTCCTTTTTTCCTGGTCTTTGTGGATTTGAGGAAATGCCTGACAACCAAACCACCGGGATGAGGGTTTTCCTTTCTAGAGCTCTGGGAGAAGTCCTGTGATGGAGCACATCAGCTAGGAGGCAGCTGGTGCTAGGAAGTCTGGTCATCCCCATGTCCAGGTAAGGTGACAGCTCGCCCGCATGGGGCAGCAGAGATGTGCCTTGACTAATCAAAATAAGGCTGCCAGGTGGAGAGCGAGTGCTCAGCTTGCAGCGTCTCGGTCGCTGTCTGAGACCCACAGAGACGGCCACAGTACTTGGGCTTTGGGGAGGAGCAGAAACCCTCTTCAGGGTCTTGAAAACTCTCCGAGGGATGCATTAGCACAGACCACAGCAGGGCCTGGAAGAACACAGGGCTAAGATTGAGCCTCTGAAATAGATTTACAAGAAAACCAAGGACAAGGGATGAATCTGGGCCTTTTAGTACAGCAAGATGCTGTGAGGCAGGAGTATGATCCTTCCGTGAGCTACTTTGCCACTAAGTATTCTGGCTGCAGCCTTTCCTGGAGCAAACTGACTGACGGGAGACAAAAGCCCCCAGCTTACAAAAGTTCACAGCACCACTTTTTCTTCCGGCCAGTGGCACGCTTATGTTGGTTTCCCATCAAATAAAGGGTGGGATCACCACAGGCTTTCGGCTATATCGTCTTTCCCAGCTGATTCCGTCCAGTCTGTGGCACGCTCTCTTCTCCTGCACCCTAGCGCCGTGCTGGCTGCAGGCCAGCAATGTTGGGTCTTTGTCCTCAAACAATGTGGTTAATAATACACTGTCAAGTTTAACACATCTCAGTCTCCACGGTCCCTCCAGATCAGGAGAGAGGAAACTCCACAGCTGCATTTCCCCAGGCAGGACTGCTGCCTGGTTGCAGCTTCCCAGAATGGGAGCATGTGAGTATGGCCTCGACCCTTTGCAGCGCTGCAATGCTGAGTATGCTGGGAGCGTGGTAGTGCCTTTTCTAGAGGCTCCTTTGGGGCAATATTGATTTCCAGAGAAAGTCTCTGTGGGAACCAGCCCCAAATATCCTCACTGTGTGGCAGAACAATCCTGAACTGCAGGGTAAGCAGAAGGTACAACAGGGAATGGCATGTATGCTATGCCAATATAAAGACCATGCTGTGCTCCGGGAGAACTCCTTCAATGTACCACCTTGTGTCGTCCTCCAGGTTGAATTTATACAGCTAGATAATCCAGCTCTTGGCACATCGGGGCTCACCTAGCCTGGGACCATACCCTGAGGCAGGACCCTTCATACAGGTTCGGTGATCCCAACCCAACAAAACCACTTAGTACCCCTCAGAGCACCAGGCTGAAACCACGCTGAAATCACTCTGTTCTTATGGTCCAAACCTCCACCAGGAGGGGGAGGCTCACCCTGAGCTCAACCCTTCCCCACACAGATCACATGGGGAGGACCATCCCTCACCCACAGCCTGTATTTAGTTTTTCCTTCATTGATAGCAAAACCTTGCAGGCTTTCTGCAGCCACTTATTTATTTAGAAGTATATTGACTCCCTGAATAAAATGGATTTTTCTCTAGCATGGAAGAGAAGACAGTTTCATGTTTAGCATTTCTTCTATTCCTTACATACAAGTATTACTTCGAGTTGTATTGTGTTCACAGTTCCTCCTGGAAATGAGGGGGGAAAAAAAAGTGAAAGCTCAAATTATTTGTGCTTTTAAACATGCTTCTGGTAAAGATAAATAAAATAATCTTAATTAATAACAGCTTTCTCAGGTCTTACTATGTTTGGCATGCACATGTCTGGACGGGGAAAGGGCCAGAGAGCAGGGGAAAGCAAGCTGAAGGCCAAGAAGAAACTTCTTGGGACTACACAAAAGCCAAAATGGAAGCAGCCTGGTTTATGGCCCCGGACAGCCCATGCAGGCCTGGCAGGCAGAAAAGGCAGCTTTCAACCCACAGCTGTGACAGATTTTTGCTGGGCTCCACCCCAATGTATTTGGCAAAGTTGCAACCAAGTTCTCAGCATCTAGCCTAGCAAAGGGCATGGAGCAGCCAGCACCTGGCAGACCACGATCTGTCCTGCAGCAGGGGATTGCCCCTCCAGGGCATTCGCCATGCAGAAACTGCCTCTTGCCTGGGGTGGGGTGGGGGCTTCAACCACGGCTGCTTCGTTAACATGAAGCCTCCATTGGACTGCAGAAACAGGGGATGTCGAATAGGGAGGCGGGGGGGTCCCAGCACCCCGGTGGTGAGATTGACTGTACTCATCTCAGAGCATCTCTGACAATTTGCCTTTGTAATGAAACTGCCTCTTCCCCCTTGCTCCTAGAGCCCACGTGTCCACCCCGTTTTCTCTGGAAGGAGATGTGGTATCCAGGCTGAGAGCGTGGGCAAAAACTACTGAACTAGAGAGAGATTTTGTAAAGATGAAGCACACAGACGCTTGAATTTCAATTTTTTTGTCATTGCTGCTATTACTCCCTGCTATCTTAGAATTCAGCTAAGATGCCACACTCAAAATCTGTAGCACAGATTCAGCTGAATCAGCTTCATTATCTACAGGGACATGAGGTGAATTTCTCTAGCACACACAAATCAATTTATAGAAATATTCTTCATGGCATAGGCAGATTTTCCAAAATTCCCTTCACCAGATCCCTGACCAGAGTTTAATTTTCATTATTTGCTCTCTGAGTTCTAGTTTTGTTGCCCTGCTCGTCCCAAAGTGCTGGTGGCAACCAGAGAAGTCGGAGACTGCTCAGACCTCGCTGGTTCCTCTGCTAAGGGAATGGAGCTGATTTATTCCTTCAGCTGTGTATTGCTCAGGGCCTGCTGCAGGTCCTTGACTCCTGGATCTCAATGCTTATTCTTCTGTAGTTTAGTCCAGTTCACAATTACAGCCTAAGGTATATTTAACAAACTGCAGTACACTGGACACTTCTGCATTGATTTATAGGCAGCAACTCTAGCATCTGTTAATGCCTTATTGAGTCCTTTTTCTGTATCTCCATGTGATGCCTCATGGATTCATCAGATTTAGATCAGTTTAGCAGGTTGGTATCATCCTAATCTTTAAAGATAAAGCAATTGAAAGCTTGGTGTTGCCTCTACGTGCCAGATTCGTATGGAAGCTACATAACCATCTGTGCTTAAACATAGTGACAAGACGTATTGCTGCAGGAATATTGACAGAAAACATTCTCACCTGACAGAGCTGGAAAGTCACCATTGAACAGCCAGAAGTAAATCCAATGTCTTCTTCCACGCTGAAGTTTTAATATGTGTGGTTTTGAGCTTGCATGGGGTTTTCTGTTTAAGCCCTAGCACCTTCACATTCGCTGCCCTGCGATGCTTTGCCTGCTCCCTCTGTCCTTTGCTCTGAGCTTTCTGACTGGGCAATGCCCACTGCCTGCTCGGGGCCAAGGTGCCTCACCCGCCTTTTCCTCCTGAGTTGTTAATGGCCTGGCGGGCACAGCCTGGCATCTGCTTTCAGCACGTTCATTTATTTAACACCTGTTCTGATTAAGCATAATCCCTGTGAAGAATGAAAGCCGCCTCCACCACACTTCGTCACAAATACTGACGAAATGGAAACCAACTAAGCCAAAATGTGGCTGAGACTCTGTAACTGGCAACTTCTGGCCAGTGCCTCGGCCCCTGCTCGTGCTTAGCAGGCGTGGGGACCCTTCCAGCATGGGGCTGCTTGTGCTCTTTGCCAGGAAGGACAAGAGCAGCCTGTGGTTTTCTTTTAAAAGCACGCTATTGATGTGTGCTTGATGTCTGCCTGAAATTAGAAGATGACAATTTACTCATCCACTTGCTGTTTCCTTGTGTCAGTCTTCCTGGGGAGGCTTTACAGCTCTGTGCTTGTTGTGAGGCTGTGTAACAAGTCCCAGCCAGGAGCTCAGGCACTGCCTTAGCTGCTGAGCAGCATTGCCTTGCCTAGAGATCATAGAATCATAGAATGTTTTGCGTTGGAAGGGACCCCTAGAGGTCATCTAGTCCAACCCCCCTGCAGTGAGCAGGGACACCGCTAACTAGATCAGGTTGCTCAGAGCCCCATCCAACCTGGCCTTGAATGCTTCCAGGGATGGGGCCTCCCCTGCCTCTCTGGGCAACCCGTTCCACCCTCATTGTAAAGAATTTCTTCCTTATATCCAGTCTATATCTACCCTGGTTTAGTTTAAAGCCATTACCCCTTGTCCTGTCCCAGCTGGCCCTACTAAAAAGATTTTCCCCATCTTTCCTATAGGCCCCCTTTAGGTACTGAAAGGCTGCAATCAGGTGTCCCAGCAGCCTTCTCTTCTCCAGGCTGAACAAGCCCAACTCCCTCAGCCTGAGATAGCTCCTCACTAGTGACCGTGGGCTGAGCAAGAGAGCGCATGCTTCACACTGCAGGCTGCTGCACTCTGCTGACCTGGGATACAAAGCCACCGCCAAGGTCAGCCAGCTGATGCCAACGAAGGGGCAGCCTGATGTATTGGGTTTGCATGGCAAGGATTTGGTAGCGGGGGGGTGACAGGGGTGGCTTCTGTGAGAAGCTGCCAGAAGCTTCCCCCATGGCCAACAGAGCCAATGCCAGCCGGCTCCCAGGCGGGCCCAC
>NW_009259685.1:5806125-5810764 GCF_000687185.1 Egretta garzetta
GTTCCCCTGGGCTGCTGGGGGGAGTGGAGGTAGAGAAAGTCAGGAGTGAAGTTGAGCCTGGGAAGAAGGGAGGGGTGTGGGGAAGGTGTTTTAAGATTCAGTTTTTATTTCTCATTACCCTAATCTGATTTGATTGGTAGTAAATTAAGCTAATTTCCCCAAGTTGAGCCTGTTTTGCGTGTGATCGTAATTGTTGAGTGATCTCTCCCTGTCCTTATAGCGACCCACAAGCCTTTCGTTCCATTTTCTCTCCCCTGTCCAGCTGAGGAGGGGAGTGGTAGAGCAGCTTGGTGGGCACCTGGTGTCCCACCAGGGTCAACCCACCACACCTGACAGCCATAATCCAGTGTAAGTGTGCACCCCTTCTGGCCGTCCCCACAGGTACTCTGGGTTGCACGTAGCCTCAGGCTGCAGCCCCAGTGGCATCGGTGGTGAGGGGAGGTGTAGCGGGTTTGGGAGAGGTGTGAGGGACGCTGGAGCCTTTTCTGTCAAAGTCATAAACCAGGACTTTAGATGAAGGCACTGTGTGTGTTCATTGGAGGTGGCCACTTACCAGCACTGCTCCTGTGGGAAGGTCTGAGAGCAGGGTCTGAATGTCCAACGGGCAGAGGACAGCAGAAGCACCAAATTATATTTCCCTCCCTCTGCAAATGCATCTAAGGCTACAAGCAGCAGACGAATGCTGCTCCCTGTGTCACCGTCCCAGCTTTCTGCCAGGCCTTTGTCCTTGGGTTGCTGTCGCCCCTGCCCGGCGTGCATTAATAGGATTGCATTTCCTGAGCATGGGCAACCTGCCTAGCTGATTGCCCGCCAAAGATCAGCTGGAGCGGGCGGTCCCCTTGCTGCCCACCCAACCCTTTGTCAACAGGACACGTGGAAGTGCCTTCCAGGGAGAGGGACACCATCCCTCCCTTTGTGCCACCTGCAGCCTCCGAAGCACCTCACGCTGCCAGGCAAGCCAGATGGGTCCCAGCCCTACATCACTGCACCGCAGCCAGCTGGAGCCCTTCCACACGCTGGCAGATGAACTGCCACATGGGGCAAGGCAACAGGGAGCCGAAATAGCACAGACCTGACAGTACTTACACCACTTCAAGAGCTTTAGAGCAACACAGAAGTCATGTGTCAACCGTGTGTTTGAGCTGGTGCTGAAGTCCCCCTTGCATTTGCCAGGTGGGCATGCCCGAAGTGTGCCCCACTCTGTGCTGGTACAAGGAACTTCAGGTCCTCCCCTGAGGGCCCTGTGTATGCCCCAGGCCCTGGGGGATCCTTGCCTGCATGGGGCCAGCGGGCAATGCCCAGACACACGTGGATCAAGCCGCCTGCTTTTGCTGCATCCGCAGACTTGTACAGCTTTAGAGGTCATTTTGAAAATGTGGCCCATCATGTTCAGCACTATTAGAGCAGTGAATAATGATAGCTGTCCCTAGGTGCTGCCATTTCTTCTCATGAGGTGCGTGAAACAAGCAGCATTACTTTAAGCTGAAGTAACATTTCAAAGGAAGCCCACGGGAAGGAGAAACTTACTCACCTGCAACAATTTTTTTGGAAACAAGAGTCAGCAGACGCAATGACAGGCCAGGTTTTATAACCAGCTTAATATTCTGGGTGTGGATTTGCAAGTGCTGCCTACAAGCATCCTTCCTCTTGCAGGAGGATTAGCACAGGGGATTACAGATGCCCTTTGAAGAGATTGGCCTATGCTCAGATGGTGACACCATCTCAGGCTTCCCAGGCACGTGGGGGCAGGGAGAAGGAGAAAGCGAGCGCAGGGGAGAAAGAGAGACCCTGCTCAATAATTGCCGATGGAGAAAACACAATGTGGCTTTAGCTCTCACGGGGACTCATAATTCAAGATCACCATATTTGCTGAGCTCATCAGTGATGGGATTTCATCAGGCTCAGCACAAAAACTGCAGCCCAGCGGCATTACGTTTGGAAGCTCAGCCTCTCGGCTGAGACACGAAACAGAAGTGCCGCTTGCTTGTGGTCAGAAATGTCCCTCGGGCACTTGTGC
Organism: Egretta garzetta; assembly: GCF_000687185.1. Lineage (NCBI taxonomy): Eukaryota > Metazoa > Chordata > Aves > Pelecaniformes > Ardeidae > Egretta > Egretta garzetta. The sequence continues at coordinate 5,808,143 of NW_009259685.1, forward strand.
GTGCCTGAGTTACAGCATCAAACTCCATGTCCTGGCCAGTTTCTCTTGACCCTACATACACACAAGTCATTACGAGTTTGCAGTTGAAGTACTGTGCTCACCATACACACGCTGTGGACTCCACATCCCTCTGTGCCTCAGCGCAGGCTTCTTCCCATCCTCTGTTACTTCCTTCCAGGCTTTCCTCCCGTTTCCTCCCCCGTCAGGCCCATGGCTTTGCGGTCATCCCCACCTCTTCAGCATCCCCACCCGTCACCTCAGCAGCTGTGTGCTCCCAGGTCTTTCTGATGCTGTTCACTGATACTCAAAACCTTCAGTGAGGAGTGGGAGCTGCTCCACTGTGCTGTTACAGTATTGCCTCCAAACAAGAATTGTTTCCCCAGCCGAGCAAAACAGCCCCTTCTGCTCAGCCCATCGTTATTTCTGCAGCTCTGACCCGTCCTGCTGCACGCCCCTAACAGGCGCTTCGTCTCTCAGGAGGCGCAGCCGTGCAAAGCAAGCAGTGGCCTGACCGTAGGAAAAAGGAAAAGCCCCCACCCTCACCCACTTCACCGGGTGCGTCTCCCACCCCAGCGCGCACACACGGCACCCCGGCACGCGCTTCCCTGCAAGTCTGCGTGAAGAACAAGGTTATTTGCTTTTAACGGTCGTCTAATTCCGCTTCCCAGGTGCCCAGGCTGAACCTCCCGTGTGCTGTTCCTCATGCCCACCAAACGCACTGTGAAGTGTCTCGCCTCAGCAACATCTCCCCCCCACCACAGCAGAAGCATATCTAATAGGGCGTATCTTCCCTCACATCTGCGGCACGCGTGGCGAGCAGGGCTGCCTGGGCCGGCGGGCGGCAGATCGTACCCCCGCGTATGGCACGTGGCAGTGCCCCGGCAGAATGACCTGAATTAGGACGTCACGCTGACGGCCATGAATTACAAAACTATCGGAAAGGCTGCTGGGCACCAGGATTACTCTGGTCTATTCCCGGCTCCGACGGCAGGGTCTTAATGGGTATGTCCGTGATTATGAGCAGGATAAGCAAGAGCCCACGGCTGGAAGGGCTCCCTCTGAAAATCTCTGTGGCTTCCTCTGGGGGATTTGGAGCTGTTCTGCAAGCTGCACCTCCCGTCCCAAACTTGGCAGGAGCTCCCTTCTCACTGAAGTAAGAGAAAGGATATTGGCATGTCTCACAGGAGCGGAGGTGCAGCCAGGGCAGCCAGGGCAGCCAGGATACCTAAACTTAGTTTTGCCTTTCCTAGGCTGTAGGTGCCTACAGAGGAAACCAGAAGAGGAGTCGGGTGGAAACACTGATTTAACCCAGCTACCCGTGCAAGGTATAGTAGCGTTGTCTCTGCTCTTAAATTCCTCATTCGGTATTGGAAAAAAGCAGTTGCTACTGTGTACCATTGAAAAATGCAAGGTCCTGCAAAGCAGGCTGGTTTTTTGGTTGCAGGTATAACCCAAAGATTCCAGATCCCGTTCCCTGATACCTGAGCTTCCCCCTCCTTCCTCATGGGGTTGCTCAGGTGCAATCACCCAGGCAGCAGCCGCAGGGTGGGAGGCCGGGCAGAGCTCCTTGGCTACCTCCTCTGCCTCCTCGCCCTGCGGGCTGTAGGGGCAGCAGCGCAGCAAGTTGTAAACACACACAGTTCCTAAAAAAAAGCCTTAGCTGTGGCTGTGGCTCCTCTCACTTATAGAAAGCAAGCCTGATTAACTGGGTCGGTGTGGGTTTTTACCGCATGACCCCATGGTGCAGAAGCATGCTTCGGCTTGCACCCAGGGTTTGTTGCTGCTCACAGCCTGGTCACGCTGATAAATGAGAAGGCTGCCACCAGTTTACCCCAGTAAGCGATACTTGGCGTAAGGGCCAAATGCCAATCAATCCTTTCTTAGAAATCCCAGCTGCCCACAGCAGCTGCAAAGCTGGAAGGCGCCTGGTGTACCCACGCTCGTCCCAGAAAGAGGGGCAGTACTGCCCGGGGCACGGGGCGGTGGTACTCACCAAGCACCTCAGGAGGCTTTCACGGAGAACCAGCTTCTGTTAAGCACAGGGAGGAGAAGAGCAGGGGGAAGTTTGGGGGTGGGAACAGCTCTGGAAATGCTACCCCTGCCACTGCCCAACACCAGGCAGGGCTACGAAATCTGTGGCGAAGCTGCATAGCACCGGCTGCTGGCACGGGGTGCACCGAGGTGTTCCCTGTCCTCAAACAACATGTCGACGGCTTTGGCTTGCAACCCTGGGCCTTCTTTGTCGCGCCCCTGCCTGCTGCAGGCAGCGGTAGGGGATCTCACGCCTCGCTGCGTAGCAACGCGGATGCAGTGATATTTCAGTAATGAAAGAGCTGCACAAGCCCTTTCCTTAAGCTTCTGGAGGGGTCTGGTGTCTTTACATCACCTGGGGTAGCCCTCAAACTCCTGCCACTGTAAACACGGACCACAACCATCACTCTGCTTTTTCGTGTTTTATTGGGGCTTTTCTCTTTCCCAACTCCATGAGGGACCCTGGAAATCTTCCCTGTCCCACCAGCAGCTCAGTGCTCTCCTCCCGCTCTCCTGCCCTCCCCGGGCGCCCAGCACAGGCTCTGGGAGCAGACGAGGACGGCAGGCGCCGCGGGGGCAGGCACGGGACCA
>NW_009259685.1:5810780-5813146 GCF_000687185.1 Egretta garzetta
GGCCCCCCCCGCCAGCCGGAGCCGTGCAGTGCCCTGCTCCCAGCCAAAATGGAAATGCTCCCAGGGGGACATTTGCATTTTGCCTGCATTTTTTCCTCTCTGGGGCTATGAAATAGAGATACGAGAAGATTTCAACTGGAGGAGCTTGTGCCAAACTGAAGGCACCGTGGGGCAGGGAGAATGGCTGCGCTTGGACAAATCCCACAGCAATAACGTGCCATGGGCGATTCCACAAACCCCCCGTTTCCTGCAGCCAGCGAGCAGGCTTTTTTTGCTTTGAAAGTAGCATCTCAAAGAGATCACTCCTGTGCTTGTCAATGGTTTGGCCGATTGCAACACTATTTCAGACAACACAGAGGATATTAGAACTTGTCAGCTATTCCTTGATCTTTTTTTTTTTTCCTCAGCTTGAAATGTGAATTTTTTAAAGCCCAGAGGATTTCACAGGACTCTCTTCATTATGACAAAATGAGCATGGATCAAGGCAAGGTTCCTTCGACTTGGCATTGCTCCTCTCTTTCTGAACTATTGATTCTAAAAGTCTTCCCCACAGTAGCAATTCCCCAGTCCAGCATTTTCTAGCTCATGCTCAGAGTCTGAAAATCTAAAAAAAAAAAAAAATAATTCCAGAACCAAAACAGACCTCCAGGTTCATCTGGCTGGATATATTTTTCAGGAGGCTCCTAGGAATTTTCTAATATCTCTCCATTTCCCTTATACTTCTCCAGCCTCACTCATGACCTGTATGAGTTAGAATCCAGAGATTTTTAAATTAAAACCCCCAGGGAAATGAGGCGGATTTTTTTTTTTTTTGCATTATACACATATATATAATGGATATTTATAAACTACAGATTATTTATGTGTATATTTAAAAGGTCAACCGTGTGCATTATGCACAACAGTGTGTGTACATATATATATATATGTATGAATGTATGTGCATACATGCAACACTGTGAGTAAAGAGAGTCTCAATATTTTTAGCTGGTCTAAGTGAAAAAAATACTGGAGGTGACCTAGGATGGCAGTAAAGGCTTGTAATCATTACCCTCTTCTGCAGGTTTTATAGGCTTACCTGCAGAAACCTTCCAGCTTTGGAGAAAATCCTGACACATCCTTTTTCCACTAAGCCTGGTAAATTCAACAGTGCTCTTCATCATGGGATGTTTTCTATCTAGTTAGAGTGTGTGTGTGTGTGTGAAACACCTGCAGATTACAGTATGATTTTCTCCAAACAACCCTAATTTAAAACTAAAGGGCCTGTGTGAAACCAATCAAGGAAAGAAAAAAAAGTGAGGTGGATAACAGATGGTCCCACAGTCAGGGGAAGCTCTCTGAAATGAGCTCAGACTAAGCTATTAGAGGCTTCCCTAACAAATAGGACAAAATAGCCGCTGCTAAATGCTGGAATCGTTGTCAAATGTGCAAATCTGCCTGGAAGAGAGACAGTGTTTCTACCGAAAGCAAGACTGTAGAAAGTACAACCTCCTCATTCTGCATATTTATTAAAGGTGACTTTATGGAAAGCATGCATTGCTGTTCACTTAAGTGCCGATAATGAACTTTTATAACATACTTATCTTTGTCCTGTCAGCCCAATACAGGTGTGAAACCAAGAAATGCTTGGTTTATCCTGCTTACCAGGAGGTCAGAAAACCTGGCTGCAACAATCTTAGTTGTGTCCCTGTATTCACACCTCATCTAAAGGTCGATAAAGGCCCTGATCCAGCAGAGCCCACAAAATGCAGGCTTCGCTTCAGGCAGGCCTTGATTTATCGTTGTGGTGACTTCAATCAATGGGAAGAGACAGGCGCCGACGGTGCGTGCGGCCGCGCATCTGGGCGCAGCCTGCCAAATTCTGGATGTTCTGACATCCGTGTGGGTCACCCTTGGGAGAGCACCGGGCTGTGGATGCAGCGACGACTCACTGGGCTGGAGGATGAACCGGCAGATTTTGAGCCAGGTTTGTAGTCGCTGCTTTCCCCTTCTGCAAATGCAGAACAGAGTCAGCGCAACATGCCAAGTTTTGAATTCTTCTCTTGTTGCGTTTTTTTACCAGTTTTGTAAGGATGCGAGGTTAACGTGGCCATGTTCTATACATCGCTGCTTTACCTTTGTCCCCAATATGCCAGAGGCAGGGCTTGAATTTAAAGTTGACAAATCATCCTGGCTTGTATCAGGAATAGCGTGGCCAGCAGGAGCAGGGAAGTGATCGTGCCCCTGTACTCGGCACTGGTGAGGCCACACCTTGAGTACTGTGTTCAGTTTTGGGCCCCTCACTACAAGACAGATGTTGCGTTGCTGGAACATGTCCAGAGGAGAGCCACAAAGCTGGTGAGGGGTCTGGAGCACAAGTCTGAAGA
>NW_009259685.1:5813430-5841851 GCF_000687185.1 Egretta garzetta
CTTAGGGACATGGTTTAGTGGTGGGATGGCAGGGTTAGGTTAACGGTTGGACTTGATGATCTTAAAGGTCTTTTCCAACCTAGACGATTCTATGATTCTATGAATTGGAGAAACAGGCTGCAAAAAAATGAGGACAACATTTTGTGAAGTCAAGCACAAAGCACTACCCTTGGGCAGGAATAATCAATCATCTCATGAGCACAAATGGGGATCAAATAGCTGGGCAGTGTTGGAGAAAAGGTTCTGGGCATTACAGTGGGCCATAAACTGAACACAACCCCATGGCCGACTGCTGTGCAATAAGTCAGCCCTACACAGGACTGTATGAACAGGAGGAGAGCGAACAAGTCCTACAAGCAATTCTTCAAGAACTTCTTATGTTCTGCTGAGTGCCTGTAAGGCCTCTGCTGGAGTTATATGCCGGGATCGGGCACTGTCCTTCAAAAATGAGAGATCTGGAACAAAGTGATGTCAGCGAGGCTGTGGAAACTCCAGCATTGGAAGCTTGTTAAGTACAGATTAGGTGAATACTAAACTGACATCACCAGCCATGTTTACTCCTGTGCTCGGGCAGATGTTGTCCCGGGGTTCACGTCACCTCTGTAGCGACCAGCCATAAAACACACGTTGATGAGACAGCGCAGTTATGTGTTTGAACTTCAGAAGACGGTATTGTCCAGGTAACTCGCATTGCCGTGCTCATGTTAATGGGGTCAGACAATCCCTTAATTGCCAAGGAAAAATTCCAAGAGGGGGAGAAAAGGCACAGTTGCCACAGATCTCACCTCTTGTAGAAACTTGGGAGCAGCATCAGGGAAGAATCTTATGGAAAAAGAAAGCAACGCTTTAAATGACCCAGCCATGTTTTTCTACATGGAAAGCCTTTAGACTTTAGCTTTTTTACAGTAAAACCATGCTATGGCAGGCCCCTGTCAGTTCTCCTTTCTCCAGTTCACACTTCATGATTCGTAGGCCATGAGGAAGACGGCTGTGCTGCTCCTCCGCACAGCCGCTGACAGCGGGGGTCTTCCCTGTGTCCCCCTCTGAGAGGGGTTTCATTGCTCCACCGCAAAATACCATGCAGGACAAATGCAAAGGTGTGGCAGCACAGATTTGCTAATGAGATTATGCCCTTGGTTTCCCTAATAGAGAAGGGTCATGGGAGATCAGGGACATTCCTCCCTGCCCACGCGCTGCTAAAGAGAGGTTTCCACAAAACCAGCAGAACCATTTCTTAACAACATGCCACCTGAGTCCCTCACCAACATGCTTGGCTTCATTTACCCTTCTAATCTTGGTAGCAGGGAGGAAAATCTGATTGTAATTAATCTTACTTGACAAACGGAGAGCGGAGCCAGAGGGACAGCAGGGCTTGCTGAAGGCAGCGATGCGGCTGGGCAGCAGAGCCGAGATGGGAATTTGGTCTGACCTGACCAGGACCCCCCTGGCGGGGGACACGGGGATATGGCTTCAGATGCAGGTGGGTTACACCTCCCACCACGGCTGTGAGTAAAAACACCTTAGGTATCCATACAGAAAGCACACTTTTTTTCCGTGTTCTTGCTCAACTCTGTAACTACCAACAGCGTGAATAAATACTCTCGTCGCTTTTGCGAGTGAGTCAGATACTGCGCTACGTGCCGTGTCACGCTGCTGGCAGTGCCTGCTCCTCGCCTGCTGCCACACGCAGAGCAGCACGCCGGCTGTCCCACGCTGAAAAGGAGATATTTTGGTAGCAAAAATAGGAACTCGGCGAGCACTGCTATTGCTCGCATCAGGCTGGACCAGGGGCAAGGGGAAAAGCAGACAGAGGGGCAAGTATAATATTACAAGGGGCAAGTATAATATTACACAGCCTAAGTAGTACTCTGAATATGTTCTATATATGTAGCAGTACAAGTAACTTCTAAGTGCTGGTGTGAGAGAAGAAAATATTCTTTCATATATACATGCATAGAAAGAATGAGAAAGAACATATCACCATGTAGTACAAAGTAAATCACAATCGACATGTATATTTTTTCAGAGGAAACATAGATTGGTTTTATACCTACCCTTCTATTGAAAAGACTATGGAGGGGCAGACTATTTAACTGTTGTTCATCATGCTCACCTTAACTCTTTATTCCTTTTCTTTTAAATGCACATAGTTTTAAGCTGCAATATGTATTTCTTCATGTACTTTTCACTGGTCATGTTGGAAAGGAAACTTGCCCTGGAATAATTATCTCACCTGTAAGTAGCGCAAAGGCTAATACAAAGATTTTTTGCTCTTTTAAGCTGTGATAGCCAGTATGATGGCTTTTTCTAAATCATTGTTTTAATGGTTTTGCTATTTCAAGATACGTTCAACTCTTTCACTGTCTTGTTTTGAAGCGTGTTATTTCCCAGCTGGGAATATAGCAGACTGTGGGCCGAGGCAGCTGGCAGATGGACAGGGAGGAAGAACTGCCATCCCTCAACAGGCTACACCCACACTTGCTGGGGAATTGGTTTCCTCAATTTAGGTTAGCTGGCAGCAATTCCATTTTAAAGAAGTCTTATCATACCCAATGTTAAAAGGAACAGGGTCAAGAGCTCTAACATGTATTGCTACATCTCACCCACCTTTAGAGCAGCAAAAAACCCTACAGTACATGATAGATTAAAAAAAAAAATTCTGTCACAAATGAAGACACTTTTTTCCCTCCTCACACTTTGTTTTCATGTGTTTAAAGCTATGCGCGTTCAGAACTAATGGAAAAACCCACACAGCTAATGTTCATTTTGGCATGATAGCTGCATCAAGTGCTTGAGACCCTGGAAATACCAGTTACTCCAGTTAAGCTTTTTTTTTTTTTTTTGGGCAGGGGGGAAGAGGAAGTCCAGGCACCCTCTTTTAGAAGCCTAAGAAAAGAAGCAGTCAAGAGAGGACTTCTGAGAGATGAAAAATGGGGATTCCCAAGGGCTATTTTAATTGGTGCTGTCTACAAGAGCAGCAATAAATGGGGCTTATTCTGATCTTCCACTTCAGAAACCATTTGACTACGCAGCTGGGAAAGTGAGTTTTGTGCCCATTTGTGCTCCGTATTCCACAACAGATGAGAAAGTGCTCACGGTGCCAGTGGGACTTGACCGCGTGGTTTTCACGCGGGCAGCAGCAGACCAAGGCAGCGGGCTGGAGGACCGCAAGGCTGGGACACCACAAGGCTGGGCCACCGCAAGGCTGGGCCACTGCAAGGCTGGGCCAGAAGCGCCGCTGCTGGGCAAGCGCTTTGGTTGTGTCTGCCGCTCGGAGCCCTGAAGGGCACCATCCCCACTGGCTCACAAGCCGCTCCTCACTCAGCCAGCTGGTGTCAAACTGTGGGGACAGTCCAGAGAATGGCGACTGCAAATTTAAAAACAGGCAAATAAAACGTCAGATCACACGCAGCAAAATTCCCCTTCTGCTGCCGCTGACCTGAGAGCATGAAAGAACACAGAGCGCTGGGCCTTCCCCCGCGTTAGCCACTAGGAACGAACAAAATTCAGGACTTTTAGACGTCCTGCAGTAAAGTTGGTACTACCGCAGTATGGTAGCTATTTACTGACAACAATTTTTAGACTGGTAGTAAGATCGGTGCTTTAGGGGCTTCTGCCTGTCCAGTCAGAAGGCCAGAAGATACAGGCAAGTGGTTCATTTCTCTGTCCTCTCAGTGCACTTGCCAGCTGTAAATAACCATTTCCAAATGAAGGGAAAAGCACAGCATATCCAGGAGACCTTCTGGGATGTACAGAGCCTCATCGCAAGAGCATTCACCTGGTAATCACAGTGAGTTATTGGAGCTGCCCTACCCTGCGCTACTCTTCCTGAAGTGAAAGCTGCCTCAACTTTATAAGAAAATAAAGAGTATTAGCTAAATTAAAAAAATGAGCACTGGGTCCTCCCAGGCAATTTTCATTTCTGCTCTAGGATGGCTGTAGTCCTGTGATTGACTGCTCCCATGCAACTGACGGTGTTGGCCCTGCATACAAATTAAGAAATGCACTCATATACTCTAAATGACAGGACTAGAGCCTTAGACTTTAAATCCTTCAGGACAGTAGACCCCTTTTAGGAGAAGTTATATACAATGCATAATAAAAGCCCTATGCATAATGTAATAATGGCCTACTACATCTACTCATTATTATTGATGACCATATTATAGTATTATTAACAATTTGCTTTCTGCCAAAATTTCCCCAGAAAGCAGATGGATTGTTGAAGGCACTAAAAAGTTTTCCTTTGCTATCTTAACCTGTGGCATGAATATAGAACACTGAAACTCTGTAAAAAAGGCAATACACAGGCACTCTTCATCCTCTTATTAAAAGGCACTTTCTTAGGGGGAGGTTAATTATTTAATAAGCAATTTAATTCACCTTGTCAACCCACTTTGCTTCATCTTCTGCAGCTGGCTGCTCCAGGCTGCCATACCTGCTCTCAAACTGTCAGCTCCATGCAGCCATGGTGTCCCCAGCTGCTAGAGCTGTGGCCATCACCCAGCCAGCCCTGGGCACCAGCCCTGCAGCCACCTGTGCTGCAAAGCTGCTGCATGGTTGCCCTCTACAACTGCCTGACAGGAGGCTGTACCGAGGTGGGGGTTGGTCTCTTCTCCCAAGTTACAAATGATAGGATGGGGGGAAACAGTTTCAAGTTGTGCCAGGGGAGGTTTAGGTTGGACATTAGGAAAAATTTTTTCACTGAAAGGGTTGTCAAGCACTGGAATGGGCTGCCCAGGGAAGTGATCAAGTCCCCATCCCTGAAGGTATTTAAAAGATGAGTAGACGAGGTGCTTAGGGACATGGTTTAGTGGTGGGATGGCAGGGTTAGGTTAATTGTTGGACTTGATGATCTTAAAGGTTTTTGCCAACCAAATGATTCTATGATTCTGTGGTCCCCAGCACATCACTCGCCTGCTCCAGCCAGCACCCAGCCAAAGAGCTCCCAGGCACTGGACAGGTGTGAGTGGGGGACTGCTCCCACCAATGGTCTGGATGCAGCCACATGGTTTTGGGAGGTGGTGGGGGAAAGAACGGTATGCATGCACACTGTACCATGTCAGTCAGGCTCAGAAAACAGGACTTGACCTGTTTCAGTGACTACCGCAGGTGCTGCTTGTGGGTCCCAGCGCACTGCAGCGCTCTCTCTTTTCACTTCTTCATAGTTGACTACTACCCTGACTGGAGCCCTCACCTTCCCAGACATGGGGCATAAGTCTACATTTAGGCATGTATTTCAGCTTTTTTTCCTCCCCAAGCACAGCAGAGGGAAAGCTCGCATCTGCGCTATGTCCCCTTGAACGATCATTTGGGCAAGCTCCTCTCTGCAGAACTGGGGGAACAGCAAGAGTTATGGCTGCACATGTCTCACCCAAATCTGCCATCAGCAGCCCTTGCTGTAATGTCACACAAGATGGCTCTAGGGCCCTTAACAGGAACGGATTTATTAAGAGGATGAAAACTTTCCCCTTTAGCACTGGCTGATGCAGTCTTACAGTATTGAAAGAGAGTGGAATAACAGATGTAGGGACCCTCAATACAGCTGGTTTGGGATCCCATCTCTCCTGATTTTTTTTTAAAAAAAACCCAATCAAAAAACCCCAAAACGCTCAAGAAAATATATTTGCATGTAGCAGTAACCTACTTTCAGCAGGTGCCTGAGCCTGGGCTGTCCTTGAAGCAAAGCAGGGACACCACATCACACAGGTGAGTCAACAAAATGGTCTGATAAAGCAATAGGGCAGCGATAGCCCCAAGCATGCTTCCAAGGCAAGGTCCCTCTTCGGGGAATTGTAGCTCTGTACCCACCTCCTGACCTGTCTCCCATCTGATCCCTCCAGCACCTGCTCTGATTTTAAAAAGGTTTTTTTAAAAAAAATCAGCATCATCTTTTACTTTCCCGGACCTCTCTTTCATAAGTCTTCCACGATCAGTCTGAGCAGATCCCTATTTTGTGACTTTGCTGGGAAAAGACCATTTTTCCAATATTTAGAGCAGCTGTCTTTCCGTGGAAGAGCACTGTTGGCTCTGCGAGCATTACTCTAACACAGAGTGAAAGGACAGATTAGGCAAAGGACCGCCTTTCAAAGGGAAACCTGTGGTTTGAAACAGGTAAATATTGAGATCCCCAGGAGCAATTAATAGCCAAGCTGGACATATGCATTTTCTAATCCAATGCGCTGTATTCTACTCCTAAACATATTGTAAAAATTATGGAAAAGAAAATAAAAGCTTTAAATGGCCGTTATAGACTGTTAAGCATACTTTAGCTAGGCAGTATTATGCCTAAAAGACAACCAGAGTCCTATGAAAGAATCAAGGGAAAAATTAACAGCACCAGAAAGAAAACTCACTGCTGTGGAAATTGGTCATTAGCAATATGGCAGTATGGCAGCAGTTCAGCCAATCAGCCCAATTTAACTGTCAGCCTGCTGGCCGTGACCATTTTCAGGATGTGGCTGGTTGCAATGACTCGCAATTTTTTTCTTAGCACTGCAGGTTTAATCCTGATCACCCTTAATATCCGTTACTGGTAAAGAAGTACCATGCTTGAATAGTAAAACTAAACTGTTGCTCACAAGGTTTTTAAAGATGGACCTGTACATTACATAGTTACATTTTTCAATACAAGCCTAAATTAAGGCTTATAGGTTGCTTTTAAACTAAAAGCATGTTAGCTGCATGTGATGAGAACATTTGTTCAAACTTACTAAAAGACAAATGCGCTTGATTAATAAGTACCTGCTGAAATACTCACTTTAATCAGAAACTTCATGTCAATTGTTTTAATACATCAAAGTTCAGGAGGAATGGAGATTCACTGATTGCTTATTAGCAGCATTCAAACCTTGTCTGCTTCTGCACTACAAACTTTGCTTTGGTAGATTAGAGAATTTCTTGGCTCCTAATCCAGATGTTATTTTCTCATGGAGCTTTCAGGAAAGGAGGGTGTGTAGCTAGTGGAAAGGTCATATCCATATTTCTAAATGGAACATAAATATATTGTGTGACCTGTTGGTTACACAATTTATTGGTTATTGTGTGCTGTTGGTTACTTCACTTCAAAAAAACCAAATACATCCTCTACTCTGATTTATGGTGGGGGATATTTTATTAACGCTTGTAAACAACAAATCTTCAGTGGAAGATAAGATCCAAGTCCTATTTCTTTTCTCTTTAGAAAGTTTTCAGAGCATAATCATGTGAAGTTAAATTTGAAACAAAGTATATTTTATAATTTTGCTTCTGGGTGAAGTAGATTTTCCTGACTTGGCTCCATTCGCTGGTATTCACCCCATGCGTCAGCCCCAGATTAAAGTACACTCACTGTGCCATTGACAGCATGGGCACCTCTATTTTTAGGACCAGTGTGTGCACAGCCAGCATGCTAAGTTAGCCACACATAATGTAAACCTCCCTTCCAGCAGCTGAATTAATTAAAATTACATGTATAATGCCCCAAGATGGAGCCCATCACTCTTCTAACAAAGGCCAAACCACTAGGGCTGCTGAGTAGTTGCCCATTTGATACAGTGGAGCTATCTATAGCACTTTACATACGAGGCTACACCTCTGCGTTAGTCTCTCAGCTTGCGTCATAATCGGTCGAAGGGGTTTTTTTAATGGTCTAAGGACTATTTTTCAGATACACTCCTCCCTGCACAACTAATGGCCTCAGACAGCTTCATCTGTAACAAGCATATTCTCATTAGAGTATTGTCTCAAGGTAGCACTCTGCAAATTTACTTTTCTGATGCAGTCAAAAATGCAAAGTGAAATCAAAATGTGAAATACCACAGTACTGTGTAATGCATTTCTAGTCTTGCCATCAGAAAGCCCTGTGGCAGTAACAGGGAGAATCACACAAGGATTGAGGTTGGAAGGGACCTCTGGAGATAATCTGGTCCAACCCCCTTGATCAAGACAGGGTCATCTAGAGCAGGCTGCCCAGGACTATGTCCAGACAGCTTTTTAATTACCTCCAGGAACGGACACTTCACAATCTGTCTGGGCAACCTGTGCCAGTGCTTGGTCACCACCCACAGTAACAAAGTGTTGCCTGATGTTCAGATGGCATCTCCGGTGTTTCAGTTTGCACCCATTGCCTCTGGTCCTGTTACTAGGCACCACTGAAAAGAAGCTGGGTCCATCTTCTTTGCAGCCTCCCTTCAGATACTCATATCCATGTTGATAAGATCCTCCTGAGCCTTCTCTTCTCCAGGCTCAACAGCCCCAGCTCACTCAACCTTTCCTCTCATGGTAGAGTTGCTCCAGTCCCTTCATCATCTTTGTAGTGCTTTGCTGAACCCTCTCCAGTATGTTCATGTCTCATTTGTACAGAGGAGCCCAGAACTGGACACAGTGCTCCACACATGGCTTCACCAGTGCTGAGTAGAGGCGAAGGATCACCTCCCTCCCTCCACCTGCTGGCAATGCTTTGCTTAATGCAGCCCAGGACACCATTTGCCTTCTTTGAAACACAGGCATGTTGCTGGTTCATAGTCATCTTGGTCCACCAGGACCCCCAGGTCCTTTTCTGCAAAGCTGCTTGCCAGCTGGTTGGCCCCCAGCATGTATTAGTGCACAGTGTTGTTCCTTCCCAACAAGGTTCAGGACTTTGCACTTCCCCTTTTTGAACTTCTTGAGGATCCTGTTAGCCCATTTCCCCAGACTGTCAAGCTCTCTGGATGGCAGCACAACCCTCTGGCCTATCAGCTGCTCCTCCCCGTTCGGTGTCATCTGTACTCTTCCCTATTACCCCTATCATTAATGAAGATACTGATCTGGATTTCATCCACTATTGACCCCAGGATTACATTGCTAATTACCAAACATTCAGCCAGCTTTCAATCCACCTCATTGTCTGTTCAATCAGCCTATACTTCATCAGTTTCTCTATGAGGATCTTACAGCAGACAGCACTGAAAGCCTTACTGACATCTAGGTAGACAACATCCACTGTTCTACCCTCATCTACCATGCCAGTCATTTAATCACAGAAGTTTATCATCAAGTTGGTCAAGCACGACTTCCCCTTGGTGAAGCCATGCTGACTGACTACTCCTGATGACCTTCTTGTCCTTCATGTGCCTGGAAATAATTTCCAGGATTAGCTGCTCTACCACCTTTCCAGGGACTGAGGTGATGGTGACCAGCCTGTAGTTCTCAGCCTTTTGCTGATAGGAGGGACATTCATCAGGCATTTCTGGCAGTCACCAAGATCAAAGGGTGAGAGTGGCCTCACAATGACATCCACCATCTCCCTTGGCACTCACAGGTGCATCCCATCAGGGGCCATGGACTTACACATGTAAGTCTTAAGTATTCCCTGACCTCATCTCCTTCCACCAAGGGTTTATCTTCCTTGCTCCAGAGTTTCCTCCTGATCTCTGGGACTCCTGAAGACTAGTCTTGCTAGTAAAGACTGAGGCAAAGGTAATATTCAGTACCTCAGCGTTTCCCACATCCTGTGTAGCCAGGTCCCCAGTCTTGTTGAGCCCATGGTTTCCCTAGTCCTCCTTTTGTCACTTATGTACTTACAGAAGCCCTTCTTATTGATTTTCACATCTGTGGCCAAATTCAATTCCATTTGGGCTTTAGCTTTCCTAGCTTCATTCCCACATGCTTGAACAATGTCTCTGTATTCCTCTCAGGTTACCCATCCTTGCTTCTATGCTCTGTGTGCTTCCTTTTTGTGTTTCAGTTTAGCTAGGAGCTCTTTGTTCATCCATGAGGGCTTCCTGGCATTTTTATCCGACTTCCTATTCTCTTGAGCTTGGAGGTGATCCTTGAATATTAACCAACTTTCTTGGACCCCATCCTACAGAACTCTTCTAAACAGATCTTTGAAGAGGCCAAAGTCTACTGTCCTGAAGTCCAGGGTTGCAAGCTTGCTTTTTACCTTCCTCCCTGCCCTCAGGGTCCTGATCTCCATCATCTCACAGTCACTGCAGCCAAGGGAGCCTTTTACCTTCACATTTCCAATGAGCCCTTCATTGGAGAGTACGAGGTCCAGCCAAGCACCTCTGTTTGTTGGCTCCTCTATCGCTTGGATGAGGAAGTTACTATCAATGCATCTCAAGAATCTTCTTGATCATTTATGTCCTGCTGTCTCTCCAGCAGGTTTCAGGCTGTGGTTGGAGTCCCCCATTTGGATCAGGGCCTGCAAACATGAGTCTGCTCCCAGCTGTCTGTAGAGGGCCTCACCTACTTGTTCTCCCTTGTCAGACAGCCTGTAACAGACACCCACTGTAATGCCACCTTTACCTCTCCTCTCTTTAATCCTAACCCATAAGCTCTCAGTTGGCTCCTCATCCATCCCCAGGCAGAGCTCCATACACTGCAGCTGCTTTCTTACATAGAGAACAACTCCCCCTCCTCATCTTCCCAGCCTTTTCCTCCTAAAGGAGCCTGGATCCCCCCGTTACAGCACTTCAGTCACAAGAGCCATCCCACCACATCCCCATGATTCCAGTAAGATCATGTGCACAGTTGCAGGGCTGTATCTCCAACTCAGCATGCTTATGCCCCATACTGTGTGCATTACTATACACTTCAGAGAGGCACCCCAGCATGTTGAGTTTCTGGAGAGGGTTTGCAGGATTTCTCCATAATGGTGCCTTATAGGCATTTCCTTGCTTACATGCAAGTGCTGGAGCTCACCCCACTTAAATCTCATTTTCTTGATTTTTGTATTCCATGCCTGTCACATCATGCCATGCTCTTCACACATTGGCCCTGCCCAGCACTCCCTCAAGGCTTCTAGTTACTCTCTCCTTCCCCTGTCATTATTTGTTTAAAGCCCTCCTTATGAGATCAGCCATCCTATTGGTGAAAATTAGCTTCGCTCTCCTTAGTGACACCTCACTTATCTCTTCCAAAGAGATGCTGATCTGCCAACAGGGTCCCATGGTTATAGAACCCAAAACCCAGTCACCAACACCAGCTCTGCAGCCAGTTATTGACCTGTACTATCAGTGTCTTCCTCTTCACCCCCTTTACCTTTACTGGAAGGATGTTAAACACCACCTGGGGCCCCACGCCCTTGACTACTGCCCCTAGAGCTCTGTAGTCACTTTTGTGCTAGATTTCCCTGGCAGTATCATTTGTGTCCACATGGGATAACAGCAGGGGGTAGCAATCAGAGGGATGGATGAGCTTCAGCAGTCCCTCTACAACATCCCCAATCCTGACCCCCAGCAGACAGAAAAGCTTTCTTGATGATAGGTCTTGCTGACAGACAGGTGCCTCTGTCCCCTACAGCAGGGAGTCACCCATTGCATGGATTCACCATTTCTTCCAGGTCATCTTGCATGGTTTAGGGTCAGATGGACCAGATCCTTTACTTGAAGACATATCTAGCTTCTCTTCCTCTTTGAGGGTGGTGAACCTATTTTGCAGTTGTAAGACTTCAGGTGGGGCAGGAGCCTTTCTGTTGGTGCCAGAAGTCACCAGGTTCCATCCTTCCCCTTTTCCAGCAGTTGCACTTACCTTAATATTAAGGGTGGACACCACCTGTCTGGGGCTCTTCAGGCCCTTCTGCTGCATCTCAGATAAGACCCCATCTATATGCCTTTTCATCCTCTCTGCTGCTGCACAGCCTACTCACTTCCTCCTGTAACCCCCCTACTTGGCAGCACAGCTCCTCCAAGATGGCACACATCCTGCAGGACAGCAGGCCATCTCTCTGGGCATCAGAGAGGAGCCCCAGGCACTCCCTGCAGCCCAGGACTTGGAGGGCTGCATCTGCCATCTGGAGCTCACTCTGCATCAAACCTGCTGCCCTAGCTGCCACAGATGCTCCAACATCTGCTGAGCAGACCACCTGGTGGCACATCACCACCATAACTGAGACCATTACAGTGGTACAGATTCAGCTGAGGTCCCCTTCCTTGCACCTCACTGCACAGACTGCTACCTCTGGGAGCTGTGCTCTGGGCCATGGCTCCTATATAGTCCTCTTCTGAGCATGGGCTAAAGGGTGCTCCACTCTCCCTAAATGGGGGCAGCTGCAACAAATGCAAAGTCAAGGGCAGCTGATCCTGCTCATTAGAAGCTGCCAGAGCTTCCTCAGGCCCACACCCTGGTGGCTCCCCTGCCCTTGTCCTTGCCTGGCAGGAGCAGGTACCCCTCAGTTTCTCAGAGAGTTCCCAGGCATTCTGCAATGATACTGGACCTTGTCCCTAGAAGGCCTAGAAGCTCCCAAAGCAGAACCCAGAGACTGCTGCCCAAATGGCTGCCTCTGTTGGTTGTGCCTAATAATATCGTGTTAAAATCTTCAGGTACTCATTCTTGGAGACCTTTGTGAGTTCTGTGTGTCTTAACTCAAGTACGCATCTAATCTGTGTCAATAACCTTCAAATATATTATGTATACATATGTAAATGTATTTTTAATATACATGTCAGTCATATATATATATACATTTCAAGACCCCTTTCTATTTGAGATGCAGGCAGCCTAAACCATTGATTGGCCTCTCCAATGTGTTCAGCTGCCCATCGTCAGCACTAGTGCATAAACATTTCTGGAGAATGTTTGGGACCCAAAAAACTGCTGAGTATGCAAAAGATGAAACCCTAGGGAATTTAAACACAGCAACATAAAAATAGCTGCACGACATCAGACCAATGGTCCACCTGAAGTGTCGTATACCAGATGCCTATAGGGGAGCACAGGGGCAGGGCAAGCAGGTATGGGTACTTTCCCAACCTCCAGAGGTCTGTGCAGCAGAGAGGGTCTCCTTAACTCCCTTTACAACCCTTCTGCCCAACCATAGATTCAGGCTGGGATGAGTAAGGATTTATTCACAAGTTCAGCTTCTTTGACCATTGGAATCATTCAGGGTTTACTGACAGCTATTAAAACTATAAAAAAAACCCAAACTATATAAAGCTATAAAAAAAAGTAAAGTGGGTGAAATGTTTTATCTTTCAGAGCTATCCTTAGGACATTTAATTAAAAATAGGCTTCTGACCAAAAGAATTTAATCAGATTATCTTTCATGAAATCATTACTGTGAAAGAACGTAATTGCTTGGGACAGACTTATTCCGTAACATGTTCTTCTATTACAAAGGCCATTTCCCTTCACATTCCAGGTATTCAGCCAAGAAACGAAGGACCATAGCTGGGCATATGGCTTTTTCCTCCATATAATGTTTCAAGATGATTTGACTAATACTTGACAAAACCCCCATGTTTTGCTTCTTCATTAAAGCAGAAATTAAGCTCTTGTCTCTCACGGAAGGCTGTGATGACCAGGTTAACACTGAATTGTCAGTGGCTTTCTTGAAAACAGAGGGGAAAAAAAGACGCAAACTGCTTACACGTGTCAGAGTTTGTTTGGTTTTTATTATGCTTATTTAACTTAAATGTGTAAGGAACACCGTGGAGAAATCGCCTCGTCGTTAGGATCCAGTTAAAAAAAAATTGTGTTGCTAGAAACAGCATTATTGGTGTTCCACTTGTCTTGCAATTCAGCCATTTGTCCGTGATACTTCAGCGTGCCACATTCATGAATACATTTCTCCTTTAACAAAGCTGTGAATTGCTATTATTCAGGTTTAGAGCTAGAGAAATGAGGCCCAAAAAGAGCAAGCGATCCATCTACAGCCACGCAGAAAATCTGCACAGCATGAACCTCAACCCTAGTCTCAAGCTAACGTGTTAACTGACTGCTGGGACACCCTGACCCACCGCCCACCATCCCTGAAAACGTGCTCTAACAAGTGAAAGCCCAAGCTATGGTCTTCACAGGCTGCAACACCGTTACTGAGCTGTTCGACAAATGAATTAGTTCTGGCATTTGCAACTTTGAATGTTTATATGACAATTTAATACATAATAAATTAATTAATAACAGTATATTCTGATGTTTTAGTACCACATACAAGTCAAAATGGAGTACATTACAATTGTAAAGTCAGAAAATTTGTATCCTGTTTTGCTTCTGATTTTTTTTAACATTACTGAAATATTTTGGTGAAATAGTGAAAGCTATTGCATAGATTTGCTCCCACCTAACGTGTTGTTAAACATTCTGCACTACTGCAAAGCATCTAAAAAAATCTGCATTGGAGTGGGGAGGGGGGAAACAACTCTTTCAAAAAGCATCCTCCAGTGCAAATCACCATCTAATAAGATCTTATAAGCCAAGTGCTTTCAGCTGTACTCATCCAACCATATTTTTCACAATGATGTGTTTACAGCATAATCTTTATCAAACACAGTTCATGAATGGACAAAGAGAGCAACAGGCACAGTTAAAAATTACTCTTACACTAATCCTCAAAAAACAGGGTTTGGGAGGTTTCCTGGAAACCTGTTATTCCCCAAGGTTGTTCAGCCGCGATGCCATCTCATCACAAGGAAGAGCAAGTAACAACATGTTGGTGTGCGACACAGTTCAGGCAGTGTTTCTGCCTGTTTCCGTACGTATATTCCAATGGTAGCAAGCCTCCTTCCACTTAAGATAGGTTTTTCGCAAGGCTAACTTTACATCCTGAGTAAATCTCAGCAAGAGTGACATCTGCTTGATGAATTTGGGCTGCCATCAACTGCAACATGGAAATAAACCCCCCTCACCACCACCATCAGCCCTCTGTGTCGTTGTGGCAGTCCGATATCTGTCTAGAAGGCTCTTCTGCCTCAGGCTGCTCCCAGAAGCTGTGTCCCACCTCTCGGCACTGAAATCTATGTCACTTCTGGTTGGAATTGAGAAATTTGGGGCACTGGTAGAAATTCTGAAGTCTTTTGAGAAGACTGTGTGAATCTCCTTCTGGTGAAAGGCCATTACTCACCCAACCATCGTTTGGTGCTGGCAGAGACTTGCTTGCCTTTGGTGCACCTTTTTTGCTTCCACATGTAGGTTCCACTCTGGTCGCTGGGGGGAATACCAGTAATGCAGAGGGGTGATGGGTTACTGCTCATCTGAAGTCTTCTGCAAATTCGCTGGTGCCAGACTAGCACCATCCCCAGCCTCTCCTCAGAAGAGGCTCTCCAGCTGAGACAGAGAGGATCCTGAGAGGGCATAAAGGACAAGAGTATGCTGAAGCTGAGGTCCTTCTCCAATATCGAAGGTGAGACACTCATCCTGCAGCAAAGAAGCACAGGTGCCAGAGGAGTCAGGGAAAGAAGGGCTGAGTGGGGCTGTGACTCATTTATTTCGTCTCTTTTTCGCTGGAACAATTTCGCTCGGATGTGGCCCTCTGGTCCCCATCTGTACACACCTGGACTACCGTTAATCAATACTCCCAAAGCATGTTTGAACTATGTGTGCTCTGGAGTTGACTGGGGTCTTTTTGCCTAATTAGGGGGAAGGACCACATTACACCAGCAATCCAGAGACTGCATTACTTTTATTTGGGGCACAATTCAAGGCAAAATTGTCTTCTGTTCGTGCCAGGTGCTATACACCAGACTTCATCTCCTTACTCCATAGGTTCTGCCATGACAGACAAGCAGTCCAAGCGAGGGGTGACTTGTCTTTCCTCCAGACTACTCCAACTGCAGTAGACCTGTTCAACAGTGTAATTAAAAATAAAATTGGCAGCAGCAAGGTTTTGACAAGAAGGGAAGAGCATTTTAAAGGAGGATCAATGAGCGCTGTACTTACCTCTCCACTGGTCCAACCTGTTTGCATCAGAATCTAAATGCAGGCTTGCTCCCTTTCTTTGCATTGGTGTCAGCCTGATAAAATTCAAGTTTTACTTACTTGTTCTTTGATAAATTTCTTTTTGCTCGAACAACCCCCCCCCACCCCTGTTGCTCATTTGCCTGAAAATATGAGCAAGGCCATTACCTTTTATAATTCAAACATAGTGTACACCTTGGCTCACCACCTTGATTTCGAAGGAAATGTCAGGATTGCCTTCCCATTTCCCCTGCTCCACCCGCGTAGTTTTTACCGTCTCTCCCACCTTCCCTGCCTATGGAAGCTGAGTCATGGATCGCAGTCCCCTGGCTAATGAGCTGTTCCATCACCTCTTTTACTGCCTTATTCTCCAGCTAAAACTGATGCAATTTTTCTTAATGCTAAGGGAATCAGTAACCCAATTAAACAGGGGAGCATTTTAACCTCCTGGGGAACATGCTGTTCAGAGACAATATTTTTGCCCCTAAAATAATTAACCTCTATGGAGCATGGAAAGCACAGATCCTATGCACTGAAGCCTTTCTCAGATGTCAGATACTTAGTTTTTTACATCCCTTGGCCCTTGGTACACTTTATTATGTTGAGCCCTCTAATGATGCTATTCTGAGACCCATGGGTAGTAGTAACACAGCCTCCAGAGCGAAGAAACAAGATATCAGGACCGAAGGAGTACGATGTGTCAAAAGACACCACACAACGTATAACACCATATTCCTCCATTTAGGCAGAGACTGACCTTTTCAGAAGAAAGAGGGCAATGGATACACAATCACTGGACCAAAATAACTAAGGTGGGATAAGCATAGCACTGGACTAAAATGTTGCTCACTTTCAGAGTCATGGCTGAACTGCCCTACTGGTAGGAGGCCAGATATCCTGCGTACAGGTTCACAGCACCCCTGAAATGGTCTATGCCCACATGTCATAATGCAAGTCTGATTCATAAGTGATTTAGACATTTTTTTAAAACCTCACTCACTCCACGGGAGCGCTTTTCATTCCCTTCCTATCCCCAAAGCACCGGACGCCGACACCAAAGGCATGCCGTCTGCCTAGACGCCGTGATCAAGACGTATGGCTGTTCCAGTAGGCACCCTCCTCTTCTTCCCCAGAGGGCAGTAGGGTGGCTAGCGGCGTTACCAGGCCTCCCTCCTGTACACATCCCTAGCTGTGGGTTCAGCGAGGTTACGTTGACCTTGACTTAATCCATCACCATCACTTGAGAAACAGCACAGTTGATATCAGCTACTCGGTGTGGTCTTCTTTCCCCTGGAAAGACATTTTTACTTTCTTAGCTGGCCCCTTGGCTGATATAATCCTTTAAGAGCCTGGAATAATATGTTCTTCACTAAATCTGCCATATAATAACCTTGACAACATTGCATCAGATCAATGTCCAGTTTCCCTCATTTATCCCCCCGAAACAGTGCCTTTGGGTAAACTCTGTCTTTCATCATTCAGCGTTCGACAACAGTAACTTTATTCAGCACACTGAGAAGGAAGCGTTTTGTTTACTCCATCTATAACAAATATCCCAGAGAATTATTCCTAGATTAAGCATTAGGAAAGATGGTGATGAAAGATCTTGTTTCACTGGACAACTAATTACACTTGCTGGGGATGGCAGCTTAAAGAGTAATGTAAACAAACACAGGGATGCAGTAATTCCCCTCAGGACACGCCGTGTACAATTCTGTAGTGAACAAAGTCAGCTGAGACCCTCTGGGCCAAAATGTCATTAGTGACATTAAGAAAATGCCACGGCTTGCTGATTTATGCAAAGTCCAGGGACTCATCAGAACTAGAGCAAATGTCGCCTGTAAATTTTAAGCCCACCAAAAATGCCGTTTCACATAGGTTTTGCAAGTATTTTTGTCATTCCCGTGCTTTATTCTAAAACAACCAAAAAATTTTCATTTCTTACTTAATTCAGCCACTGAACTAAGAATGTAATTATTTACATTGGAATGACAGACTTCTCACTACAAGGTTGCTAGAAGATTAGAAAATCAACTTTTTTTTTTTTGTTAAATTCCATGTGCCTCTTCAGGGAATATCTAGTCACACCAATCTTACTGCGTTCACTCGCAGTTCTCATGCGTACTCTTTAGCACCTTTTCTCCCTCCCCTTAGACGAATCCTGAATTGTTCAGACCAACAGCAGTCTCTAAATAATTTATACAAGGAATATGCAGTTCTCCCTCTTTCATGCCATTCAGGTCTGCAGCGCTGGCAGAGCTGCAATACTCGGGCTAACTGCTAAAAAGCTAAGTAAGATTGTTACTCCTTAATTTTGGGTGGCCGCAGCACCTATATCTGGGCCAGGTGTAGGATCCACCTAACGCTGCCGGCGGGGAGCAGGGTCACACCTAGTCCCCACTGACTGTCCTTGCAAGACTCCACTGACCACAGCTGGAGCCCACATAACTGTCTCAGATGTAGAGATAGGTACCTTGTGCCCTTGCAGACATAGCAGAGCATCCCAATTCCCTCCCTGCTGTGGCACCAGAGGGGTACGGGTATGCTGTGGGCCCTGCATCACGTCTGACTACGTGTCACCTTACGTAAAAATCCCAGGCTTCGTGCAAGATGGATGTAGGGAGCTCAGCGCCACTTAGATCACTGACCTGCTCCTATCACCGTGTAAAACATTTCAATGTAGACACAGCCCATGCTGTTTGCTCCCCGAAAGTTGAACAGAAGGTGTCCCATCGTCTTCTGCTCTGTTGATCTTATTGATCGTATGCAGCCCCAAAGCAATCTACAAAGGGTTTTCACACCTACTGTTGGAGCTCATTTCTGGGTGCTGTGTAGCAGTAGCAGAAATGCTGCAGACGCCCTCCCCTCACTAAAACATGCATATTTGTAATCAGAGAAAATTGAACCTCAAAGCAAATTCCCAAGTCTTTAAATTCCAGATGTAGCCCTGACTCCCAGCCCCAGTTTAGCCAGTTTAACCAGTAATTCATCTCTGCACCTCCCGGTTCTGTGTGGTGAAGGTGTGGGCAAGCCACAGGACAAGTGAGACTGCAGGCTCCTGTGTTTGCAAGGCTTTGCCATGCAAGAGGCAGCAGCTCTTTTAGGAGGTCCAAACTGGTCAGAGCTTTCTGTGTCTCTTTTTGAAATACCTGTGGCTCCTGATCCTCCATTTTTACTCAACATTCGTTGTATTTCTTTGTGACTTCATATCATGGCTTACTCCTTTCTGCGCCGCATCCAGATGATTCGGTTCTTCCTGTATTTCTTTACTTGCCTCTAAATTGACCACTGGTTGTCTGGACACACTGCTCCCATGGTTAACCACAGCAGGGACTTGCTAGAATACCTCTAAAATGCCATCCAGCTTTGCACCCAAGTTTCCTTTCTAAAAAAAAACCCAAAAAACAGAGTAGGGTAAAAACCTGGTGTATGTCTTAGCCCCATACTGGAACAGCTGGATCAATGCACCCAACCCCAAAGCTCCAAAAAACTTCACCAAACTGAAACTCAGTGCTCCAGTTCTTGGAAGGTTTTGCCCCATCAGGCACTAGAGCTGTCTCTTCTTCTGACACGGGTGTCTGCCTATGATACCAAACTGATACTGGAAGATCGTCTTTGAAGTGGAGAAGAGAGAACAGTTCCTTGCTTGGGTGCACTCCAAAAGTAAATAATTTTATTCTCACCTATAAGCAGGGCTTAAAATGGGGATGGTCAAACAGCTTTAGGGGCAGTCTCTTCTTGCAGGAATCTCAGGCCAACGCTGATGCTCAGTGCCCCAATAACTGGGTACAATGGAGTAGCAACAGAGTAAGCAAACTCCATTTATAGCAGCCTTTCCAAGGAGCATGATTTCTCCAATCTCTAAATATTAACAAGGTACCCGACACAGCAACTCATACACAAATTAAAATAATTTGGAAGACTAGCACCACCAGCCCATGTTTGTCTCAACAGTGTTGGCTTCATCTTGTCTGTTCCTAAATAATTTTTCTTTACATCATAAAATCTGGAATGACTGAAAGTCCTTGCAGAGTCTGTGGTTATTTCACTAGTTACTACAGCTTTTCCTTATTTTCAGAAAAATTCCTTTTCTTCAGCTTCTACAACTTTAAGCAGAGGAACTGCTCTTCTTTTCTTTTTCAATTTTCTTTGAATGTCATTTACCCATGATTCTGTTAGGAATAAAGCATAGTTAAATGAATTTCTTTTGTCTGTGGTTAATATAAGCAGAATTAATATAATTGAGATGGGAGTTCCAAATCCAACCTGCCTTTCAATTTCTTTCAATTATGTTTCATTAAAATTACCCGATGTCATTGGTAACAGTTATGTCAGGTTTATATGTCAAGGCAAGAAGCCAGCTTCAGATGACAATTTTCTACCGTACCAAACCCATAGCATTTCTGTAACTACATTACTGAGCATCTATATTATTATTCATTAGATGCAAATGTCTTGGTGTCACTCCTGAGTAAATAAATGCATTCTTCCCTAATAAAACTCTTGGATGCACCACTTAGTTTGTGCACAGTTTTTCTTACGTTGTTTTAACTGATAACCGATAACCCTCTACATCTTTGTATTCAAATCAGAGACTATTTTTGGGACACAGGCAAGAGCTGTACACCACTTAATTCTGCACTAGTAATATTTGAATAATTTAGGGGAGTACTCATCTTGACAAAAAAAATGCAAATCTGATCCAGTTGTGGTGCAAGGAATTCCTTAACAGAGATGTCAAAGTCATCAGAAGCTATGTAATTAGCAGCATTGATAATTTTTTCTTCATGTTGCTTACACTTTTATAAAAATCTTCCTAAGAGCTCTCCTTAACCCGTTAACAAAAGTTATAGGCAGTAAGACGGTATGCATGAAAAATGAGTGTTCATTCCATTGTTTTCTCTGGTTTTATCACCTGAATCAATCTGAATGTTCTTCTGAATCTTGTGATTTTCTAATTTCATGTACTGCTGTAGTAAAGTTTCTCTTTTAATTACTTTCTCTCTACATGGCACGAAGACATCACTGAAAAAGCTCCATACAGAGAAGCTTTGCAAGCTATTCTAAGAAAAAAAAAACCTGAAGAAGATCCAAAATCCAGTGAAGCCTGTGAAAAACCTCCCCCCCCTTGTCCTTTGGAATAGGTCCCAAATGAGGCAGAAGCATGTGCCGTGTTTCTGTGCTGGACTTTCCCCCAAAAGAAAACCAACCATGACCTGGCTCCAGCTTTTGTTCCTCACACAAAGCCCTGCAGAAGAGATGGTAACACCTCATCTTCCCACTTGAACAACCCAGAAAACGAGCCCAACACGTTTATATGTGAATGTACGTGAGCACTTATATGCCATCCCTGTTTTTAGAGACTCTCACTGTAGGAAAATGAGAAAATAAACTACTTAACTGTGCAAGTAATTTCAGCTGGAGCCGATTATCCATCTGCTAATACAGCGCAGCCTGGAAGCTTTGCCAATGACAGATTAAGGTCAAACAAATGATCATTCCTACAAGATACACTCCTCTTCCTAAATGTATTTTTCTTTCAGTATGTTGCAAGATGCTGATCAAACAGCCTATAATAATATTATATTAGCATAAGTGTCTTGTAGTGAAGCTACAGCAAGTTTCTGGAATAACACTGGGGTCTAGACAAGCCAGACAGTATGTTCAAGACAGAGATTCCTGTCTAAAGAGCTTGCAAGTGAAAAAGGCAAAATACAGAAAAAACTGCAGAAAGAAAGTGTTTTTATTTCATTTTACAGGGGCAGAACTAAAGCAGAGGAGTTGTGGGAACAGGGCATACATACAAGGTGTGCAGACACGGCAACAACAACAGCAACTGGAAAGCCCGCATCCAGCGACAGGGTGAGTCTGGAACTCCCCCATGATACACCTAAGAATATTTTCCTCAGACTTCAATTTGGCTGACTTGTTTTTGCAGCAGGATGTTTTCTCAAAGGTTCTTAAAGATCAGCTTGAGACAGCTTTGAAAAGCCCAACCTGCCCAGTTGTGCGGACACCCACAAACGACTTGCAACTGAAGACAAGGTCTTAGTATGAAAAGCATTAAGCAAACGGAGTTATAGGGACTGCTACTTCTGCAGCCCAAAATCTAAGATGTTGGAGACAGGCAGGTAATTAGTAGCATTTAATTCTGTGACTGGAAGGTTACGTAAAGGTAATTCAGGCATGTTTCAGATTTCAGACACGGGTCTTAAGTACTAAACAGGTAAGCCTCATTCACGCAGGCACATTGCTCAAGTGTTTTAAACCTTTGCACAAGCTGTCTTGTCTTTTACCACTGCTCTGACCACGAGGAAATGCCCTTTCCTCAAAGCCAGGCACAGAACATGTAAATTGAGGATGATAACACTGACCTCTTTTTTTTTTTTTTTTTGGCGTAGAGCACTTTAATACCTACCGATGAGAAGAGCTGCCTGGAAGCTGGGTACCATTACGTAAACCGAGCATCCTCACGCCAGTAATCCACGGATGTCTCACAAATTCTTGTGTAATGGACTGGCAGGCGTGGTGCGTACGTTGCCTCCTCTCAAAGAAGCTGCTTTGCACAGGGGATAAGAGGCTACTTAGCCTGTCCCGCGGTAGCCGAGCTCTGACGGTGCCCCATCTGCGCCGCACACGGCACAGGTAGGAAAAACAACAGTGGGTCACTGCCTGATTAGGGACCACAGCACAATGCCAGGCATGTGAGGAATCACGATTAAAAATGTTTTGAGCTATACTTTTGAAGGGTGGCCGGGGGGGCTGGTAAAAACAGGAGTTTGCTGAAAGTGAAGGCAGTCTGGCAGAAATTTAGATTTTTTTAAGGCAGTTTCCAAACTATTTTAGTCCCCATCTCTCCTTAGCTTTTGTATTTCCTGGTAAAAAGGAAGGAGAAAAAAAGAATAATATGAGAAGTGAAGTAAAGCTGGATGTTTTAAAGAGAATGGTTCACTGTGAAACAAACTTTGTCACATGCTAAAAAAGTTTTTTCCAAAGGAGATGAAGCACAAAGAGACAGGGGTCGTAAGTGCCCACTAGTTTACGATACATTGCTGGAGGCACTTAGGACCTGGATTTTGTCAGTCCATGTAAGGCAAACAATGTGAAAGTATTTAGGTACTTAACACAGGCACCTAATGACCTTCATCTTTCCCTTAAGAATTTTACCGGATGCTCTCTCTCTTTAGCACAGGTATTTTTCAGCTGCAGCAGTGAATGATCAGTATTTTTGAAAAATGGATCAAGGATTTGGGAAGAAGGAACCAAGACCCTCCAAAAACCAGGAACACACAGCTAGTGATCATTAGTCAGCTTGGCTCAAAGGGCCGAAAGACAACACTGCTGGGAAAGAGAAGTCATCAAAATATTTATGGAAAGTCAACTTTCAAAGAGGACACCAGAGTTGTTTTAACATGCCAGAACAGCGCACTTGTCCTTTCTTTTTTTCCCTTCTTGAAAGTAGCAAACCAAATCAGGGTAAAAAAACCAAAATCATAAAAGCCTCCTTCCTAAGACCTAAGGAATTGTGCCTGAGCATTTAAGGCTCAATGAATTTTTGAGTTAACAGAACAGGGTTCCTTATAATGGGAAATTGTTAAGCTGCCTTAATTACATCAGGACCCAAGAGGCTGAATCTCTGTTATAGAAGGCTTGGTATTGATCACGAACTGCAGAAACTTCTCTCTTCAAGTCTGGCACAGATCTATAGTTAATGAAACCTGCTCCCCAGTAATGAAAGGCTGGTCATATGAAATCACTTTATTATGTCCTCGGGCCACACATGAAAAGTTTGCAATACAGGAACTGAAATAAAGGGTAGATGCAGAAAAGTAGCCAAGAACTTGTTGGGTTATAGATGCTGGACTGCCTATTATTTCTGAAAGATTGTTCTGCCTATATAGAAGAATAATGGGGCAATACAGTGTGGGAGCGCCCGTTGTACCACTAACCTGTAAATACATGTTCCTCACCAGACCTGTCAGCCAGGTGTACTTCCAAACCACTGATTCCTAACTGCTAAATTTCAAACTATGCAGAGTTTTTACTAATTAATAACCAACTTGCAAAGTCATTGAGATACTATCACACTGTAACGGTCAGCAAGCATTGGGAAAGTGGGCTCTGTATCCCAGATTGCAGCAGAATTAGCTTAGACAGGCCACGAGTTTGGGGGCTACTCCCAGTTTGTGCATCGCTTTGCAGGAAATGCATCACAGTGGATTTACCGCTTTCAGGGACAGCCACACTCAAGCTTTCAAAGATCCCATACTCAGCAACATAAACCACCAGATTATCTTCAAAATCCTCAGGTGTTTAACATTGCATACTTACTGTTCCTTTTACTCACCTTTCTAGTTTAGAAATGTGAGTTCCAGATACGCAGGTGATTTCAGGAGCTCTGACTTTGAGAGTGTCAGGAGCCTTCTGACCGCACTATTCAAATATTTAGGAATGCCTTGTGAGGCATAAAACCAATGGCACCCACTGAAAACAGGCGTATGATCCCAGATACACCTGTTATCCAAGACTCTGCCCGTTTTACGCCGTTGCGTCTTGCTACAGAAGTTGTCCCAGAAGTGGCACCAGCAGAGGAGGATTGTCTCCGCAGAAAGATAGCGGTGCTTCGCACACATAAAAACAATTGAATCTTACAGCAGTGCGGACAGTTTTGTTGTAGCTAGAATGGGTTTCCCTATCTCAGTAACCTTATTTGAAGATACTTACCTTTACAACAAATTATCAACAGCCTTTCTTTTTTAAATATGCTGTATCCTATTATTCCCAAAACAACATTTTCAGTCGTTTCGGAGTTTGCCGTCAAACACAGCTCAATATACAAGTCCCTGCTGGTAAATCTCATTGCTAGGTGATAGGCAAGATGCCATTTTTATACACCAATCAACAAAAAGATTAAATCAGCTTGCTAGCAAGTTCTCAATTCTCTCTTACTATTTTGTAAATAAAATCCCTCATGGAAATTTCTCAGAAAAGCCAAGGTTTATTTTTCCTGTTTGCATTCTGAAATGGCATTTTTTCCAGATCAATCGGTTCACACTAAGCCCTTGTACCAATTACGCTTCATTACGTTGCTTGTAATGCTAATATGCTAACCGGTGTAATGAAATTTTTACAAGTAATATAACAAACCGCGTTCACAATTAAGACAGAGCATGTACCTTTCCCGGACTGCCAAAATCCTGTCTCCAGGCTTCCAATGGGAGAGTAAAGGCTTCCAATGGGAGAGTTATCATCTGTCTCAGCAGCAGCTCCCAGCTTGTGTTCCCCTCTTATTGACTGGCCACGTGTGGGGCAGAACACCATCAGGATGCTCGGTGCCTCCAGGCAGGACATGCCACCTCCAGGCAATAACCAGAAAGGAGATACCCGGCTTGACTCTCACTCCTCTGCCAGGGGAAGAGAAATACCCAGTGTGAGGGGGAGTCAGACCATGTGAATGCAGAGCTGAGATAAAGGAAGCGCCTCCCTTCTTCCACTGCTGATGACTAAATTAGGCAGCATAACTATATTTTATGTGTCATGTCTGCGGAAAATGGAAAAACCTGCTTTGGCCACATGCCTTAAAGTGAGGGAGAGGACTAAAAGGGGCGATCAGTCCAAACCATTCAAGTTTTACTGTGAAAAGCCCCAACTTTTAATTGAGTCCTACAAAATCCATGCATTCATGCAATGTGTTTGGTGTGCCATGTGGTCAGCACTTCATTAACAAATTACCCGTTAGCGAAGAGAACGCACCGGTCACGCTGCTCCTGGCCTGATCACTGTTCGCCACCATGCTCTGGCCCCCTTTCAAACAGGGCTGCATAGATGCGGAGCAGAATCGAGTGCAAGCCCCCTTCTAGAGAGCTGCGTTGCCTGTCCCTGGCCCTTCCCTACTACTGTCCTCTGGGAAAGCAAGATGCTCTTTCTCCCCTCTTCTCTCTTCATCCAGAAAATTATAGAATCATAGAATCGTTTAGGTTGGAAAAGACCTTTAAGATCATCAAGTCCAACCGTTAACCTAACACTGCCATCCCACCACTAAACCATGCCCCTAAGCAACTCATCTATCCTTCTTTTAAATACCTCCAGGGATTACACAACCACCCACAGAGTAGATGATACATTTTTTTCCTTTTGTGTGCAAGTTCCTTCATCAATGTGAGACAGACCATAGTGAGGGAAGCCAAAGAAATCTAAATACAACTTAGGTTTAAGGGCAACCAAGATATTTAAAGAAAATTTCCTCCTAAGATCTTGGTCCTACACAAGTGCAAATAAATAGAGGGGGCGTAATTTAAATGCAAATACCTACTGCTGAACTAAGACAAAACTCCAAAACCTAAAGACATTCAGGATATCTTTGACCATGACCTAACATTGCTCTAACCATTAAAGCAAGAATGTTTAACTTAGTTAAAACACTTCTGGCATATAAATAAGTGTTCAGTTTTCCGGGGTTCCAGAGAATGTGCAGTCCTTTTGATTTTATAGGTTTCAAAAGTTTGCAGTTCATGTCACTAATTTAGCTGTTGAAGTCCAACCGTAGATTTTAAATTGGAAGCTGTTGACCTCGACCTCTTTTATTTCAGTTTCACCAACTGAAAAGCAGAGATAACAATATTTACCTATCTCAGTCTCTTCTGATTATTAATTGCTGCTTCTGAAGCAGTTTGACTATAGAAATTTCATCCCTCGATGCTGCCTTCTTACAGAGGATGTTAAAGACCTTCTTGTTGCTGGATACACAAGCAGGAACCAAAAGGAAATTACACTAGACCCATAGGCTGTTTCCAGAGAAAATACAACCACACGGAAGCATCTATTTCCTTTACTGAATCAGTGACAGACTTTATATGGCGTTGTAAAGAAAATAGAGGCAATGAGGACAGTGCAGGAAGGAGATACCTCACTCTCCGTTTGGCATTACTTATTAGCTAGCTCTGTGTAGGGGGTCAGAAAGACCCTCCAGGCATGCCCTCTATGGCATAATGTGCGTTGAATGGTGACCACTCTTCCTTTTAATACACTATATCCATACAGAAGAGTATGGGTACTAACAGAACTGAAACTGATGGAACGGCATGGAATTTACCACACAAGTACAGTCAGCATTACCTACTGACTTACCCCTCTAACTTCTTCTGTAGCAAATCAGTGGAAATACATTTTCTCAAGTGGAAGAATTCTGATAAAAAGAGATGCAACTGAGTGAGTAAGGTATTTAAAATTGCTTAAATAATGATCACATGGGAGGTACTGTTTCTAAAGAGGTATGTTTTATAGATAATCTGCTTTCACTCGAACATCTCCTGGGATAAGTCCCATAAAGTTCGTGATTTGTGAAAATTGCATTATGAAAACACCAAGAAAGAAGGGAACCATTGGGTGAGATAAACATCTACTTATTTTAACAAGTATGGCTGTATGGCAATTTAAATGATTTCAGGAAAGTATTAAATAAATAATCTCCATGAAGAGCATCACTTTTCTGCAAAGATGAAAATGAGCAAGATCCTGTTAGAGACAAGGAACCCTAATAGATAATGTGCACAATATGAAAATAATAATAGCCCCACAGTTATTCTATGAGTTTCTAAAATGTTTCCAAACCACACATGTCTTTATCAGGGCACTAATTCTCTAAATCGCTTAAATACATGCACAAAGCTTTTCCAGAATATTTAAGCGTATTTGTCTTTCAATACAAGCCTCTAGTTAATCGTATGATTGCATACTCTGGTGAAACGCCAGCTGACGCCAGAAAGACCAATTATCTCAGGAAGAGGTGGGAGAGGAAAAACAAGGAACCCTCTGAGCATGATTCATTGCACACACAAGGAATCGCGTTTCCAAATATAGGGTGTCATTATTTTGATACTGTACAAAGAAACAAATGCAAACCCTAAAATCCCGTACGGAAGCAACAAAGTGGTCTTGTATCCATGTGGCCTTGCTGGAGACCACTTTGTTTCTCAGTGTGCCGGTTTATATTTAAGTACGTAGAAGACCTGTCAGCCTGACCTCAGTACCGGGGAAGATTATGGAGAGGTTCATCTTGAGTGTGTTCACCAGGCACATGGAGGACAATCAGGGGATCAGGCCCAGACAACATGGGTTCATGAAAGGCAGGTCTTGCCTAACCAACCTGATTTCCTTCTACGACCAGGTGACCCACCTGGTAGATGAAGGAAAGGCTGTGGATGTTGTATACCTGGACTTCAGCAAAGCCTTTGACACGGTCTCCCACAGCATTCTCCTGGAGAAGCTGGCAGTTCATGGCCTAGATGGGTGTACTCTTCGCTGGGTTAAAAACTAGCTGGATGGCCGAGCCCAGAGAGTCGTGGTGAATGGAGCTAAATCCAGTTGGCAGCTGGTCACAAGTGGTGTCCCCCAGGGCTCAGTTCTGGGGCCAGTTTTGTTTAGTATCTTTATCAATGACCTGAATGAGGGGATTGAGTGTGCCCTCAGTAATTTTGCAAACGACACCAAACTGGGTGGAAGTGTTGATCTGCCCGAGGGGAGGAGGGCTCTACAGAGAGACCTGGACAGGCTGGATCGATGGGCCGAGGCCAACTGTATGAGGTTCAACAAGGCCAAGTGCCGGGTCCTGCACTTTGGTCACAACAACCCCATACAACGCTACAGGCTTGGGGAAGAGTGGCTGGAAAGCTGCTTGGCAGAAAAAGACCTGGGGGTGCTGGTTGATAGCTGGCTGAATATGAGCCAGCAGTGTGCCCAGGTGGCCAACACAGCCAATGGCATCCTGGCTTGTATCAGGAATAGTG
>NW_009259685.1:5841947-5850467 GCF_000687185.1 Egretta garzetta
GGCCTCTTCTCCCTGGTAACAGATGATAGGACGAGGGGGAATGGTTTGAAGCTGCGCCAGGGCAGGTTTAGGCTAGACATTAGGAAAAAATTCTTCACCGAAAGGGTTGTCAGGCTCTGGAATGGGCTGCCTAGGGAGGTGGTCGAGTCCCCATCCCTGGAGGTATTTAAAAGAAGGATAGATGAGGTGCTTAGGGGCATGGTTTAGTGGTGGGATGGCAGGGTTAGGTTAACAGTTGGGCTTGATGATCTTAAAGGTCTTTTCCAACCAAAGTGATTCTATGATTCTGTGATTCTAAGAAACAGTCAGAGAAAAATTCACTATACTGAATAACTGTGTTTGTCATAAGGTGCCATTTATAATATTTGCTGGCCAGCATTCACAATGTCCTGAAAAGAGAAATAGTTCCAAGGTGACCACTTGTAACCCTTGACGGAGCTACACTGTATGTGTTCAGATGGATTTCTGTAAGCATCTCAGTGAGGAGCCATACCCTCTTCCCCATCTGTCTGGCTATACAGATGTGGACAAGCCATTTAAACCATAAGTCATTTAAAGCATTTGAGTAGCCACCTGTATGTTTGAAGTTATATTATAGCATGTGCTGCTGCATTTGAATAGTCTCTAATTCAATTTCAGTACCTATAAAATAAGCATGATATTTACTTTTACAACAGGACCTGAGATGCTTTGCTGAAACATGTCACTCGAAACAAGTTGTATTCTAAAGCACTCCAAACTCTCACAGGATGGTGGGTAATAAAGTGAGATGGTGTATATAAATTATGGCAGCAAAATTTCTAGACTTTTCCTTCAATTGCTTTACTATGTGAAATTATTTCTGTTTCTGCTTTTGTATCAATGTTCCTCCGGTACTGGGTTGTATTAGACAGCAGCGTCCAACCCCCAGTTTGAATTAGACAAAACTGAAATAGAAAGAGGATTAAAACCATAATATTTCAGAAATAGAAACTGGGTCACATATTAAGGCTTTATCTGGGGCTTGCCAGAAAAATTAGAATTAGGGTGAATTCAACACTGACTTCTTTACAGTTTACTGACGCGGAGCAACAATGAGGATAGATGGACACGTATCTGTGGTAATTCCACGGCCTGAAGCCAAACACAGGTGTGGGTTCACCTCTACAAAACTGTAATGTCCTTAGGTCCCCAAAATCCCAGGAGTAGAGAGATGTACCATTATGGTCACTGAGGAGCAAAACCTCAGGGATAGAAAGTCTCAAAGCCCTCACAGCCATGCGGGAAATCTGTAGAAGAGGAGTGAATTCATCTTAAGCTTCAGAAGTGCAAGGGTAGACGTGCTACACGTTTTCTCCATATGGAAGAGCATCAGCAGGCTTATTCATAC
Source organism: Egretta garzetta (assembly GCF_000687185.1). Lineage (NCBI taxonomy): Eukaryota > Metazoa > Chordata > Aves > Pelecaniformes > Ardeidae > Egretta > Egretta garzetta. Next base: position 5,843,317 of record NW_009259685.1, read on the forward strand.
CAGTATCAACCCAACCTATTTTTGGTTGCATAATTTGACAATAAAGGAAGGGGAATAATTCTAGGAAAATATGAAGCAAATGCATGGTTTATTCCTTATATGTGGAAAGAAATTCCTTTAGGGAGGAACAAAAGATTTTGGTGTAAAGATAATATTACTCATTTATTTTAGATACCCAGCTAAGCGGCACGTTTTCACACGTGTATGTGGGGAACCCTCTGCTACACTAGAGTTCAAAAATTAACAGTTTGCAAATAAATTCTCATGCACACTAATCCAGTTAAAAAAACCCGGTGATCCAATAATTATAATCTAGTAATGGAATACATATGGGATTCTTTTCCCTAATTATTTTTTTACATGTATTAATTTCTAGTATTGTGTTCTTTTGGTAAAAGATATCACAGAATCACAGAATCACAGAATGGCAAGGGTTGGAAGGGACCTCAGGAGATCATCTAGTCCAACCCCCCTGCTAAAGCAGGTTCACCTGGAGCAGGTTGCACAGGACATCGTCCAGGCAGGTTTTGAATATCTCCAAAGAAGGAGACTCCACAACTTCCCTGGGCAGCCTGCTCCAATGCTCTGTCACTCTCAAAGTGAAGAAGTTCTTCCTTATGTTCAACTGAAACCTCTTATGCTTCAGTTTGTGCCTGCTGCCCGTTGTCCTGTTGCTGGGCACCACTGAGAAGAGTCTGGCTCCGTCCTCATGACATCCACGTATGTGATGATGAGATCCCCTCTCAGTCTTCTCTTCTTCAGGTTAAACAAGCCCAGCTCTCTCAGCCTTTCCTCACAGGGGAGATGCTCCAGTCCCCTCATCACCTTTGTTGCCCTCCTCTGGACTCTCTCTAGGAGTTCCTCATCCTTGAACTGGGGAGCCCAGAACTGGACACATATCAAAATACAGAAAAAGAAAATTAAACTTATCATTGGAGAAACATTTTGCTCTCCTACTCTCAATTTTCATTAGCTTTCATCCAATGAAAAAGATAGTCATTGACATTTCAAACGATTAATGTTTCCACATTATTTTGTGCATGCATATATGCAAAATAAATAATAATTATTTAAAATTTTTTTTTATTATCCAATTATTGCATATTGTTTGCAAATAATACAAAAAGTAAAAAGAAAAAAAAGTATTTTAAAGTGGAGATTTCTGTAATCCACTCTTCAGAGATGGCAGAGCCCTGGACAAAGATTTTATTCAAACTTCTGTTTTCCCTTGGTATTTTAATAAAGCAACATCTGAAAAATAACAGTAAGTTTTCATCAGTTTTCTCCCAAGAGATTCCCTAAGACAGAAGTGAAGAGAAATACGAGAACAGAAGTTCCATGCTGGATAATTATTGAGAAGGCTCAAGGATCTTCACCATCAACACAGTCTACAGTAGCATATAATTGAAAAGAGCAGCTCTGTGGGAACCCAAACTCTATCCATCTCTCCCTCCTTCACTTGCATTTGCTCCTCCACTGTCAGCCTTCTGCTCATGACCTTCAAAAATATCAAACCAACATATAAAAGCACAACATTAGCCTATTTCATGTGCCTTACCAATGCTACAACAGTTGTTCTTCACAGTCCTGAGGAAATAATCCAAAAAGAGTTAATTAAGTGGCTTCCAAACCTCCTCCAGTGCAGCTGAGCCCTGCCAAGCAGTGCAGAGGAGGTAGGTGCACACCTTCCAGGTGCTCCTTGTGGTCAGGGAGCTGCCCTGCCTGCTCGGGAATAGCACAATCCATCCTGAGAAACCTTCCTGCTACTAACCATGGCTAACCTCAGGGAGCTCAGCACGGGCAGGGCTTGCAAGGTTTGACCACAAGCTAAACTGAGATTAGATAGACCCAATGCAGCGCCTTGAGGAAATAATCTTTTTCTAGAATAGGCCAGGCTTTTGATTTCAAGTTGAGATAAAATACAGATTCATGTTAAAATCTGAACACCAGTTATTGTCATTCATAGCTACTGAGTGAAATTACAAGAACGGGTATCAAATTCTTACACTTCTGTGCCTTCGTTGTATTAACTGCACAGAGGCACCAACGGGCTGGTATTATGGATACTTTAAACAACACTTAGAATCATGGAATCATTTGGTTGGAAAAAACCTTTAAGATCACTGAGTCCAACCGTACCTGTCCACCACTAAACCATGTCCCCAAGTACCTCGTCCGCCCATCTTTTAAATACCTTCAGGGATGGGGACTCAACCACTTCCCTGAGCAGCCCGTTCCAGTGCCTGATAACCCTTACAGTGAAGAAATTTTTCCTAATGTCCAATCTAAATCTCCCCTGGAGCAACTTGAGGCCATTTCCCCTCATCCTATCGCTTGTTACCTGGGAGAAGAGGCCAACCCCCACCTCCCTACAGCCTCCTTTCAGGCAGTTGTAGAGGGCGATCAGGTCTCCCCTCAGGCTCCTCTTCTCCAGGCTAAACAACCCCAGTTCCCTCAGCCGCTCCTCGTAAGACTTGTGCTCCAGACCCTTCACCAGCTTCGTTGCCGTTCTCTGGACACGCTCCAGCACCTCAAGTTCCTTCTTGTAGTGAGGGGCCCAAAACTGAACACAGTATTCAAGGTGCAGCCTCACCAGCACCGAGTACAGGGGCACAATCACTTCCCTGCTCCTGCTGGCCACACTATTCCTGATACAAGCCAGGATGCCATTGGCCTTCTTGGCCACCTGGGCACACTGCTGGCTCATATTCAGCCAGCTGTTGACCAGTACCCCCAGATCTCTCTCTGCCAGGCAGCTTTCCAGCCACTCTTCCCCAAGCCTGTAGCATTGCATGGGGTTGTTGTGACCCAAGCGCAGGAAATTTAATCAGACTGAGCACCAGCTGGAAAATACCAGCAACTGAGAAAACACTAACATTTAGCAAGATGATTGCTAATACTCCTTATTCTCTGGCTCCACTCTCATCATGCAGCTCAAGCCTTTGGTTTCTAGGAAACATATTGCATCTTCCACCCATAGCTCCTTAGCAGATGTTACTTCTCAGATCAAGCACAATTTCACATCAAATGTTGGCCAGAGCTTAGGAAAACTGAGGCTCCAACCCTGTTCCTTCCAAAGAACTTTGTGAGTGGGGTGGTCTTGAGCAAGTTCTGTGGAATCTGTTCATTTCTAAGTGCTCTCCCCACCTACTTCCCCTCCCCCCAATCACATAAATAGAAAACAAATGCTGTCTCTCTTTGGCTCTTTCTCATTGACAGGAAATGTTTCTTCAGTGATCTCTTCAACTTAAGTCTTAATCTTTCCCTTGAATGTCTTCTTCACACATGCCCCACCAACAGTGACACGCAAGTACAGCACATCACCTGGTGGCTTTTGACCAGCTTAATTGCACTTTTATGCCTCACAGCAGCTAGCCCATTTACAATCCTGCTACAGCCCTAGCAAAGCATCCAAATAAAAAATACATTATTTGGGGTAATAATCATGGGGTTGGATTTATTAATCTGCCAGCCCTGCCAAGAACTCAACAACTCCGGGAACCAGTTTGCTTACATCCGTGTGTAAATATTATATTGAGACTAACTTCAAGCAGCCGGTTTTTGAAGCTGTGACCAGTCTGTTTTGAGGAGCAATGCAAGGCTTGGAGGCAGCAATGCTGAAAGCACAAATTGCCGTCAGTCTGTCACCAAAAAGCAAAAAGACGCTGTCAGTAAAAAGCAATACCTCAATTCTTGTTTCCCTCAGTGCCCACGTTTCCTCCAGGGACACCTCCCGTGGCACCTGCTGTGACCATCGGCACGGGCCAGGTTAGCATTGGGGTGATGCTGGCTTAGGTCATGCCACCAAACCCGCTCCCTGCGTTGGCCTTTTGGAGGCTTCAGCTCCTCTCCCGTCTATGAAGATGGGCAGATTGCTCGAGGGAGGTTTCCTTGTGTTCTGAATACTTCCTTTGGCGGCTCCGGTGGAAGTGCCAAAGAGTGGTCCAGCACCCACAGAAACATCTTCTATGCATCTCAGAAAAAGAGCTTCTACAAGCCACTCAACAGAGAAAGTAAAGAAGGAAGGGAGACGGCTCGTCTGTTTAACAGCGTGGTGTTGCTACAACTGCTCGTACTGCCGAGGAACGATATGCTGCTCATCCTTTCACGTGCTCCCAGCACGGACTTACAAAGCAATGGGTGAGGAGCCAAATGGCTGCAGAAAAACCCGCCTGAGGCGCGTCCGAGAACTTATAAAGCCCCTGAGTCACAGAGACCCCTTCAGTTGCCAATTCGTGGGAACATATCGGGAAGGTGCCTTACCAACGAATGCTAAATAAGCCTCAGGTTCTCGTCTGGTAGATTTTTACCAGCAAGTAAACTCAGGAAGAGAGAAATACCCTCAGCATTTCAAAAGTGAGTGCGTAGATGTCAGATGGGTAAAAATAAAACATAAACAGACTTCTTGCTAATCAGAAATTTCAGATACCTAAACAATGTAAGCAACAAACGCTAAATTTTTATTTTATTTTATTTTATTAATGAAAACAATGCTTTCGTTCTGACTAGATTTCATTTTTAAGAATACTGGCAATAACTTTCAGTGTGTTGTGAGTTTTTTCCTTAGGTTAAATTACTGAACGTGAGAAGGATGTGTAACACTCACTGAATCTTCATACTAATTTGACTACTGCACATGAATCTCATTAAATCTCAATCTCAGAATCGTTTATAAATGAAATGGCTTACAAACCTTAATGAGGCAAAATGGGGGCACCCGATGCTACAGTCATTCCAAAAATCAATTTCTTCAAGGGAAGCTCTGTCTGCACAGGGACAGGTGGGATCTGCTCTTGATATTTTAATTTCCTGCCTTGTTAATTCCCAGCAATAAATTTTGATGAGATACTGATGATGATCTGGGCTGTTTGCTTTGAGATTATAATCTTTATTTCTTTGCTTTTATTACGAAGTTTATAAACGCCATTTATAAAGTTTATAAATAGCTTTTAACTTCAGTGATGTTAACTGGCAGCGTTTCTAGATGAAAGGTTTGAGGCTGTCCTCTTACAAAGTGCCACAAAAACGGCTTCTTTTTTTTGGTAATTTGAAAGCATTTGTGGCTTTATTCTACGGCCTTTCTTCACGTTGTTTTAACTGGACTTGCACGCTGAAGCACAAAGGGCAAGAGACCCTGTTTGCCACGTACGAGCTGTGCCGCTGCAAGAACTGAGAAGCCAGGAGCAGTCTGTTTTAAACCTGCAGCCGTGCCCAGGCAGACTGGCTTTGGTGGGAGCCTCTGTGCTGACAAGGTGAAGGGCTGCAGCAGCGTCCTGGGGAGCCACGCAGCACTTCATGTCCAATTAGCCGCACCTTTTCTGGGGTAGCTTACTGGCAAGCTGCACGGAGATTAAGTAATTTGAACTGCGGTCTCAGCAGCAGTTGTAAAAGTGGAAAATTCAGTGGCAAACACAGCGTCTGCTCCGTACTAGCCTGACGCCTTGCTGGGAAAGCGCAAGCCACGTAGTGCCATTCCTTGAGAGCGAGGACAACGGCGTCAAGCTCAGGCGAGAGAAAAGAGTTTTCATCCCTGATGTCCCTGCAGAACCACGACAGCCGTGGGAGCGAACTGATTCATTTCTTCTCCATTAATAAGCCAGTAAGGTAAACTCTGAACAGACGATTAAAAAAGCATGAATTTTCAGAATCAAGAATTTTTTTCTTACATTGGAACACCTGTTATTTACCTCTAGTTAGAATTAGGGCGTTTGGAGTTTGGTTTGGGTTTTTGTTTGTTTTGTTTTGGGTTTTTTTGCTAATCAAAGTTACTGCTGCCTGCATCTTTCTTAACATATTTTGTATAAATAATAAAAAAAAACCCCAAATCTGGTAAATAAAGTAAACCTTTATTCTTGTGACAGAAACAAAGCAAGTGTATTTGATGAATCGGTTCTTACAGATGAGCTGAATCTTCATCCCCCCAAAATTTTGTTCCCCTATAGTTAGAATTAGTTTTTTTTTATTTTTCTGCTCCTCAAAGTTTCTAGAGCCGAAGGCCTTCCTGCGCTTTTACGGTGAGTTCAGGCTGAGAACAACGCAAATGCTCCCCGCCAGCTGCAGGGTCTCAAGAAAAAACGAAATTCTTCCAAAATGTGAGTGCTACTCTGAGAAATAACATGCTGTTGAGCAGATCACTGCCCACACTAATGGAGCAGGAAACAAAAAAAAATAACTGAATGGAGCCCTTAAACTTTGCGAGTGCTAATACGTAAGAAATTGATAGGTAATGAGGGAAAATTTAAACCTATGGAGCTGTCGTGCTGTAGGGTAAAGCCGGCTTGGAAGCTTTTGATTTGGGAAGAGACACACACGGCGGTATCGGAGTAAGGGCCGTTCTTTGCACGAAGGAATGACCACAGACCCGCGGCGTCGGCATGGACGTTGCTGGTGGTGGTAGACGTCAGCTGTGATCTCAGAGGTGTCTGGAGGTGAGAGAACAGTTTAATCTCCTTTCTTCCCAGTTCAGCTTCTTTGCAAAAGCAGCCAATCAGGGAGCTACTTGTTACTAATTCCGATTACAGATATCCTTCGGCTCGGCGCTGGGCTAACCCCGCCAGTTTTAGAGACCAGCAAGAAGCCACTGGGCTTTGTGTCACCCGTGACATCGGGTTCACAAGGTGTTTTCCTGAAAGGCTGTAAACACTACGACTCGGGCCCTTTTACTCACAGTTATGTTTTCATTTATACCTTCTTTTAACGTAAACAGTACGTACCATACTCTGCCTCACCTCACGGGGAAATGCAAGCTCGTTATGGACAGACGGGGACTCGGAGCCTGGACATTCACCTGCCGAAGCGCATGGTATAGATGAGGTTTGCTTCAGGGTGCCGTGGAAGGAACCGAATCTCCTGTGTTGTTGGCCGAAGGGCTTTCTTCCCCCACCGTTTCCCTGCTAGTGAACGGTGCTGATCCATGGCATCTGAAAAGAGGTTTCGGGACTGCAACAAAGCGGGAGCTCAATTTCTACGCGCATTCTTCCTCTCAATCTAGTCCCCAAATGCCTTCCATAAAAAGCATGTGCCTGACATCTCGACAGCTGGTAAACTGTGGGGGCTGTGTTACGTGATTTAGTGAATCAGTCGCTTTAAAGGAAGCTCTCCCGCAAAGCACTCGAACTCGGCACGATCATTTCCCTCAGTTTCCGTATTTA
>NW_009259685.1:5851679-5853183 GCF_000687185.1 Egretta garzetta
GGGAGTGGGGGGGAGGTCGGGTGGCACCGCTTTCCTTGGAAGGGGAGCTGGGCTGCGGCCCCCGCGGGAACGGGACCCCGCGCAGCGGGGACGGGAGGAGGGCGCGAAGCTTCGCCCCTGCTAGGCGTGACTGTCCGGCTGTGGGAGAGGAAAGGCCCGGCTTACGGGAAGAGAGAAAGGCTGAGGTTTCGGTTTTCCCGCCGTCGGTTTTGAGTTGGGTCTTGTTTTCCAGCGGTTTCCTGGGGAGAGAGCGTGGCTTCGCTAGGCACGGCCGTGTTCGGCAGGGCTAAACCTTCCTCTGTGCCGGCAGTCCATCCCCTGCAGCACTCCACGCTTTTCACCTTGAGAATATGATCAAAGTTTGTGGTGGTTTTTTTTTTGGTTTGTTTTTTTTTTTTGTTCTTTAGCTCCCCCCAAAATGTAAGCTTGCTCCCGGTTCCTAGAATGCCAAGCAGGGGTCGGGGTATTCCTGTGCTAAACCCAGACTTTTTGGAGTTTTCCTTGGTATTTGTTTTGTTGCTGGTGAAACTATTTGTGGATTTTGTGTCGGTACAAGGTCTGTGGGTCGGTTTTTGCCTGTTACTTAGTTAACGGCAGGGGCAGAAGTCTTACTTCACTAGATCAGAAGGTGATAACTTGGGAAAGATTTCCCAGGTAACGTGTAACTGGGACGTTTGACCAACAATACTGATTTGCAACAGCAACTCCTCTCACTAGTCTTGCTACAATTTGTATTGAAACTTAAGAAATTTTTACTTGTATTTTGCGTAAACAATCTCAAAAAATTTTTCTATGACTAGTCTATGGTGGGAATGTTTTGAAAGAAAGCCTAAGTCATTTTAATTGGGCAAGTGACTTGTACATTCTGGCAAGAAATCTGGTCTTTGCATTGAAAATAATGCAGCAATTTGGGTTTGGGGCTGTTTGGAGAGGGGCTTTTTGTGTGTCTTAGATGTATGTACTTGTAGGATTTTTCCTACAAAATGTCTTTACTTCCCCACCAAAGGATTGGTTTTAATACAGCTTTTTTTTTTTTAGTGATCTGATTTACAGGAAACTTCTGCAAAAGATACAAATAGAAAAAGTTGTATTAACACATCTGAGGGGGGAGCAACCTACAGCATGGGGTTGGGAATGAGCAGCAGAGTGTAGAAATGTTTTAAATCAACCCTCCTGCCCAGGCCAACATGTAGTGTCGTTAGGCGCTGAGCCGGTAACACGTGAGATCCAAACGTGCGTTACAGGAGGTGCTGATGATCCTGCAGATGCATCCATCCTGTACGTGAGGTCTGGGCCTGAGCTGGAGCCCAAACCCAGCCCTGGCATCGTGTGGACACTCGCCTCCCCGGAGGCCCACTGATGCCGGTGTGCTTCAAGTGCATGGCGGTGGGGAAGGGTTGGCCCCACCACATGCGTGGCACTGAAGACCATGTGACCCACAGCTTGTCCTTTCTGAAAGGGTGGCCTTGCCAGCCGGCAGAGGGTACTGCCAATGGGTGGGAAG
>NW_009259685.1:5853834-5857729 GCF_000687185.1 Egretta garzetta
TCCTACAAAATGTCTTTACTGCCCCACCAAAGGATTGGTTTTAATACAGCTTTTTTTTTTTAGTGATCTGATTTACAGGAAACTTCTGCAAAAGATACAAATAGAAAAAGTTGTATTAACACATCTGAGGGGGGAGCAACCTACGGCATGGGGTTGGGAATGAGCAGCAGAGTGTAGAAATGTTTTAAATCAACCCTCCTGCCCAGGCCAACATGTAGTGTCGTTAGGCGCTGAGCCGGTAACACGTGAGATCCAAACGTGCGTTACAGGAGGTGCTGATGATCCTGCAGATGCATCCATCCTGTACGTGAGGTCTGGGCCTGAGCTGGAGCCCAAACCCAGCCCTGGCATCGTGTGGACACTCGCCTCCCCAGAGGCCCACTGATGCCGGTGTGCTTCAAGTGCATGGCGGTGGGGAAGGGTTGGCCCCACCACATGCGTGGCACTGAAGACCATGTGACCCACAGCTTGTCCTTTCTGAAAGGGTGGCCTTGCCAGCCGGCAGAGGGTACTGCCAATGGCTGTGAAGCTGGAGGCATCCTCCGTCTCAGGGCTGGGGTCCTCCAGAGCTGAGCCAGGGGGTGAGAACAAGTTCAGCGTAGGCATCAGCCCTCGTCTCGCAGCAGCTCCTTCTGCAGAGGTGATCAGATCAGGGTTGTGGAAACAGTGAATTTACCTGGTTGGACAGCCCTGCCTTCAGCATCCCACTTCCCAGAAAGCAAGTTACTCTTCTTGATCTCTTCAGCTTCCTGGAAAAGGAACGAAATTGTAGCTTGAATCCAAAGTGAAAGCTCCTCTTATTTGTTCATAATGTTAAAAAAAAAAAAAAAAAGTTTTCTTCTACTTAAGCACATATTCCATTTGACCCAACCTTTAAACTTCGACATCAAATTACCTTTTCTGCATTTTTGATGAAAACAAAGAAGTCTGTAGTTGGGCAACTTCTGGAAGCCTCATTAATGATGTGGGAGATGTGAGTTCACTTTCTTTCTCTGCCAGAGTGGATATGAATGGTACGGCGGTACAGAGCAGGACAAGTCTTAACTTTCCAGAGCAATGTGAATGGGATGGGAGCAACCTTTCTGCCGGGAAGCTGAAACGTCAGGTGTGACCGCGGCCCAGACGTCCCCACGGCAGGGTGGGCGAGCCTGCGTGCTCCTCATCCCTTCTTCCCTGGGATGGGAGCAGGGGATCAGCCCACAAGTGGGCCCCGTGGTTAAACTGCGGTCTGTTCTCCACAGACTTTATAGAAAATGTAGAAAAAACCTACTGACTCCTCTTCTGATTTTGTGCATCTAGTCCCAATTTTTTTCCCAGCCAGTGCTGTTCAGAAAATCAGGGCAAATTTACATTATTTTGCAAAGGAATAGCCACCATTTTTCAGAGAACTTTACCTGAAAAAAGGCAAGTTTTCACTCATCTCTTTTAATGCCCTTTCTGTGGAATTTTTGCAGCTCTTGAATTTGCATGTCATATAAAATCGTTGCACATCACCCATAAACAAAACGTAGTTCTACTGCCAAAAAGTAACTGAAAGACTTACATGCACCATTTGCGCTAATAAAATTTTTCAATTGCTGAAATCTGTACTGTTGGCTTTCAGCATCTTTTTTCACCAGGATAATGGTTGCTTACAACACTATCTGGCATGCGTTTACTGGACAGCATCTTCTCTCTTTTTTTTTTTTTTTTTCTTTATACTGTGAGTAAATAAGATGAACTTTTGTTTCTTCTAAGGTCTTATTTGTTTTCTGTGAGGCAGGAGAGAGAGGAGGAATAACTTGCTTTTTGAGAAGTGAGATGGTGAAGGGAGGGCTGTCCAATTGAGTATTTTAACTATTTTCACAACTCTGGTCTGATAACCTCTGTTAAGTATGTTCCATTTTCATAATTTAAAAATTACTTTTTTTTTCAAAATAGCCAGAGCGTGTAACAGGTTATGGCAGTCAGGCAATGCCATAATCGGATCCTGAAAGTAATTAAACTCAAATCTCAAAGCATAACATGACAAAGAAACTTCCTGATGGTTACATTCTTTAAATGAATTTGGGCACAAACAGCTGGAGCTTTGCCATTGTTTTGTTTTTAAAGTTTGACCTCATCCCTAAAGTAATTCTATATGTAAATTTAAGATTCGGAAATAATTGTTTCCAAAAAATGCTAAGATCGAGATGTAACCTTACTTATTTTCCTCAATCTTTTTGATCAAAATACATTAATTCTCTCTTTTGAGACAATTTGCCAAGGTTGGGTAGTAGCATTTCATGACATTTCTGCAGAAGTGTATTTTTCCTGTGCTCTGTTTGTGAGCTGCAGAACCACCCGCCGGGCACAGGTTTTCATTAAATTCACCTTCCTGCAGTAAACCAGACTCAACAACATCCGATTTATTAGTCACCACGTGTAGCCTGAAGACCGGTACCTTCCCTGTCTCGTTTTCACTACTGTTGAGACAACAACAATTTATATATCATTGTCTTCATAGGGTCCCCAAAGGGCTGATCCCTGCGTCCCTGTTGCATTGCTCTCTGCATATGGAGTCCTGAAAGGCTGGCTTGGTCCTGCTCGTATCCTCTCCTTGCCAAAACTAATACCAAAATATCTGGAAAGCAACTATATATATGTGTATATATATATAAAATATACTGATTGTAGATCGTACAGGGCAGCCTCTCATTCGTTAATGTTGATGTATTTACCTGCCTCACACTGGCAATAAAGAGGGATTTGCAAATATATATGAGAAAATAAAATTGTGGCTCTGTGAAATCTCCTGACCTAGCTGAGACCAGAGTGTCATCCGATAATGATGCTGCTTTTCGCCATGTGCCGTGGGGACTGGTTTTGCCTCCTCACTAGCCACATTTCCAGAATTTCAAATACTTGCATCTCATAAGTTTATCATCACTTGCTATTAAATCTTGCCTGGAGACCGGGATTATATATACTCAGAAAGACAGAGTTTCAAAATCTGGTGTTAGCTAGCTGCAGGATGAAAGCAAATTTAGAAATTTGCCATGACAATAGAGAAGGCAGTAAGGGATGGGGGAGAGAGAGAAAAGAAGGCAAAGAACGTTCCCGTGCCAGATTGAAAATAATCACTGCAGCTCATCCTCAGAAAGGTTTTGTGTTAACCATCTGTGTAGTATTGTCTGTATTAGTAGGTATTCGGTAACTCCGTATGTGTGTAAGAATATTCTGTTGTAGTCTTTTTCAGCTTTTCATTTTTTCTGTCGCTGCTCAATGAGTCTTTCATCTGGTTCCATAGATAACTAGGAACCAATTTGCAGTTAAACAGTTTGTTGTTGTAAGTGTGCCATTATATAGTGGAGAGCGTACGTTTGTGGTCTTCGTTTTGCCCCCTTAAAAGGTGTGAAGACAAAATAATCCCTGTGTCTCATCTTGTAAGCTCTTTCTTCCCCTTTCAGAAAATATTCCTAAATCCATAGATGAGCACAGTTAACTTCTCCCATTAATGCTTTGTACGGGATGCTGTTGATCAGTACTGCTCCAGAGTTAAGTTTTCCTTTGGGCGCAACTGTTCTGCAGCTCCATCACCAAGTGGGCCTGCATTTCTTTGTTTGTTCCTCTCTCCTTTTTCTGCTGAAGGAAGACAGCAGGGTTTTGAAGGCTGTTGTTGTTCCTCTTTATCTAAATTTCTTTTGATTTCCCCTCTCATGATGCTTAGTCCTGGGGAAGGACAAAAATGTATCAGAAGCCTGGAAGTTGCTGTTACTGAACAATAATACGGTAGCGATATCCTGGCTAGAAACCTACTTGAAAAGCTTGTGAGAACATAGGGTTGTGCCAACCGTGGAAGTAAGCCCAGGAGGGAAGTAGGAGCAGGAGAGAAGTTTATGGTGAGGGGCATTCACACCATGTTGTAGTGCATGAA
>NW_009259685.1:5857784-5898686 GCF_000687185.1 Egretta garzetta
CAGGCGTCTACGTTATGCTCATGCTCTACCTGCTGTCCCCTCACCCCCTGCCAAAAAGCCTCCCTCTGCTGACTTTTCGAGAGAGTTTGCAGAGCCTGGGCACATGAGACTTACGTTTATGTGCCATGAGTACCTCCCGAAGTGGACACACCACTGGAGACCATCAGCAAGTGACCCCCTGAATCGAGCGGAGATGTTTCTCTAAATGCAGCCTAGGTTTGTTTGTGTGTTGCTGGCTGTAAGAGGACGTTTTGGACTAGCATCACTCACCCAGTCTCCTTGTTGGACCCAAGAGGGTGTTCGAGGCATCAGACACGTCATGCTGGTCTCCCCGCCCCATGCCAGGGACTGCTCCTTGGCAAGGCAGAGCAGCCCGCACCGGCTTTGTACAACCACAGCAAGACTGCTTCGGGCAGCTCTGCTAGTTTAGGGAGAACCGCCCTTCAGAGGTTTTCACAGAGAGACGCGCAGTGAATCCTCCATGGAGTTGACACTTGAATTTGTCTTTGCCAAAGGGCTGTGCTCCTAAAATTGTGACTGGCTGAGGAAGGCAGGGAGCCAGCGATGCTGTGCTGGATTAAAGCTTTTCTAGAAAGTCATGAATTGCAAAAAGTGCCAGAGCTTGTGTAACACTCCATTAACCTGTTTTTATTATTTTTGTTGTCTTCACGATGCTATTGTGCAAAAATAAAAAATTAGGACTACGGCATTTTGTGGTGAGGGACAAAGATCTCCCTGTCACATACCGCTTTTCAATTGTCATGGTATGTAGCCTAAGTCATCCCATGTCAAAAAAAGGATTTGAAGAATGACATCTGCTACAGTGCTGGGAACTTTCTTCATATTTTCATAGGCAGTTTCAGTTCCCTCATATTCTCTCATACAAGGTATTCTCATGGGAGAGATTGTGTTGAAACTTAACGTCATGACACTAAACCATGAAAGGGAATTTTTTAGGGCAGAAATAGTTTTGAAAAGACCCTAACAGCAAAAGTCATCTGATCTAAATCCTTCCAAAAAGTACAGAAATACCCAGATGCACTAAAAAGTGTCCCTGGAAATAACGCATATGTTCAAAAAGGACTTGAGTGAGCAAGGCAAGGCAGGGAATAGTAGATGTCAAAATACAGAAGCTGCTCAAAACAGATCAGGAACCCTTCAAATACTGTAATTACAGCTCAAGGGAAGCCATCAGAAAGGAGTGGATAGAGCATGGAAAATACGAAATCTGTTGCCTGAGAGGGGATTCGGTGAGACAGGGACTTGGAGGCGTTGTCAGAAGAGCGTGGGCAGGTTAGCGTGGGCAGGTTAGCTGTCTGCCTGCCCTTGCCTGCATCCGTCTGAAGTGTTAGGTGAGTAATGCCTTTGTAAATCTGGCACAGAAACACATCCTTTAAAATAACTTAACTGAAGAAGAAGCATGTGTCCAGAACATGATTTCTGTGGAGTAAAGGGAACAATTAAAAAGGACCACGAGGGTGCTTAGATGTAAAGAATGGAAATAAAGGTCTTCAGCAGATCACTGGAAATAGGTGACCAGACCTGCTACATCCTTCATGCAGGAGGAGTGACAGGTGGTAAGATATAGCAATAGACAGGCAGTAAGATGCAACTCGTATTTAGTGTCAAAAGCAGCATTAGTTAACAGATGTAGCTCTTACTGAAATTGATAGATGCAGATTTGAAGACTTTATCAACATGAGAACGTTGTAAAGTTTCGAGTGATGCAGCTTTTGGAGAAACCAGATGAAGAGTAGCTTCCTTGAAGAATTTTGAAGAAATTGCTTAATGTAAAGTGCATGGAACATGAGGGATGTTTTTAGCCTGATGGTAGCCCAGAAGTAAAGGTCATAGCAATCTTTTGTTCCAGTTTAAGCAGTGTTTCATGTTAGTGTCTTAAACCAAGTATGTGGACTTGCAGAGCTCCTCAGAAATGCAGGGATGGTCCTGGGTACCCATCAGAGCACAGACAGACTCCAGATGTAATAAAATGTAGCTGCATTTAAAACCTAATGATAGTCTAACCAGACTGGTTGTCTGGGACATCTGTCATCAATAATTATGACAGATCTATAGTGGTGTCTTTAATAGAACATGTCTGTAACACAGGTAAGAAATGTGACCGTACTGCATTTTCCAGGAGAATCTCTGACGTTTATTTCACAGTGCATAATGTGACTCTGCTAATTCCTTCATCAGTAGGAAATGAAAATTTATGTTCTCACAGAGGAATTACTCAAGAAGGAATATTGGCATTAATTTTCTCCCTTAAAGGTTCCTAAGAACCTTTCCCTGAAATTTTATTGAGGCATAAAATGCTCTCCAAAATTCAAGATTTAGATAAAATTGGGTTTCTTGTAGCTTGGTATTTTAAAAGGGTTATTTGGAAGTAATGCATAGGTATTGTAACTAGGCAACTTCCAACAAAAGTTCCTTTCTATGCTGAAGCTGCAAAAAAGAGTAGATCTAAAAGAACTTTAGAGGGAGAAAGAAGCTTCAGAAAAGTCCGTGAAGAGCAATTGTCTTTAGAAAAGTCAGGTTTAAATCCTGCAATAAAAGGAGTGGAAAAAGACAGTGACCTTGCTCTCCTCCTTGCTTATGGTGGGACTCAAGACTCCCATGCAGAAGACTTAGCTTTTTAACTGCTGCCTGATACAGGATAAGAAAATTCTAGAAGCATTCTGGGACATGAAAAAGAAACGTATTTTTCCTTTTTGCTGTCTATCCCAGCAATCTTGTATCTTCTTACAGCAGGAAACGAGCAATTTTAAATAATTTCTTCCCGATTCTGCTTTGGCTCCCTACTGTTGCTCTAAACGTAAGTATTGCGGTTCTGGCTTTTCAGCTCCATTGAATGGTATCTTGGCACAGAGCATTGGGAGTGTTGGAGGCACCTTAAAACTGGACCTCTCCAAAAAGATCTGGGAATTCTCCTTACTGTAAGGGATGGCTGAAGTTGCTTAGTGGCTTCAGGGTGGCCTCAGAGAAGGGGGCTGTTCTCAGCTCACTCCCGTGTGGCTCACAGGTTATTGAGGGGTGTTCCAGCTGGCCTGGCTTTGGACTGAGAGTCCTCTGAGGCAGAGCCGAATGTGCTGCTTCTTTCCAGAATATAATCATGTCTGTGACAGAGTTTGTGTGGCCTGAAACCCATCAGAGGTATTAAGTACTTCCTCCCAGAGAGGAAGAAGGCAGGTACTTCTTTGAAGGGATGGGCGTTCGGGTTTTGGTTGTACTTACAATACACCCCCAGGCAGAAACCAACCACAAAACTTGAAGCTCAGAAAATATTTTGGGTATGAATAAGTTTAAAAGGGGTGATTTTAAAGAACCAACATCTGGGATGTGGACAGCATGGCTGTTGCAGAAGCTGAGAAGCAGAGGGCATCTTCCATTAGTATGACACTAGACAGAGGTTCGCAATCCCCAAAGCCTTCAGTTGCCCTTCTTGCTGCTTTAGGTTTTCCACGCTGTATCTATGTTCATTAGCAGATTTTTGTCTTTTTTTGAAGAGCATATGGTAAGACCAAAACTAAACCAAGCTATAGCTCTGTGCTGTTTTGTGGTGGTATTCAGGCATAAGGAAGAACTTCTTACTTTGAGGGTGACAGAGCACTGGAACAGACTGCCCAAGAGGTTGTGGAGTCTTCTTCTCTGGAGATATTCAAAACCCACCTGGACGATGTCCTGTGCAACCTGTGCTAGGTGAACCTGCTTTAGCAGGGGGGTTGGACTAGATCTCTCGAGGTCCCTTCCAACCCTTGCCATTCTGTGATTCTGTGTGATTCATTTTTGAGCTGTTTAATCAGTTTCAGTGTGCATCAACATTTATAAAGAATGCGTGACTATATGGAGAACCCCTACATTGTTTTGATCCCAGCAACTCTATGGTATCAGTAGAGTTGCTGGATCAAAACAATGTAGAGGTTCTCCATATAGTGTATGTTATGGGATCAAAACAATGTAGGGGTTCTCCATATAGTGCTGGGATAGACAGCAATATTGACATACCAACATATACACTAGTGGAAGTGATTCAACTCTGGGCCCTGTTCTTTTACCTTCCCCTCCTCAAGGGCTAAGATTTCTATCCTACAGAAAAATAATCTAGTTTCCAGTAGCACTTCTCCGTGAGCCTAAGGTAGCAAAACTGCTTGGCCTGAGGGGTGTTTCAAACTTTTGGGTAGGGAGTGCTCCTTGAATTAGGATATTGCTCTGTGTAGAAATCACTTTCCAGGCCTCATGCCTGACCTGAAACGAAGTGCATGCCAATACGGTTTCTCAGGAAGAAAATGGAAGTTGAAGTGGACAGCACTGCTAAGAACATCTGATTGCTCTGAAAAGCTGGGTCCTGTTGAGTTTCAGAAGCCTGTAGGAGCTACTGTGCTTCAAGTACGCTGTGAAAGGATGCGGGTCCAAAAGCTCCAAAATTCCCAGATTCTTTGGCTCCAAGCTAAGTACCAGTAAGGCATCATCTGTACCTTGCCTATCAAGGCTTTAGGTCTTGAGGCAAAGTCTTTGAGGAAGAAAGAATAAAAATCTGAGAAGGACCATGGGAGCACGACAGCGGGTTCCCAGTGCCACATCTTTCAGCGTCATCAAGAGCTCAGCTCTGAGTTCCCTTCCCGTCCTGTGGTCCTGCTGGCACTGGAAGTGGTGATGTGGGCTGTGGCTCTTGGAGGAGCAGAGTCAGTGCTGCCGTGTGGAAGGCAGGGACGGGGACACCTGGCCCCTCATCGGGTAGCGCCCTTTTCAGAGATGGGAGGTGTGCTTGTTTTTCACTCAGTCTGGCTTGTCGCTGGCTTTCAGGGGACGTTTCAAAACAAGATTTAGAAATATGTGTTGACATTCAGTTTTGCATGTGGCATGGGAACCACTTGTCATCGTATCAATTTTAGTCACACAGTCTTGTGTGTGTGCTTGGGAATAACATAAGCTATGAAAATAAATGCCAACAAATGTTGAACAAGGAGTACAAGTAAACAGAATATCTGTTCAGATCTATCAGGACATTTCAGCAGGTACTATTACATTCAAAATCTGTTCTACTACTCAAGAAGAGATAAGACTGAAAGATTAAAAAAACAAAGCCCCGTTATACCTTTTGGTAACGATTACTGTGCAACAGAGACCAACAAAAAATCAGGTGATTTACTGCAGTACTGTTATGTGTTGGTAGTACTTCATCTTCAGAGAAGAGAATGATAGTGAGACCGAGTAGTAACTCTTGTATGGCTTTATAGGTGTTGGTCGCTTTGTGCCAGATGAGCCTAATATGCATCAGGTTTATTTTAAATTGAATTAAAACACATTTTTCTTCCTCTAAAGCAAAGTGATACGTGATGCCCAACTAAAATTCACTGTTAATTTTGAAATAAAGATTGCTTTGGAAAGCATCATCAGGTTTTTACTTGTAGAAAATCCTACTAGATGGGTACGGGCTGTGTGTGCATTGCCAGAGGAAACCACCTCTGGCATGAGGGCATGTGTGTGGCTCAGCTCACAGCCACCCTGCTCAGAGTCAGCCTCTCCGGACTAGACCAATGATGTCCACACAGCCAGCGCTTGGCCCAGGTTTTCTCTGAATCCCAAGTGGTTCTCCCAATTTGTCTTTTTTTTTCAGGCTTTTCAATTCAAAGTACCCAAACTACCATCATCTGTTGTGTTACAGTTTGGGAAATCTTTAACTATGCTGATAATAAATTGGTATGATACCTACTTACACATGCTGTACACTTATTTCAGATATGACAAGGTAGCTTTCAAGAAGGATGACATCGATAATAAGATGCTCCAGTTTTTCCCAAACAGGTGTTTTTGGAGCTCTGTGTGGAGCTGGGAGGTTTAATGCTGCTGAGATTTACTGCTCTCAGACCACGCGCAGATGGATTTAAGGATGCTCCTAAGGGTCTGCTGCTGAAGGAGGACAGCTAGTGCTCCACATACTCAGTTATGATGAAACAAAAAGAAGCCAAATGACAAAAAGCTGTAGGTGAAATATTTACCATTTAGCATCCTGATTGTGGTTGGGTATATTTAATCATCAATCAACTCTATAAAAATGCCAGTTTTCTGGTTTTGCCTCAGCGTCCTGCAAAACTGCTTGATTTGTCCACAAGTGTGGGCACTGGGTGATTGTTAAATGAACAAGGACTAACTTCATAAAAATTACTCTTATTCATTTATGAAGTGGAAATGTACTTTTTTTATTGTTCAGTGTAATGTATGTACAACTGAAAATTTACATTAAGAATGTCAGACATTGCTAATAGCAAAATGCCCAGTTTATAATGGAAGATTTAGTTACAACAACATGTACTATCTTCCTTTTAAATGCAGAAATACGTCTTCATCCCAGCTTTTTGTTCTCATGATTCCTGTTTACTGCTAACCACCCTATGCTTGTCCAACGGTTGGAGAGTTTCCTTCTCTGTCACACTCTTCATCATTATGAAATAGAAAAATTGCACAAATATTAATGGAATCTTCTTTGCAATATTTCTTCAAGGTAATTGTGTTTCTTTGCTCCCATCTCAGCAAATCTCAGTGCTTTGGAGTTGGGCGCCAGAAAAATGAAGAAAATTGTGTTTATAGGTCACGTCTGTATTATTTTAATGGACAAGTGTCTCTAAGCAACCATGTCTATTTCAACCAGAGGTCCTCATTTACCACAGAGCAATCTCTGCAGTGGTTGGTGTACCTTTGTTTATGCCTTCAGTAGAAATACACTTCCAGCTTTCTGAGCTTGCCAGCCTTTTTGCTTAGATGGAGCTTTCTAATAGCAACAGATCAGCCGTGACAGCTTGTGTGGCCTAATGCCATACTGAGCTGATGGGAAATATCCTCCTGTAATAGAAAAACAGAAAATCTTGGAAAGCAACACAGACAGATGATGGATATGCAGGCCTATTTGCTAATTCCTGATTTTTTCAAGACATGAATAATATGGCTGTGGCTAAATGCTCAGTTATGTGAAAGTGCTAGTCCAATAATTGCTATGATGTTTGGCCAAAGCTGAATGCAATAGGATATAGTCTTCTTCTGAACAGTAAAAGCTGTCACAAACCGAGATGGAAAGTGTCAGGTGGCCAGTATTTTGCTGTATACTTTTATTTTATATAAAGGTATTTATTTACAAATCTTCAGCTGGAGAGATGAGAGAGCTTTTGTGATGAGTCTTGGGCATAAGAGCATGCTTATTTTCTTTTATAAGCTGTGTGGCTCGCAGCCAGTTAAGTAAAAAATTTCCTTTTTTCTTAGGCTGTAGCTTCCAACTGTACATTGAAAATTCCTGGTAAACTGTATATCTTCTTTTTTTTTATCCAGGGGCCTGGGGCATCATTCAAATGTCCCTTAGTATGTTCAGATACCGCTCGCATTAGTGAGCTTCCATCAACAAAAATGCCATCCTGCAGTCAAGCAATGTCTTGAAGAACCAAAAGACTCTGTGCCAGGCTGCTGTAATTCTGTGGCTGCTGTGGGCACGGAGACGTGTCGAGCACAGTGCAAACAGCTCTGCAAAGCCTCCATCAGATGTGCTTGATACATACTGCTTTTTTTTTTGTAGCATGCTTCTTTTCAGTGAAAGGTGTTCTTCAGTGAAGAAAACTGTTTTAAATATATGCTATTTCTCTCATAGATATAGGTCCTTAAATTAAAAAGTAGATTGCTTATATGAAGTCCTGGAGTCATGACTCAAAAGAAGCTGTTTTGCAGTTTACCTAAATGTTCTCCAGTTTTATGAGGTAGAAGAAAAACAGTTTCTGGATTGTTTGACTGAAACTGTTCTATAAAGTGGATATATTGTATTAATGAGTCAGCAGTTTTTTAAAAGGCAGGTCACCTCTAGTAATTCCAGACATTTGAATATAAATGTGAAATTACTCCCTTCTCTTTTTTTTTTTTTTTCCAGGTATTTAATTCTATCTCCTTTACTTCAAATTCAACGATATATTAATGTTCAATCCCCCCCCTACATTTCTTTATTATTTAGCTGAGTGGGGTGTATTCATTGGAAGATGAGACTCTTAGATCCAAACACAGAGGCAGAAAGTGTCTTCCTGCCTTGGTTGCATGGATGCTGGATGCTCAGCTGGGATGAACAGGGTGGTCACAGGCTCCGTATAAGATGAAAGACTGCACCAATGGCTGGTAGAGCCTCACTCGGCTCTTGCCACTGGGTAATGGCATGACCGGTGTGTGCCCCATGTGCTTATTAAACTCAAGCTGCAGTACTGTGGTTGACTTGGGATGTGAGATGCAATGGTGATGCTACTGTCTCTCTCTTGGATATTCTAAGTACGATTTTCACCTTTGCCGAACTGTCTGCTCATACAGCAAGACCTGTTACAGCTGCAGTGGATGATAAATCCTTATTTAGCTGATTAAGATAAGGAAAGAGAGAAATTCAAAATGGGAATGCACACTGAAAGAAAAAAAAAAAAGCTGCTTTAGAACTATCTTCTTCAGGATTCTCAAAAAGTTGAACCTACAAAAAATAGCAAGCTACCAGAGGGAAAAAAGATCCCCTCTGAACAGATTAATTCAATGGCACAGTGTGTGTTTTTTCAAACAAAACATCAGGATGAGCCTCTTGCAGATAAGCAGCATTGTGGATGAGCCCCTTCCCTAAATACAGTGCTAAATTAATGTGAGGCTACTTGCTAGGACTTGAAGGCAGTAGCAGCAGTGTTCTTGATACAGCCAAGTGCTGTTCTCTGATCTTTCAAAAATGTAATTCTGTCTTTTGTTAAAACAGATGCACTTTTCACAGTGTGATGCTAAATCTGCAGGAAGGAACCATTCCTTAATGGGAGGCCTGAGGCACGCTGAATTTCCTCTCCAGTGGCTCCAGTATGCAGTTACTTTATTCCTAAGATAGACAAAACTGTAGTTTGATGGGGTTTATAGCAGGAGTTAGTTCTTGCTCTCTAACCAGCCACGAACATTACAGAGCTGTCAGTACTTGTACGTGTAAGTCACAAGAGCGCAACCCTCTTTGCCCTTGACCAATGTATGTTTACATAAAAACTAGAAAAGTCTATCTGAAACATAATCCACATCTTCTGCTCTCATTTAAAATGCAATCACAGTCATCAGTGTTTCTAACAGTTATAAAACATGAGAAACTTGGGCATAAAATTTATACTCTTAGTATTAGCAATGCTAGTTCATTATGCGTTACTTGCAAATTGCATACTTTGTTTGAAGGTAATGTTTTCATCCAGAACTGTAAATCTCCAGTATTCAGAAAGTGCGAGTTTACCAAGGCAGTGTTTAAACAATTGCAGTTATTAGTGCCTCATCTCTCTTTGGGGAGACCCGCTTTTCAGTGCAATTTCTAGAGCGCTAGTAATTAGCAGCGCATAGGTGGGAAAGAGTGAAAGAGTTCTTACAAAGTCAGGAACCATAGCACTTTCCTCCATTTCACAAGCCTAAATCTAAGGAGTAATACTTACACAAACCCAGTTTTTGGTCCCCAGCATGGTCATCCATGATATTCTGCAGTAGCTGCATTGCATGGAGCTGTGGGATTACAGGATTGCGACCCTTCTTTAGGATCACAAGGGTTGACACTAATCCATGCATACCAAAATCCACTTTAGGTCTCTGAGTGAAAAACAGACACCTCCCATGTGTCTATTGCTTAAAAAGCTTGTTTTCTAAGGAGAAGCAGGAGACTTTTTTTCATATTTATGCTCAAAGAAATCTTTTGCCTTGTTGGAGCTGGGGAAAAAACCAGAAGGGGGCCTAACTGAGATGAAAGCCAGTTTAGGTAGAACCAGATGCATATCCTAGATAAAGGAAGCTCTTTCGTTGTGGAAAGCATAATAAGGGCTTTCAAGAACCTGGATGCTTTAACATCTGAAGAACCATTTCTACTTGCACTAGCTGATGATAATCTGAAGAGACAAGCTAATGAGATCCCAGCAGTGGGATTTTTGCTTGATAGAAGTAAAATAATAACACTTGGTCCAGCTGAAGAACCTTCTTCATGTCTACCAATGATATTTCAGCATACATTTCTTCCTGAGTATCAGTATTTAGCTTGTGTTTTCATGAACAACAACTACGGGTTGTTGTTACCATGTTATCTTCTCGGTTGAAAAGAGGATGCTGACTGTTGCTATGTGATAACACGTAGATAACACACCTAGAGTGAAGTACGTAAGGTGAATCCTGTAGGCTAAACACTAATCCATTTCTGTTATCTGAGAATCACTTCCCCTTCTGCTGCACAAGGGCAGCTGGCCTTCTCCCCTCTCTTTGTTTTCACTGGGGGCGAAAGTTTACCGCAGTTTCCTGGTCCATTCAGTTTGGTTCCAGGATCGATAAGGCTTACTATTAGAAGATCCAAGATCAATAAGGAGCGTTATTACTAGAAATGTTACAGAAAAGGAAGCAATGATGGTCAAAAGCCAGAGCACAGGGGAGGTTGGGAAGAAGAGACGGTGAGGGTGTTCCTTATCCATTGACGTCATTATGAAACTTACTGTCAAATGGCAGACTAGAGATGGAGCCTGGGCTTTAATTGTTCTTACAGCTTCTTTAGATCAAAGGGTGAGGAAATAGGCTGGTACTTTCCTGTGTGGTACTGCACAGTGTTGTGTGCAGGCGGTCCCCCATCTCTGGTGTCCCAGAAGGCGTATGCAGTTGCTCTTCTTGGTGACTATAGGGCCTCTGCAAGGAAGAGCTTTCACCCTGAATGGATTTTTTTTTATTTCATCAGGTTGATTTCCTTCTGGGGAAAGAGACCTTTTTGGGGTTTTTTTTGGTGGCAGATTAACCACTGATGGACAGACCTCTTCCTGAGCTCTTTCTTTACAGGGTTTGGGTCGGGTGTGATTCCACAACCAGGAGGCTCAAAGAAACACAAGCAAAACAACTTTACAGAAGTTGGAGGAACGGAACTGAAACTCCTTGGGAGGGTCTTTCCTAATATAACTACAGGAGCTCATTGCCACAAGAGGGTGCTTGCAAGCTCCTCACTGGCCATGTCTGTTCAGGGAACTCCACAGTGAAAGTGTGCTGGGGCCTTTAAAATGTTGGTTATAGATGAGACGGATTAGATACAGTGATAGATTATGAGGGAGTAGAAAGCTGTGCATTTATCTCTCAGCCAGTGTCAGACTGAAAGTTATTGTTCACAAAGATTTGGTGAGTCATTACTTTTGGAGAGGTCTCCTGAAAAAACTACGCATTCAAACCCTGCGTTTAGCTTCTTGCAACAGATCTAAGTTACAGTCAGCCTGTGTCTGACAGAACATAACAGAAGGGAAAATGTATCTGTTGGGCACATGGAGAGGGGCTGGGTGACATGCTTTAAGGCCAAAGGAAGTGCTGTTGACAGAGTTACGTCAGGGCACAAAATGCATTTCACATAGCTTTTGGACACACTACAAAATATGTTTTTAAAATGCTGCAAACTGTCCTTTTTATCTTAAATGGGTGTGAATATATATGTGTATACATTTAGAGACCAGGAGAGAAATGAACAGTAGTGTCTGTAAGGCCCAGGACTTGGAGTTCAGATCTAAACTGGTTTCTGAATGTTCCTAAAGGTCTTACCTGGTGAGAGAGTGCACTAGACTGAAGACACATCAGGTTTGGGTTATGCTGTTAGATGATCCACCTTTGACTGTCTTTTCATTTCGCTCTTACGGATTTTGCCTTTCTGAAAAAAAACCCCAAACCCCTATGCTTCAGTGATACAATTGGTAGGAAGACTGTTATTGTAACATCGGATTTTGAAGTAGTCTGGCAATCAAGTGATTCTCCAAAATGCTTTCCATGTCATTATTTCCGCAAAAGGTACAGTTTGAGCCATATTACAAACTCTCTTTCTTTCAGTGGTTCCCAAAGCCACTGCAGCCTTGCACAGCAATTGCCTGGAGCAGCAGGAGCTCCCAGCCTCATATATTCACAGGAGGAAGCAGTCAGCACTTCGCTGTTTTAAATCTATCGCTAGCTGGAAACACCTGTTCCCAGCAAAGTTTAATAATGTGCTGTTCATTTAAGGATCCGGAAATACATTATCCTTGTTCACAGGATGGTTTATAGCCCTTGGAAGCCTTGCTAAACGTTGCATAGCAAGCCAGTGAAAAAGAAATGAAATTAAAATCAGCTCACTGTTCGCTGGGGCAGGATCTCGATGTCGGTGGGAGCCTGTTACATTGCCTCCCCCAGCCCTCTGCGGTTAATGATTTGGGTTGCTAATGTTCAGAGCACCTTGAAGTGCAGGCCTGGGATTTGTGGCAGAACTGCCTTCGGGGTTGACATCAGGATCCCCCCATTAAAGTTCAGTACATCATTTACATTGCTTTCTGAAGTCAGAGCTCTCACTTTTTTCTTATAAATCTCTCTTCCCTTTTAAGCCAGAGTGACCCGTGTCTAGCACAGATATCAAAACCCAGGCATAGCAAAGAGGGATGCATAAATCTGGCTGCCGTGTATCATGTGTTATTACTGTCAACACCATCAAAACTTAGCACTAACATTTGACAGTATTAACACTGATTAGTATGTGCTATACAAACAGGAAAGCTAGGATTAGTAAGGCCGCATTATTTGTCAGGGATCATCACTACTTAGTAGGTGAACCTAATATGACAGTCTAAATAAACTGAAAATGTGAAATCTAACCTGATAAAAAAATGTGTTACTTACCCTACCATCTTCCCACAGTATTTCTTGTCCTTTACAGTCAGGTACCCCATAAGCAGAACTGAGAACTTTTCCCAGAAAATGGTATCCTGGGCTGATTTCCCATGTTATCAAATCCATAGATAATGTCCTTTTGATGTGTGGATAATAGCAATAAGCTCCACTTATTGGCACTGTCAGTTCCTTTTAAGTATATGTTATTTTTATTAAACAATATTTCCTTAAAGATTCCTTACATACTCCTTTTCTAAAATTATACCTTGTTTACTTCTGCTGTGACCAGAGATCTCACATACATTGCAAAGCTTAATTTTGGACTGATTGGTCTACATCAAATGTCACTTCTGTTTTCAGTTGTGGGAAAACGATCCTGGTTTCCTCCCTTTCCATAAAAACTTCTTCATTCTGTGTGTTGCTTTGTTGCACAACAGTCTGCTGCCATCAGTAGAGGCATTTCTCCTCCCTGATGAAACTTCAGACCGATGAGTACTTTCCTAATGTAGTCTTACTGGCTGTCGCTGCAAAATAATACATTATTTTAACAAAACCGATTTTGAGCATGAATGCGTATACCTGCTAATATCCTGAGCAAATATATTTTTTAAGTTTTTTTTTTTTCAATGGAATCACATTATATTTTCTGACTGAAGTGCCTCAATGCTAAAATTCACCTGAGTTAGTTGTAGCTGCTACTGGCTCTTGTCCACGTGTTCAGGTCTTCCGTTCTTTGTTTCAAGCTGAGGTTCGGAGGGGAAAGAACAGTAAAACATTTTTCATGTGATAACAGAAGTCCAGTTACTGCTGTTTGAAGAAATTATCACCAAGCATCATCCTAAGTCGTAGTAAAACAGCTGGCAATGCAGGCAGGCCTCCTGCAACTCAGTCAACCGTGTCCCTCAGCTCATGTTTTTTGCAGGGCTGTTTCCACTGCTAGATGTAATCCTGAGCGCCCGCTGCTTCTGGCCTCCTGCCGCAGCCAAAGGTGTGGCCGAGAGGGCGCGATGCAGCGAAGAACCAAAGGGGTCCTTTTCTTGGGTGGTCAGGAGAGGAGATGCCAGCAAGCGTTGGCTGTTGGTCAGGCTGTATAGGCAAAAAATGTCATCTGTACCTCAGCTGCCCTCCAGCCCTTCAGGCATGGTGTGATTTGGGGGAGGCACATGCGGGGTGAGATGTGGCAGCAGATGCTGTGGGTGAAGAGAAGCCACCTCCTGTGGCTCCTGGAGCAGCCCTGGGGGGACGGGGGGGGGTGAAGGGCTCCTGAGCAACTGGGTGTTGTCTCAACCAGGGTTTCCCTCACGGGAAGATGAGAACTCCCCGCAGGAATGAGGAGAAAAAAAGGATTGCTACTTCTGGTGTAATGCTCCAGTTTTCCTCCCATCAGGCTTCCCATGGGTTGAAGATGTAAATCATCTGACTTCTCAGTCATCCTCTCCCCCCAGCTTTGGTCAAGGGGGGTGGGCGGTGGCCAGTGTTGGGAGAAGAGATCGGACAGTGCGAGAGCTGGGGACATGTTCCAGCCTCCAATGGAACAGTATACAACCCCCAAATCCCCATCAGCTCAAGGGTTTAGACTTCCCATTGAATTATTTGCTTTTATTATGTGACTTGATATTAAAAAAAAAAATTGCGAGGGGTTAATGCCTCATAAGCATCTCTCAGTATTGCCGCATGATAAAATGGTTTATTCCCTATGCATCCCACCCACTGGGATATCTCTGGCTGCACAGCGGGTTGTTTATCTGCCTCGTGTGTCCCTTTTGGCCCCTGGCAGTACCTTCCCCAGGTTTCTGCAGCTGCTTATATCACCAGTAATGCTGAAACCTATCCAAACCACGTACATGTTAGTAAATAAGGAAAGCCATGCTAATTTTATTACCTTTTCTTGTTGTGCGATTTATTACACAAATGGCACTGGTTTTCTTTGTTGTGTAATGCAAGCTTTTGCAGGCATAGTAGAATGAACTTTCCTGGCACTATTTTTAGAGGTGATCAGCAGAGATTTGGATTAGAATAGATTAACTAAGGACTTCTGCAGAGATGATACACATACTAAGCTATACCTTTACTTAAAGACATGTGTGACCTGACCGGTAAGAGAGGCGTTTACAAAATAAGTGAGGTCGAACGTATCGCATGAAATGAAGGGGAAAAATGGTGGGTTATCATTTGCATGTCCACGGCCAGGCCCGTGCTTACAGCTAGGGGAGTGCAGTTCACGCTGGCAAATGAATCTGTGAGCGTTCATAATGCTGTGAAGGGAAGGTGGCAATTCTGTGCCTTCAGTATTCAGGCACTGGAAGGGGCAGTGCTATTTAAGCTTGCTTTTGGGTACACGCTCAGGCTGCTCTGCTCCTCTGCAGAAGAGGCAGAGTTTTGCATGCCACTGCTCCGTTCCTGCTCGAACACTCTTTTGCACTTGTCTGACTGCTTTCCCTGGCAAAATCAGCATCTCCCCCCTCAACCCCCTCTAGACACGTGGGGTTTTGTCCAAGCAACAGTCAGACAAAATTAATTTAAATTCCTGGCTCTTTTTCTGTTGCTTCCCCAATATAAATTTGTATGTGACTAAGCTGTTGCAGCCCTTTCTCTAAAAGGTCAGCCTAAATTATTTTGTGCAGATAATATTAATGCTTATGTGCTTGATGGATTTCTGTAGCACATAAACACCACTTCTCATGGGACTGATGACCTGAATAATTACCTCATCTCAGTCACCGTTGATCTAATCAGCTAAACCAATTATAATGTAAGCTCAAGCCATTTACAAAAGTTTCTCAGATTGCTTTGTGCAGACTGGAAGGTTGTGTGCATTATACACAAATTAATATATACTGGATAGTGATGCTCAGCGCTAAATTTTGCTCTTTTTACTACAATGTAAATATAGAATCTCTGTTAACCCAAGTTTCATAGAATTGCAGAGTTTTTAGTGGAGATCCTTCAAATGATTTTGGGAGATTTAGCTTGAAACACTTGACCTGCTTTTTTTTCTTTTTATAATATTGAATCATGTTACAGTGAGCAATAGTTATATATAGTTCTGTTATAATAGTGAGTTACGTATAACACAAAATACTAACCAGATGAGTTATTTTCATAAATCAACAAGAAAAAGTTTAAATACAACTTTTTATTCATCTATATTTTATTATTCTTTCGTTTCTATTACTCATAGTATTGTTTGCATAACATGCTTTTAACTCGGACATGATTTTCATAGTTATCCCTGCATATGATTATGAATTACAATGAATCATCTCATATAATTCAGTTACATGCAGTTTTAATCACTGCTGTTAAACCAACCTTGCAGAATTGTCATTAATACTTACAGGCACATGCAAAGCAAACTGGACAGTTTTTTATTACGATGCTTATAAAAAGCAATGGGTGATGTCAATTTAGTCTATTGCCAGACCCATTTTTGTCTGGGATAATAGGTGAAAGGCTATAATAAGCTGTTTTCATTCTCAGCATCTTGGTGGAAAACAAGTTGCCTGAAGAGATATTTTAAAAGCTAAAATAATTGAATGCTGTATGTGATTTGCTCTGCTGTTCGGCTTGAGTTCATTATCGATCCCTAGTTTTTCTTGTGATCTCTATTATATGTAATGATCTAGTGTACAAATAGCCTTACACCTGTAATTTTATCATAACGTCTGATTTATAAAATTGTCTCCTGAGATATCCATGACCTCACTTAATCAGACACATTATTATATCATTAGCCAACACACCTGAGCACAGCAGACTATTTTTATAGCAGCAGCACCATTCCAGTCTCACGTGAAATCAAAGGCACAAGAAGAAGTATCAGTTTGAAAGGAATAAAAAGTTTCCCCAGACTATTTTATTGTATTTCAAACATGCATGTTTCAAGTTTATGCTTTTGGAGGAAATGTTAGTACAATATTTTTTTTCTGATTACAGAAGAGCACTGTGAAACTCTTACAGTTCGTAAACACTGCTTGAGGAGGGTGTTGCAACATCTGATTAACTTCAGGTAGTCCCATGCCTGGAATGTCCTTTCATGTACTCTGGAATGAAATTAAGAAAATTATTTGCACTTTACTTGGAGTATATGGAAAATAAGTAATTTATCCCAGACTCACTGTTTTGTCATATATTCTAAACCAATATTGTTGATTTTGCTCTGTCACTTTAAAACAAAGGGGGGCCTTTCAAAACTGTGCCAATTATGTAAAAATAAGATATGTCACATACTATAGAAAAACTGTGGGGAATCTCTGTGAAATGCCAAATATTCCACAGAGGAAAGACAGAGCCCTCAACACCTGGCAGTGTTATGGCTTCTGCTTGGAAAAAAACCCTGTTACTGAGCTGAATTTCAACCCCTCTTTATGTGGAAAAATCGACAGTAAATGTTAATGTAGTTGATGTGATGGATGACTCATGCTTTCTTGTTTGTCAAGCAGAGTCTGTATGCGATATTTGAAAAATGAAATAGGATCGGTTGCAAACCTCGGAGAGCCAGCAGCTTTGGTCTCCTGTAATGAAGAAATCCCTTTTCCTACAGCCCAAAGGCATCAATTTCATTTCATGTTTAAGGTCTCTTCTGCACAGAGGATCAAAGCAGATTTTTTTGCCTGTTCTGTTTCATTGGCTTGGGAGAATGACGGGCAGCACCCTGGCTGCTGATCGGGAGAGAGCAGGTCTGAACTAAGAAAAGAGTCCTTAAAAAGCAGGGATACTGTGCTTGCATGCTGTGACATATGTAGAGTTACTCCTTCTAATAATTGATTATTATTATATATTAATGGGAACAGTTTGAGGTTTTATTATGATTTAAAATAAGTGGTGGCTGAGGACATATGAAAGGGAAGAGAGGGAAAAGGATGCTGTTAAAGGAGAAAGGATGAAGTCTTGGGGAGTGGATGTGCATTTAAGAATTATCAATCTTCCTTCTCCTGAAGCTTTCACATGTAGTGAATATGTATGAGAATTGATCCTACTGGAAAAATAATAGTAAGATTCAGTTTAAAAAATAGATAATTTTTTCCACATACACTGACCACTTCATAATTGCACCATGACCCTTCACATGAAGAGCAGAATAATTGATGCCTTGGCAGAACACTAATGAGATAAAATGTCATCTCTTTTCTAAGGATAACCAGATTATTCAGGTTCAGAATTTTCTAGCTAATTCATTTATACTGCTTTGTTTTTATCTTTAAAAAAAAACATTAAGTGCACAGCTGCATTTTCCTGTAGACTGCTGTGATACAGACTACTGCTTTACTGATTGCCTCAAAAAGCAGTTTGCTGAAAGCTGTTGTGTATCAGTTATATTTAGTAATTGGGATTGTTGAAAGAGTTTGTAATATATTGTGGCTTTGGATGATAGTATTTATTGGTATACGAAGTTAAAGATTCCAGACAAATAACTCATGTTGTGATTGATTGATTGATTGTGCGTCCTGGCTGCTCTGCTCGTACTAACTTTCAGCAAGCAGAATACAGACAGGGCCAGAAATGGATGAATGGATGCAAAGAGAGAGGGGGGGGGGGGAAAAAAAAGGAAAAGAAAAAAAAAAAGCAACCTGAAACCATAAATTGTCATGGTATCCTTGAAGCAGGATTTGGGAAATAACAGTAGAATCCAGGGTTTTATTGCAATTTTCATCCTAAAGCTGTAGCCTCCTGCACCTCATTTCAATAGCTGCTGCATTTGCAAGAGTTATGCAAAGGAAAGCAGTCGCTCAGCAAGCAGCCTGCCTCACCCTCCTCCCTGTGAAACACATCACCGATGAGGGTAACCGGAGAGCACTTGCATCAAGCTTCACAGCCCTGGACGGTGCTGGGAACCTCATGGCGGTGAAACGACTTGTTTTCATGTCCTTGTGTGATGGCTTGTTTTGCTTCTCAACCAGGGAGCGCTGGGCACACTCCATCAGATACCAGCTTCTCACACTCTTACCTGAACTGCTTCAGATTCGTACAGCCGCCCTCCAAAACTGATTTTCCATGTTACTGCATCCTGTAATCCCGCAGAAAGCTCCTACTCTCTGTTGCCTTTCCTTATCCTTAATCAAGCAGTCTTTGATAGCATCTTTGGAAAATGAATGTTAGAAAGTGTTGATACCTAAGTAATCCCTCTGGTTTGTAAACTCAGAACGGAGAATGAGATTGGCTGGGTTTGAGATTGTTTGTGTCTCATATCTGCTGAAATCAGAGTGCCGGCACATGTTGGATATGCCTTTAGCCCTCCAGCTGATGGAGATACCCACTAAAAATAGGACAAAAGTCCCTAAATACTGTAATGCAAAAGCCTCTCACAAAAAAGAGCTAATGTTTGTTGGTTTTTATCGCTTGTTTTGCTGGTTTACAGTTTTTCTTTTACAGAGAGCAAAAAATGAACTTTTTTTTTTTTTTTTGGAACAGCTGGTAAATACTCTTAGAACATAAAAATGTCCTGTGAAATATATGGTTAAAAAATCCTTCAGATACTGAGTGAAACAGCTTTTTTCCATGAGAGATGAAAATGACTCTAAGGTATTCTTACAGCTTTTTGAAAATACCACCCTTCAGAAATGCCAAATTTTCCAGTGAACGATAGTATCTACCTTCTTGTCAAGAATTTTAGGTCTTCAACCTGTTGTACACTTAGTTTTCTGCTATCATTAACAATTGACCTTTTTTCGAATGATTGGGTGGTGTTTTAAATCTGCAGATTTTGGGGAATTGTAAAGACCCATATCCTGAACATCAGGTGAGAAATGGAATTTTTAACCAACATAATGTTCAAGTCCTTACCAAGTGCTTGCTAAGACAATTTTTTTTAAAGCTAAGAATGATTGCATTGTAGTAAAACTTGGATTAATCTGAGCAATCCCACCAGGAGAGTACATACTTTTTAGTGACCTATTTCAGGTCATAAATATTTATATGTGTATATTTCTCTCTCTCTCTTTAAGCAGAAACCTCTGTACAATTTCAATAGACTGGTTTGAAGTATTACAGGTGCTTTGCAAAGAAATGGAGATGCTCTTTATAAAGCACTGGTGGGTGTTTTTTCATACTGCGGACAAGACTGAATTCAGAATAAAAGAAATCACAGTCATAATTTAATTGAAAGATGTAATTGAGAAATACTGTACCTAGCCTGTGAACATCCCAAAGATTTGCCATTGCCTCTTTTCTTAATGAAGCTGTTTGACACCTAAACCAAAAGGACTGTCCAGAATAGCAATGAAACAGAAATATTAACTGACTGGTTATAATGACAATGAATCAGAAACCGCAGCTGTTGTCATTTGGTGAATGGCTCTGTCTCAGTAGCGTGCTTGGGGAAAAGAAAGAAAAAGAGTGTTTGTGCAAGACCAGCTCAGAAAAACGATGGAGCGACATGGTTTAGTGGTGGGATGGCAGGGTTAGGTTAAAGGTTGGACTCGATGATCTTAAAGGTCTTTTCCAACCAAAGTGATTCTATGATTCTGTGAGGTGTCAGGGTGGGCCATTCGGTTTTCATAACTGGGTTCTCCTTCTTGCTGATCTTTTTGTGGTTATGAGCTTGCAGCCTGTCTGCATGAGGACGTTTTAGGCAGGCAGGGTTACCAGGGAGGTTGGGTTCAGGAGTCAGGTACTGATGCTGAGCTCAGGAAAACTGAGTCACGCGTTGGCAATGACGGGGGACCGCAGGCAGCACTGGTTTGTCTGCACCTGCCCTCCCCTACGCCCAGCAGCCCCGTGCAGATGAACGCTGGGCTGCCCGAGTAACCCTGAGGACTGGAGATAATGGTTTTAATCCTAGTGGTCAAGTGGGCAGCCGGGAGTGAGTACCGTACTTCCATTTAATTAACGACAAGTGTGTTTTGATGTATTTCAGGGCAGCTGTCAGTTTGCTGCTGTGGAGTGAAATGCTAGCTGGGTACCAAGCTGAGTTATAAGGTCTACCTTCTGGCTTGGCTTCCTCCTGGAAGTTTTACAGCTTCCAGCTGTTACAAAGCACATCAAACAGGAGCTCTAAAAGCAATTTTATTTTATTTATGATTATAAAAAAGGTCTGGTTATAATGGGAAACCCGGAGTATTTAAAGATAGCAACAGTCAGTATGAACACGACTCCTGCCCACCACTTCCCCACAGAGAACAAGCAGTTGTTTTGCAGAGAATTAATATTCAGATCAGGTCCAGTTCATCCTACCTGCTGGGTTCATTTTATTATATAATAAAATCTGATTTATTCTCATTTGGATCTAGATTATATAGTCATATAAGCATAAGCCATTTATAAACAGTTACTTTCCAAGTAGCATAATGTAATACCTACTCTCTTAGGTATTTCTGAGGAATACCAAATGTTACTCACCAAAGGGCAGAGATAAAAAGCGGTGTTTTGGATCTGAACATTGTGCCTGGAGCTAATCACTAGTTACGCTGATACCTTCTCAGTTCTTCATTTGGGAAGAAAAAACCAACAACCCAACCTAGACAGACAGACTAGTATGCTTCCTCAGTGAACTTTTCCGAGCCTGGCAAGCCTAACTCTCTCTTTATATTTTACTTACAGAATGGTCTTATCGTTGCCTGTTACCAAGGTTATGTGGATATTGTAATAGCCTTAGCACAATGCCCTCACCTTGACGTGAACTGGCAGGACAACGAAGGGAACACGGCTCTAATTACAGCTGCACAGGCAGGTAAGGCTCTTTGTTTCACCTCTTAAATACAGGGTCTTAAGAGGAGTGTGTGTGTTGTGGCTATTGTTTTTAGGATTTTTGTCAAAGCCCTGAAAGAAATTGGTCTGCATAAAATAATCCTGCTCCCAAATAAGCTTGTCATAATTTTCTTTGAACTAATCAATCTACGGTAATATTTATCCAGTGGATTAAGACAGAAAAAGCTATACATTTCAGGTAGATGCCATTAACTATTTTAACTCAAAAATAAAGAAAACCTTGCCCCAAGCATGCAGTACTATACTACTTTGTTCCTTTAATCTTACTATCCTATGTTTG
Organism: Egretta garzetta; assembly: GCF_000687185.1. Classification (NCBI taxonomy): domain Eukaryota; kingdom Metazoa; phylum Chordata; class Aves; order Pelecaniformes; family Ardeidae; genus Egretta; species Egretta garzetta. Next base: position 5,879,425 of record NW_009259685.1, read on the forward strand.
CTCTGGCAAGCAACCAGTCAACGTGTAACATGCTGTATCAGTGCTCATAGCATCTCTTTTCTCGTGCTTGTTACACCCACCTCAGTGGGTCTGTAGTAGTTACTGGCTGTAGGAAAATGTATCATCATTAAGAAATGTCTTAGCTGCTAAGACATTCTTCAACCACTCCATAGTTAGAAGTAAAAAAACCCCTATTTATATAGTCTCAGCAGGATCCAGTGTTTGCCAATGCTGCTTTTATAACAGACTGATTATATTGACATCGACCATGTTAATCCTGATGCAGTCCGGAGTGAGAGCAGAGTTTATCCCCAGGTTTTCTTTTATCCCTCCCAGCATGGTAATATGCAGTGAACAAGTGTAACAGATCACATAAATGTAAGAGATGCTCCCAAAAGAGCAGTTTCAAGTGTATGGTTAAAAAGCAATCAGTCGATTATTTCTGTTAAAACTGTAACACCGTGCTTCGACCTTCAAGGGAAGCTGTAGTCTTCTCTTAAAAGTGTTAACAAAATGCTGAAGCATATGAATCAGGAAAAATTTGACCAAGGGGGCTATCCCTTTGTGGTCCAACAGCTGTTCCAAGGGCTGCATCCACCGTTTCCTTTGCATCCCTCAAGTGTGCTCCTCAAAGGCAATCACTTTATGAGGAAACGCATACTTGGTCTTTATCATGTTCTCTCACTGATGAAGAATACAGGAGGAGTTCATGGGACATAGCATTCCCTCCCAGACCTTGTCTGTTCTTCTCTGGCTGGATGGGGGAAACAAGTTTCCATCAGGCAGCATTGACGGACATCCTGTGTCTGCTTCAACCATGTCTGACGATTGGAGCAGTTAGGTTTGGAGTTTAATTGAGTAATATCGCCACTAGACATTTCCGGGTAATACCAAGCTTTGCTTTGTGTTGTACCAAAAAAATGAACTCTGCTAAAGAAGCCACTATGAGATAGGTCTTGAATACTGGAAAAAAGAATTGAGACCAGAGTTGTCACTTTCATAGCAAAGTCATGAGTATAGTAGCTTTCCAAAGAAAGTGGAGGAGTCTCCAAAACTCTAACCTACTTTATTTGTCTGCCTTAATATAAATTTGGACTACAAAAGGTTTAACTTTAACACTGACTCCTTCCTGACCTTTATGACTCATGATAATGAGCTCAGAATTAATCCAGAGGGCTGACATTGACTCGATGCTCCCTGCCAGTACTTGCTATTGATCCCCAAAGCAACTGGAAATGACTGTAGTCAGCAGAAGCTTATACAGACTCCTCAGAACTTGGATGCTTTCCCCTGCTTGTGATAATCCTGAGCTACAATGTTGGCACCAGTTATTTAATTCATTATCGCAAGATACTGCTGTAGTGTTAATGGAGATTACCATGAGGTTAACATTGCAACCAGAGGAGCTATGGTGCAATAGATGCCGTTTAATTATTGCTGAATGTTAAGTAGTAACACTGAGCAGTGTATTATAAAGAACTGAAAGCAAAGCTTATGTGAGCTTTCCTTTAGTGGAGGGTTTATGTGGGGTTTTTTACCATTAGGCCACAGAAATAACAATATTTTTTTCAAAATAAATTATTTGAGGGATCGTTGTTATTTATATCAAAAGTATTGTTTTTCCTGTAGAGAAGCTAATAGGAAATCCACATTTTTTCAGTTGATTGTAAGGCAATACCAGAAGGTTTCAGAAAGTGCTGCCATTTCTGTTATGAGCCACGGACCAGGTGGGCCATCGCGTACGGCCAGACCCCAAAGAGGAGCTGGACGGGAAAGCGACTGCTGCCCTGAGGGATCGCTCTGTCTGTTTCAGATGCTGCATCAGTAATGCTAGGCACAGGTACTAAGGGAGATGGCAGGGGAGCCTCTTTACCTTTGCTAGAAGAGTTTAAAATCCACGCTTGCTTATGCCATTTCTTGACTGCCGAGACATGATGCTCAAATTTGAGCATCAGCTTGATCTAAATAGAATTATTTTAAAGACTAGCTAGAGTCTCAGAAGAGAAGTGAATTCAGTTCCTCATATCCATTTGCTTTTGGTAATTTAAGATCCTCATCTTTAAGTATTTAAAGCTCAAGTTTTTCTGCACGGGCTGACCTGAGAAAGGTGAGCTGGAGGAATGAGTGAAAAGCAGTACTTTCTTAATAAGCATATTAGTGTAGAAAAATAACCGCAAAGTGCTCTGCTTAGTGTGTAAATTTTAGGTTTGAAAATTGGTCTGTTCACTTGCTCTCTCAATGTTTCTTACAGACGTGGGATGCCTTCTCAAAGAGATCTTGCCTTCCAGAACTGTACAGTTGTTGCAGCCTGCAGCAGGTGGTGCCCAGAAATGGGTGGTGATGCTGTTAAACTAAAGCAAAATCATTAAACATCAGCACAAGGATGACGCAGAAAAAAAAGGGAGATCGATGCAAACAAGAGATTGACATAACAAGTGGGAAGAAAGGAAGGAAGGGTAGTGGTTTCAAAAAAGGGAAAAGGGAGGGAAATTCCGTTCAAATTTTTTTCTCGGTTCTGCTGCTGCTGAGGACATTGCTACATCAGTGGCAGCGTATGGTAACTGGCCTACACCAGTGTTTAGGGAGAGTCATATTTGCTCACAAAGTATGGATGGTTTATGTTGCAGGGACCTGTTTTGGGCAAGGCTGTAGAGCTGGGAACACAAATTGACAAGTTATCCCAGTTTCTGCTTATTAAGGGAGACATGAGAACACAACCACCTAAAGCATTCAGAGGATAAAAGGTTCTGGGTGTTTTCGGTTCCACCCATCCGTCAGAAAGCGTTCGCCACTCATAGACCAAACACAGGCTTTTTGCAGGTGCAGTTTTAAACAGTGATGTTACATGACAGAGCATCCTCCTTACCTTATCCTTCTGCCTGCATTCCATAGATTATTAGGTAATATTGTCCTCATTATATGCATTTCCTCTGTGGCAGCAATTAAGTGAATTAAGCTACTACAGACATCTGTGCTGATCTCTGAATACGGCTCTCGAGGCGAAGAAATGTACCTTTAGCATGCCAGTTCTGGTAGAAGGTAGGTCTGGCTTACAAACAGCGGGAGCATGATACAAATTCAGTATGACCAAGCTGGCCGAGGCCAGGCTAATTTATTTTAGAGCTGCATACAGCTTTCACAGCAGACTTTAAATCATGGAAGACTCGCCCAGTTTACGATTTAGACAGATACAGACTTTTAGTTCGCCCAGACACAGGAGAACTAAAGCAAACTTTATGGCCTTAAATCAAAAGCATATGACAGAGTTTGAACAAAATCTTGGCAGCTCTGAGTTTTGCTTTGAATCTGATATCTGTTTGAACTTGAAATTTGATGCAAACCTCAGAGGACAGAAGCTCCTGCAGATTAAAACTGAAGTGGTTTGCAGGAATCCTTGAGACACAAAACTTCTGAGAATCACAAACCTCTTAATTTTATTTGTTATTTTATTGCTGGTTTTTTTTCTGTCTCATTTGAGGCCACATGTAGTCCCCTGAAGAGTTTTGGCTGAGCAAGGTCTTTCAGGATTCACTCTTAGGATCATCGCAGATTTGCAAAACTTCTCTTATATCAGCTATACTTTTGGCAAAGGGAAGAACATCTTTAGTAATGTAATAAATGCCAAAACGTCTTCCATCTTATTATTTCTCTGTGTTTCAGTTCCTGTCTCTGTTTTCTGTGGTCACAAAGTGGTATTTTAGCTGTTCCAAACCTTCACAAAGATGTACGCTGTACATCAGTGAAACAGAGCATGTCATGCAAAACAATGTGGGGACAAAGATTCTCCCGGTAGTAATGAATACCCTGTTAGGATTTGATCTTATGCCATAAAATCAGTGAAGCTGAAGCCTCTGTATTGAGTAAGCAGGACTAGGTCACTTGATCCTGCCTTGAACTCTGTCCACTTTTGCTTTGTTCAGTTTGTTGCAGTTTGCTGTATCTTTATATTTCATTGGCATCAGACTGCGCAAGGTTCAGGGAGATCCTTACGTGTTTTTTTCTGGCATTGCTGAGCTGATCTGCACTATCTCTACATCTGCTCAAGTTTCAGGAGAGTTTCCAGTTACGCAGCAAGGTAGCAGAGTCCAGCAAATTCTAGGAGATGAAGAGTAACACCAGAAAGCATCTTAAATTAATTGGTAAAGATTTTCTTAACTTGCTTTCCAAAGTGAATGCAGGACTGTGTTGGTGCAAAGCAACTGCTGATGAAATCTGCACCAGATGTGACACTATAGACTTTAAAAATTGTCCTGTATGAATTATAATCTGCCTCAATAACATTTCTAGATGAATTTGAATGACATGCATCACAGAATATTCAGCTGGACTGCAGAGTGAGATGAGAGAATATTTTTACAGCTCCTAGTAATTAAATTGTAATTGTTGCAGCTGCCTGACAGACTGCATTATTTTATAAAGCGTCAAAGCATCATAAAATGAATGACAAGTGAAGGGAAAACTGTTTTGAATGAGTCATAATGGCACTAGATACTTGTCTTGTTCTGATAGTCCAATTATAAAGACTTGATGTTTTAATTGGCCTTCCAACCATTTAGCCAGAGATGTCTTCAACTACTCAGTACGCCCTTGCTGACACCAGTTATCCTGGTGCACAAGGCACATGAATGGCAGCAACAGTTGCTTTTAGAAACAGAACTCAAGTCATTTATTTTACTAACAAAACTGAACATCAGCCCCATTTGCCCGTTGCTGGAGAGTAGACAAGTGGCTTTACTCCGTCAGATGGAAAAATAAAAATGTGGGATTCCACACAAAATATTTCTTTGTCCTGTATCAGGCCTGGCATGGTTGGTTAGTAGTATTGGCTGGAACTACCACATGTAACCACTTTTTAATGAAGCACCGTTATGGTAAGGCTCAAATTTACCAGGGGAGGGAAAAAACTGAACTTTTGCAGTCATTTCACCCAGGTGATGGGTCTTCCATAAGCTGTAGGAATTCTCTTTGCAGTGCTGCTCACTGAGTCAGGAAACTGAGGCCCCTTGCAGCCTCAGAGTGACCACCTCCGGTTTTCAATTATTCCCTTACCTTAAACTGACTTTTCAGAGAGGAGAGCATCTGGAGAGAAGGTGGGAACCCAGCTTTCCAGGCTTCTAGCCCAACACTCTGGCCACAAGTCAGTGCCACTTAAGCCTAAGGCTAGTGGCTGCAATGAGAGGAAGAGGATACGAAGAAAAGATATCTTACTAGTTATTGGCACTTTTCCAGTTATCAAACCTGCAGGAGTAATTTTTGGTTTAACCTTGAGACAGCGCCTTAATTCTGTGACATATTTTCTCTGCTTTTTCATTTCTTTAAAGGGCACATAACCATTACAAACTATTTGTTGAACTATTTTCCCGGGCTTGATATTGAGAAGAGGAATGTGTTTGGATTCACAGCACTGATGAAGTCTGCGATGCAGGGCCGAACTGAATGCGTGAAAGCCTTGATGTTGGCAGGTATGCAAAGTGCTTTGCTGCTTCTTCATCCTCATCTGCCTGTAAATGCTAGACAGTCACACGCAAACACCAAGAAGAAAATTGGCTCTTGGTGTGTTTACTCTGAGAGGTGTGGTGCAGCCTTCCCTGGAAATGGGTGCGCTTTTAAATAAGTCATAGACAAGGCGGCAAAGCCATGTGCTGCACATGCAGGAGCACTCAGTTTGCCTGTGGAAACTCTTCCAGGATCCTCCAAGAGCTCTCAGGGTGAGATTCATTGCCTCCAGGAGAGTTTGGGGAGTGTGATCATCAAGATTCGTAGACAAGGAGTTAATGACACATGACACAGCTGGGAAAGGCACGCAGGTCTTTTGCTGCCAGCTCTGTGAGTGTGACAGGGCAAGGGTGCATGATGGTGGTGGGACCATCCAGACCTCCACCTCTCCCTCCAACTATGGCAGGTCCTGGGGCAGGGAGTGGAGAGCTCTGGGGGCTCTGGCTCATGTCAGGAGAGTTGGGTGTAGGGTTCATAGCCCACAGGGGACATTGGTGGGAAATTTGGCAACAGAGGGAATAACCTCTCTTTCTAACCCCTCTACAGATCTGAGTTGGGTCTCCAGGTTTATGGGCAGCAAGGCACCAGCAGGGCTGTATCTGCTGCAAGGAGGGAGTCATGGCACAGGGAGTGAGCAGGTCCTTCTCTGCCCACCTGCCTCTCTTCACATCTGAGAATAGGAAATACATTTCTTGCTGTTGGCTCTTGACTGCGGTTGAATTTCCAGATGCATGCATTGCGAGGTGAAGGGGTCCTGGGAGAGGGAGCTTGGAAGGGCGAGAGGCATTGGGGCAACAGCCTGTATAGTAGCAGTCCCAGCATACAGCACCTTTTAGCCATGATGTTGTATTTTTTTATTATATTAAGTAATTGGTTTATTAATTATGAGATGATAATTAACTAACTAGTATATATTAGTATATATTCTTGTGTTACAGTTGCAGATATTTCACACAAATTAAATATTATGGAAATTATAACAGATTGCATCTGAATATTTTTACTGTCTGGACTGAGAATCCCACAGGTCCATTTCACTGAGAGAGGTCTTGAATAAGTAGTTTATTTCAGTCATTTTGCTGTTACAGAAGTCTAACCCCTCATAATCTGAATATTTTACGTCTCAGGCATTTATCAAGCATTGCGATACTGCTTTCATTCATTTTCATAATATCCAGTTTCTGGATGTTGGTATGACACAGAAAATGTTGGAAAGATGTGGTAACCAGCACGCTATTTTCTGCAAGGTTCTGTAGCCTCTTATACTGGAATCAAGGCTTTGGAGTCAGATCATTCATTTTGGAGTTAAATTTTTAAGAAAGAAAATCATAAAATGCTTGTCAGAGCTAGAGTACTTCTAGATACAGATGCACTTTCTGGACTAACACATACTTTGTGCAGATGCTAGTTCAGAATTTTTCAGTGCCTGTCATAAATTACCACTTAAAATGAAACTTCAATCCCAAGACTTTATGACTTGTCAAATCGACCTTACAGTATTATGGTTTTCTACTATTATCACTGGAGATCTGATGGAAGCTTGTTCTTTTGGTCACTAGAAGTGATTTCACCACCTTTCCATCTTTGTAGATAACTCAGTCCTTGTTATTTTACTTCTTGTACAAAAAGTATTGATATCAGAGTTCACTATGTGGTTGCTGCCTGTGGCATCTGAATAGGCACCTTCTTGCTTTCATGATTCATAAGAAAACAGAATGCTGGGGAGAACAAACCTTTAGCAAGCCAGAAAATGGTTTTGCTAGCCTCCATATTGAGTTTACGTACAGAAAGTTGTATCAGCCTGTTTGTGCATCAGAGATAGTGAGGATACCAAAGATTGTCCATTGACTAAAGAGGCGTAGAGTTAATATACTCTGAGTTTCTAAATTGCAGTTTATATACTTGTTTTGGTGAGTATTTTGCAGTTCTTCACATTTTCAGCTCAAAATAGGGGCCACAAAGGGAGTTATTTTTTAGCACTGCACCCATTTTAATATCTGACCATTTTTTAGCACTGCACAGCCTGGTGAAACGTAGGGAGGGAGGGAGCTGCTCATTCAGAATGGATTTAGAAGTAGTTTGGGGCTTAAGGGGTACTGAGTGGCTGCTGACAATAAAGTGCTGGTTTGCTGAAGAAGGTGAAAGAAATTGTTGCTACAAGATTTGATGAAAAAAATCAGTTTCACAAATAAACCAGCAACATTTTATGTTAAAACATAAGAATTCATGGAAATATAGGGGGAAAACACCCATCATCAGCTGTGGGTCTACTTGCATAGCTACTAAGCAGGTACATGTCTTTAGAATACAGCCAGGCGGTTTTTAAACCCAGTATCTGTTTAGTGGGTTGAGTAAGACCTTTATTGACTGGCACCTACTTACGGCAATGCAGGAGGTCAGTAAAGGAAAATAACTCGCCTTCCTAGGCACCTAAGCATGGATTTAACACAGTCAGATGGGGAAGAGGTATGGCAACGTGCGACAGATGGTTGGAGCTGGATTGTCAAAATGACTGCTCTTTCCGAAATTTGAGTTCCTGGAGGGTGGCCAAGGTCAATCACTACAAGATTAAGGCGCTCTGAGACACTTGGCCATGATGTTTGCTCTTTCAAAGCGAGTCTTTGGAACATGTGAATTTGCTGTTCGTGAGTGCACAGCCAGTAAGGGGGGGAGCCTGGTCGCTCCTCAGCAGTTTTGTCACAGGCTGGCGGTTCACAAGATTAAGGCGCTCTGAGACACTTGGCCATGATGTTTGCTCTTTCAAAGCGAGTCTTTGGAACATGTGAATTTGCTGTTCGTGAGTGCACAGCCAGTAAAGGGGGGGAGCCTGGTCGCTCCTCGGCAGTTTTGTCACAGGCTGCTGCTCTGCCAGGACCGCGCTGCTGCCAGACTTCAGCAAGCCAGCCAGCCCAAGTGGGAGTGCAGAAACGCCGGTCGTAATGCACGTGTCAAGCCCTGCTGTAATCTCCAGTGTAAGCTCAGCGCCACTTTAGTAAAGTTGTCGGAGTGGCCATGGATCTGGAGACTGGCCTTTAAATACTGCATATCAAACAGGTCAGTAACAGATGCCTGAGCTCTGTCACCCCCTGTGTTTCAACTCAAGGATGTCAGTTTTGCATCTCAAGGGACATTAAACCTTCTCAAACAGGATATTGGTATCCCAAGGGAACAGCACTAGGATGTGCTGAAAATGGTCTTCAGGGTAACTTTCGTAGGAAAATCAAGGCAAGTAGCAAATGCAGTTTTCCTAAAAGAAAACTTGTAGACTATTCTTACACTGAAATGGCAATTAGTTCAGTAAGACTGCTATCACATTTAAAAAGGGCCATGACTATTCATGTCTCTTCCAGATGAGGCATTCCACTGAATGACAAGTTTGTTCAGAAACGTCTCCTGATTTGTACAGAAAATCAATACCACTACAGTAAATGACGCCTTAGAAGAGATTTTGTGATACGAGGTACAAAGTCAGCATCGATTTCTGTTGAAAGGTTGGGATTCCCATACTCTGTAGTATTGTTTTCTGAGATAAAGTTTCTGAAACACCTGGGGACGCATCTGTCAGGGAGCAGCAGGAGTGGGCTTCTCCTTAAAGGAAGGTGAGCCAAGGGTGACCACAAGGCACAGAGAGGCACTAGCCTCATCAACAAAGGTGCTTCATGAAGAAATGGAGCAGGGCTGGTGACAATAACCAGGCTTAGTCAGTACTGCAGTGATTACCAGGCAAGCCCGTGGTGACAAGGCAAGTCTGTAAAGACAAGGTAGGTCTGAGGTCAAACAAGAAATTAAGTCTGTGGGTCAGGGTCTGTATCTGCAAGGCGCGTGGCCAGGCACAGGCACAGCTGCAATGTAGCTCAGGCAAGGACCAGAGCTGAGCATCCGAGCTTCAGTGCAGCCCCCAAGCAAAGGTGGGGAGCCCCCAGCGAGCTCTTTCTCACACAGCTCTTTTTGCACAAGTCTGATCCAAGGTCCCACATCCATGCCCCGTCCGAGCCGACATGTCTTTTTCTTGAAGACAATGGTAAGCAGCTGTCTATACCTCTTGCTTGTTTACCAGCAGAGCATACTGTTCATTAAAATTTATATTTGGAGGCAATTCCTTTAACAGTGCTTCCTTTTAGTAAATCCTCGCCTGTTACGTGTACAGCAAAGAAACAACTTCCATGTAATCTGCCATGTTCCCAGTCAGCTCTAGTGGGAAGGACCAAAGACACAGGCCAACGTTAAGAAGGGGACAGGACAAGAGGCTAGCCTTAGCTGGGAGAGATTCAGGGGTAGGAAGTTTGGGTACGATGGTTCAAAAACAGTCTAGTGGAGCAGGAGGACATGTCTTTGTATGTTTTCGTTCCTCCCCTCTGGTTTGTCTAGAGCTTCTGCAGTCATGAACTTTGTCAAACCCTGCTGCTTTTGAGATCTCACAATCCTGTCTTCAGTCCACAGCTAATTAACTCTTTGACTTGATTACATCTTCCTCATGTTTGTCTTCTCTCTGCCTTACGGTCTGGGCCCCGTGTTTGACTCCCTGTGGTGTCCCTGTGCTTTCTCTCTGAGTGATCGTTTCTGCAAAAGTCACTTAAACTACACTTAAACTGAGATCAGCTCTCTTGCTTAGGATGTCTCCATCCGCATTCACTCTTGCTCTGTGTCTCTAGCATCCTCTTTGTAGGGATTTTTTTCAGAGACCTAGGAATCAACTGGTACTTAACAGAGTTAAAACTGAGCTTTTGATCACTTTTCCCATGCTCTTCTTTTCCTCTGTTTTTCTGTAATGACAAAACATCCTTTGTGGGAAAGGTTATACCGGAGCCATTGCAAACTGGTTCCTGGTTACCATTCCTTATATCTAGTCCCCCTCATGTTAGTTTGAAATGCTGTCACCAAGATAATCCACCCTGAAAAAAATAATTTATCATGATGTTTCTCTGGCCTTTTCCTCAGGTCTTGGTCTCTGGACATCTCCCTCTTCCAAAACAACGGGAGAGACGTCTTGTCTTTTGTGGTGAGATCTGTGTAGGTCAGCTTTGTGTTGGCTGTTTGAAAATGGTGCTTCAGCTGATAGAGAAGCCCCTCAAGAAGTCAAATGCTGTAGCCTGTTCATAGCCCAGCTTGAAACTCTATCAAGAAACCCAGAAATTATCTACAGGGCCAGTGATACGTGTAAACCACACGTGAATGTTAAAGAGCTCAGTTATGTTGAAAGCAGCTGGGCAAAGTGCCCATGCCTGTCCCAGGGAACGTGATGAAGATCTGCTGAACAGAGTCACCATTCCAGAGGACACAAAGCTCCATCTGGGATCGGCTGAAGTTTAAAGGCAGAATATAAAGCAAAGCATTTGCAGCTTAAGAACATGACTGCCTGAAACCAGAGAGTATTCACTCACACTCATTCTGCTATTGATGTCATTTATTCACCCACATACCCATGTATTCTCAAACACCAAGATGTATGTGCCTGGGCGGGATGTCCAGGATCACTTGGATGCAATGCAGAGGCCATGATGCTGCTGCCAAGTCCCCATCATGCCTCTGAGATTATTTCTGATTGGCGACAGCAAGCCAGTTTTTGGACAGATCTTCTGTGCCCTTTAGCCATCATGAGCTGCAATGTGCTGGTCCTTTGCAACAGCCTCTTGCTAACTTCAGCTTCCAAAACCACTTGTTGCTGCTCCTTGTTCTGTAGCAATTCTTCCGAAGGTGCTGCCTGTTTTGAGCTTCCCCTGTCCTTTACAGAGCTCCTCTGTGTGAGCAGAACCGGGGACGTGACATCCTCATTGACAAATGCCCACGCTCCACCCTAATGCCAGGGCTGAGAGGACTTCCCTTTGATTTTCTGGTTGCCAGAGAATGTGGCAGCATTGGATATAGTACTACAGAAGGTGTAAAAGGATACCGTAGAGCAGACTAGGATGCTTGCTCCTCCTGTTAGTCTTGTATCCTCTCTTCAGGCAGCCAGGTGCCCTGGAGAAGAAGAAGTAACCCCACCTGAAAGCAAAAGAGTGAAGAACAAGGGCCAGAAGCCCATGTGAGGGGACTTATGGGAACATGGAGAGATCAAAAGGGAGGCAGAGCTGGAAAAGCACACAGAAAAATATGAGAAGAAAGAATGGTCATGGGGACAGACATCAGAGCTGGATGGATAAAGATGATAATTTGGGGATGGGCGAAGGACAGGCTGAAAGATAATACTCACTAGAAATAATTTATTTCCAGGACCTAAAACAGTACTTCAAATGCCTAAGCCTCTGCTGTCTAGCATGCGTCCCAGTGTCCTGTTATGACTGGTCCACCTGGGGATAATAGCAATAGCATGTGTTTGCTAACAAGTGCTTCATTTCCTTGGGGGTGGTAATCCAAGGCCGATGAGAGCAGCTCTTCTGGGCTCAGACTGAAGGTCCATCTCGCCCACGAAATGTATGGAAACTTCCCTTATATTTCATCACCCTTGTCACCATCCTCTCAACTTTCCCTGATTCTACGGTGTCCTTTCAGAGATAAGAGAACCTGAATTGTCCATCTGGTGTTTTCTGGTTTTCTTCCTTTTTTTTCCCCCCATTTTTTTAATGTGTTCCTAGAAATTCCTTGTATATTATTTGCTATTTTGGCCCCTAGTGAGCACTGAGTTGATATTTTCAAGGAACTTGTGATCATTCTCTCCTGAGTGGCAGCGATCAGTGCAAAGTCCATTATTCTGTGTGAGAAGGATTCCTGTGTGCAGAATTGCTTTTTCCCATAGTCACCACTTTTCTTACAAGCCTGACTGAATGGATTTTAAAATGGCAAGCAACATTCAATGCAGTTGAAACTCATTAGCTCATTCTTTGCATTGGTGTAAGAGAATTTCCTACATACAGCCTTAATTTTTTTTTTTTTACTTTTTTTAAACAAATCAGAAGTTCAAAGTCAGCAACCATGATCTATCTTTATTGCATGTTCATTTTGACACAAATATTGTAGTGAGTGAATCATGTGTGACATTTTCTTGCAGGGATCTGCCTGCTTCAACTCCGATCATAGGAACAAAAGTGTGAGCAGTTTCATTAATTAAAACTAATTGTTTTTCTTTTCTTTGAGGGGCAAATGTTCATGCGACTGACCCAAGCCGTGGACTGACTTCATGGGAATGGGCTTGTTACACAGGAAGGTCAGAATCTGCCTTCATCATGCAAAAGCTGATGGACAGGCCATGCCCAGAACAGTTCTGTGATCAGTATAAACCAGAATGGCCAAAGATGAAGGAACTTCTTGCCAAGGCTGCAGAGCCAAAAAGCTGTTTACAGAGGATTTCTGAGTGCATGAGGGCAGCTGTCACATTCCGGTCTTTCTATGGCCCAGAAGAAGATGGGGTCCTTGATCACATGGTGAAGGTGACAACAAGCTTGAGCAGTCCTTTCATTGCTCTGTCCTGCCGGACTGTGTGCCCAGGCAGCCCGCCTTCCGTGGGGAAACGCAGACTGGCTGTGCAAGAAATCCTTAGGAAGCAGAGAGCCGAGGAGATCCGATCTCAGGACAAAGACCACTTTAGCAGCTACGAGAAGCTATTTCAGAACTCCAAAGTCACGCTGATCCCCAAGAAGAAGGACCGGCGGGCCAGCCTGCAGCCCATCAGCCTTGCAGTCTCTCAAGTGAGCACCGTAGCCCCTAGGAAAGCAAGCCTCCTGCCCCTCCACCTGCTTAGACGGAGCAGCGTCAGGCCGGGATTTGTCATCCCCAAAGTCCGTATCAGCAAGGCTCCTCCACCCACCTTCCAGCCAGAAAAGGTGAGAAGGAGGAGCAGTGCGAAGGATGACCCCTATTTGCAGATTCCCAAATGGAGATACAAGGAGCTGAAAGAGGAGCGGAAGAAGGCTGAGGAACAGGAGAAGAAAAAAGCAGCAGAGGCTCAAAAGCAGAGGCAGGTGTCTCCTGCCAGATGCAGGACCTGATTTAAAGGCAGTCGCTGAGAAGGTTTTGGAGCCGTAAGTCTTGTTATCGGAGCAAGATAACAGACTGCATGCCTTTGCGCATGCCCGCTGCTCGTGGAGCTGGAATACTGCATACTGGCCCTTAAGGTGCAGAAACAGGGCAAGGGCTATGCCGCAGTGGGGACCGTGAAGGTATTTTGAGGTGGAAGACTTAGTGAGTTTACCTGTTGGCTGTTGATAGGAAGTTTTAAGTGCTGCAAGCCCTTCTGAGGTTTCCTTTTCTTCCAGTTCCAGGTGAATGACTGAGAAACAGCTTGAAAAACAAGATGTGTGTGAAAGGGTCGTATTTTGTGTTTGTTCATTTTGTAATGGACAAAATTAAGGAGTTGTGCTTTTGACACTAGACATTCCTCCCTCTCCTTCCTTTGGTAGACGTATTGCAAGGTTTTATAGTAATAATGAAAAATTTAAAATATACCACAGTGTTGGTGGGCAGTGAAAATCCAGGTCTACAGTTGTTTTGAATATACTAAGCACTTTATTTTAATTCCAGTAATCAAAGTTTAAGACAAGATATGTATTAAATTGTATAGCTCTATACATTCTGTATGGATGCATTTCTTAATGCTATTGTTGTTTCTGTTGAATATAAAAAGGGCTGCATATGAAACATTTCTGTAGTTGAGGTATTCACATCCTCTTCAGGTATAAATCAGGGACAGGGACTGATTTCTTTGGAGCAACAGGGAAGCTGAGCTAATTTTTGAATGCCACCGGGACCTAAGATTTGCCTCCCCCATTAAGTTTCCCTGTATCTGCTGTTGTCTCCTCTTTAGTCTCAGGGAATTTTTTGTCATTGTGTTTAACTGTGAAATAAGGGAGATGGTGAGCCACAGGTGGGCTTTTTTTCACGACGGTACTTAAGTTCCTGTTAAAAAGACCCACCGGGTTTATTGTGAGCTTTTCCATATTACAGCCAGGACAGGAAAATTATGCAGCTTCCAGAAGTTCAAGCAATTTTCCCAGGTATCAAGTCCAGCCATATTGCTATGAACATCCACTCAGAGATACAGTATCGTGCAGCTCGGCCACTAACATTTTGGAAACCACAGCCAGATGTCTTTGTGAGCTTTGGTAGTACGCCTCTGGGTGCCTGGGGAGGGCAGCACCTCACCCCTCTGTCTCAACACTGGAAGGAGAAAACCTTCCCTAGTGTGTGAGTGCATCTCAAAATGGTGGTTCCCACAGGTTGCTGCAGGTTCTCGTGGTCCACGTTAAGGCTTCATTGGGTTTTACCAGCAGCCAGTCTGAATGGCATGCCAAACCCGGGCAAATTCCGGCAAGGAAGGGCTGTAAACTTGCTTCTTGCTGAAGAAAGACCACAGTCATAAAAGCGGAGGTCACACACAAACAGCAAGTCATACGGCACACGCTCGGGCTATGGTTTTGCTCAGGCTTTGCCCCCATTTGAAAGGAAATGTGCTGTGGTCTGTCCTCCGGAGGGTGCTGCTCCACTGGAGCCCAGGCAGACCCCAGCTGCTGCTGTCACCAGCTTCCCCCTTCAATTAAAGAGGGGGGGAAACTTTTCCATCCTTTATTCCCACAGCACAAAGGCTGGCCACGGTCTCACCCAACTTGTAATGAAACTGTGCGTGTTGTGGGAGAAATAAATTCAGCTGACTGAAAACTAGCGCCCAGATTGGTCTTGCTAGCTGGTGTCTGCGGGGTTGGGGCTTGACAGAGGTTATGGCAGACGTGTGGAACAAGGATTTTTCCACACAGCCTGTTCTTTGCACCTCTTGCTGGAGTAGCTGTGCTGGCTAGAATGCATTGCCAGGTAGCCTCCCAGGTCAGAGCTGGAGGAACATGCACTCTGCTAATAAAACTCCCCAGCCCTGTGAATATAAAGTGGATTTTAGTCTGCGAGTGCATCAGTGCTGTGCAATTCATAGGCACCCATTTTGTAATGGATTTGGTGTGACTGGAATATAAGCTGAACTCATTTCTTTGGAGAGTAGGAAGACAATCTTTTCGCTGTCTGTGGCAAAGTTATCAGGATGGATTTTTGAATCAGTACACTGGATTGAATGGTTTAACTATTAATTTTTGCTTACTACCAGCCCAGCGTACTGAAGATTTAGTATTCAGATTCAGTATCTGAAAAGCAGCCTGTGCTGCAGGTGAACACTTGAATTTGCACTCTCAGTATCGCTTGCAGGAGATGTACAATTGACAGGTGCTCTCAGGGATCAACGTACAGTATGTTAGAATTAGGGGCTGAAAATGAAGCCTGTTTTCTAACCCTTTGTACTTTACTGTGTATATGTGTATAAATATGTGATATTTCCATTAAAAGAGACACAAGCTGTTAAACTTACTTGGCAGCCTTATTCTTCGGAGCGGTGCGGGGATGCTGCTTTTCACTTTTCAGTAGATAAAAAATAACCACCCACTTTTCCAGCGGAAAGCAGTTTGGTTTCCCTGGAAAGAGCTATTGTGGGTTAACTTCCACTCCTCGTGTGTGTTTCCCTACGAGTAAAAGAAAACCACTACATTCGTCCTGACGTCAGGCTTCTCGGTGGAGAGAGAAGCCGTTGCTTCGATGGCCCGCAGCCAGGTTGCTCTGCTGCAGGCAGGCAGTCCCCCAGCATCCTTATGGACAGTGCGGCTCCGTCTGTGTAAAGCTTTGAGCTTGCTAGGTTGGGAAGTGCAGGCATGGGTCTCTGTCTCCTCATTGCCTTCCTCCCCTGCTGCCTCAATGCCCCCCCGGCCATCTTACTCCTCCTCTTCACCACCATCCTCACACCAAAGTGCTGCGCCTCCCGCTTGCTTTTTTTATTGTCTGTCTGAAGTGTCTGAAGGTTGCAGTGGGTGAAGCTCCCACAAAACGTGCTTCTGGAAACCTGTGGCAAAGGGACGGGAGCAGGGCAGGAGGCACACCTGGCCCTCCTCCAGCCACCCGTCCCCCCTGAGCTGCTGCCACCGAGCGGGCTTTGATTTCTGTTGGATTTCAGCACAGAGTGGTTTGTTTTGTTGGGGTTTATTGGTTTTTTGGTTTTGGTTTTTTTTCAAAAGAGACCTGTAACTATAAAAAGGCCAGGCGATACCGTCTGTACTTCAGGTTGCTCCTGGTTGCTCAAGCAGGATGGTTTACCTCCTAAGGAGCATGCGTGAGCCCTTGGCAGCACCTCCTGGCAGCTTCAGCCCCTGAGGGAACCGCAGGATGGTGCTCCCACAGGAGGGTGCTCCCACAGGAGGGGAGGGGACGCTGATTTGTAGGGAGGAGGAAGGTTTTCTGGCTGCCTTCTCTGCCAGGCTGCAGGCTGGCACCTTACCGGGAACGATGCTCCTGAGCCTTGCGAGTGGAGCTGGAGCACGGGCTGTGCCTGCCTTCACGGCCACTGCTTCCCTGGGTACACTTGGCTCGCCAGGAGGCACCCAGCCTGATGGGCTGGCTGACTTCTGCTGAAGCAACAGGGCTTTAACCGAATGACGGTGGAAAGTGAAATCCCAGGAGCTTCCCGACCTTCTCTAAAACCGTATTGTGCTCTCATCTCTGGAGAGCAATGGTGTCGCAAGGAAGAGACCACAAACGCCATGGAAGGTTTTTCAGGCCGGAACACAGAATTACATGTAACTGCCTCCTCGTGTCGCTATGCATTATGCGTTTGGGGTTTTTTATGCCAATGAAAGCTATTCCTTAAGCCTTGACAAAAATCCTCACCAGGCTTCTTCACTGAATGCCTTTTTCTTAATAGTCCTGAATGCTCGTGCTGTCCTGCTAAGGGCCAGATATTAGAGCAGCTGGTAAAAAACCCATAGAATAGAAAATGAATAGAAAAATGCCATACAGATGTGCAACGTTCTTTGAGGCTATTTCTTTCTTAAACATCTACATTTCAGCGGGGAACTTCCAAAAGCAGTGACTGAAATTAGGATCCAATATGCAGGATATGCCAACCTGCAGATTGTCCGAACCGAAGACTTTTCTCTTTTTCTGTAATTCATGCGATGCAGCCTGGTTTTTCTAGGTCTGCTCACTGTGCATCACAACGCTCCACAGTTTGGTTGGAGAGCAGGAGGCTGCAAGGGGGGGAACAAGCTGGAAAGGGCACTCACGTCCCTCTCTCCTGCCCATGCGTTCCGGCTTGTCTACAGCAAACCTGGCATTTTGCTGGATTAGTATTCTGCTGATTTAATGAGCTAAATGAAATCGCTGGAGCCAGTGCAAGGGCGCAGGGAAGGGAAGGGGTGAGATGGACTCACACAGAGCCAGCGAGCTGCTGGGTGGCTCAACCGGGGCTCCAGGCTGTGCCCAAAGCAGCGAGGAAGACCTCCCCAGCACAGGTTAGGCAGCTCCAGAGAACATCTAGCTGTGTGACACACGGAGGTGACACCCTCGTGCGGGTATTCGTGTCTCTTCAGAACCCCAAGGAAAGGGGCTTGGACTGGTTTGCAGATGTTCAGGAAAATTACAGCCCCCTCCTCTCCTCCTTTGAGCCCTCTTTGGGAAGATTAAATGAGCACCAGCGACAGAGCTGCTTAGCGACTTCAGCCATCAAGTAGGGCAGAAAGATTAGGACAAAATGGGAATTATCCTCACATTTTTCTTCCTTTTAAATCATCATAGGTAGAATTACAAACCCATACAGCCATTTGGTTCATTTAAAGATCTTCTTCATTACTTAGATAATTACTCACCCAGAGAGTGGGTCCAGCGGAGAGAGCAGCTGAGCAGCTGGCCCGCCATCTTCTCGAGGCAAGTCGAAACCGGACTGACAGTTTGACAGCCTCTCTGCATGGTGAATTTCACAACTAAATCTTTGAATCACTGAAAACTGCTGAACTAATATTATCAGAGATAACAGTGGGCAGGGATAATCCCTGGAAGACTGGACAAGAGGTAATGGAGGCAGAAAGGAGGAAAAAAAGAGTGTCTTCATGTCTATGGTTTGTCTCTGATTTAAAACAAAATTGCCTTTTTGACCCAGATTTTTCTGATGACTGTGTAGACAAGAGTCAAAAGCAGCCATAAAGGCTTGCTCTGGTCTGCTAAGGAATACATTACTTAAAAAGGAAGTGGTTCAATGCGAGCCTCCTTCAGTGTCTCCTCGGTTTCCTAGCATTCCCTTTTGAAGATTCCCTTTTTACCAGCAATGACTTTGGGCAGAGTTGTAAAAGACTTGTTCTGAAGTTGGGGAATATGCCTTGAACAGCCTCTTGAAAATAAGAAAGCCAAACAAACCTGTCACCCAGCAGACTGGTCTCCAGGGACCCTCTCCAGGCTGTAGAGCATCCCATCTACCAACACCTCATGAATTAAGACGAGTACAAAAATCAAAGTAATAGCCAATTACAAGCAACATCACTTAGATCCTTCCCTGTGTACCTGGGCTAAATATGTTCAAGGCGCCCAGGCCCACCCTTTGGAGAACTAATGTGGGCTGGAGGCCAGCGGCAGCCTGCAGAGCAGTGACAGGCTGGCTGTAGGACACACACAGATCAAAGAATGAAAACCTGAAATCAGCTCCTTCAGAATAGGAGACATCAAGCAACTGATTTCAGTATGGACGTATTCCTTAAGTAAGTCTGGGATTGCTCCTCTGTGTTTGTAGGGAAGCCAAGAGGCCATTTCTATAGGGTGGTAAAAACAAACCAGGGCTTCAAATATGATGTAAGGAAAAGGCTTCCTCAGATACTAACCTCAGAAATAAACCTCTTCAGCTGCATAACTTACTCATACAGGGGTAGTCCTGTATCGGCTCAGTTCGACTGGATCCCCCCAGGAGCTGTAAACATTGCCTATCTGATAATCCTGGGGATGCTCTTTGACTAGGATCTCCCCCAACCCAAATGAAAAAAAAA
>NW_009259685.1:5898749-5915890 GCF_000687185.1 Egretta garzetta
AAGCCAGTCTGGAATAGGACAAGGAAATTGTATTCAGACATGTGGCATCTGAAGTGTTTCTGACCAAGCTCTTGAGGCATCCAAGTAAACAAAAAATGTGATGATCACAGATCCCTCCAAAGGTATCACTGATTACAAAGGAGGCCTGGAGAATGTCTCATGGCACATGAGAAGGGCCAGCTTGCCTTGTTTCTGCTGGAGAACTCTTGTGTACAGCTACATATGGCCTTTAAGGGAAACCGCATAAACTCTGGGCCCATTTTGCTTTGGCTGTGGAGCTGCTGACCGCTGAGAAGCACCAGTGATGTCAGCCAGAGCCATGCTTAGATCAAGACGTGTGTTACAATGTTAAATACACTGAATAAGGACATCACAAACTTGGCAAACTGGATGTCCCAAACCAGTTACCTAGCTATAAAATAGCTATATAAATAAGCTATATTAATTATACACAATGTTAAATTAATCCATATTTATAAAACTACCTATTGGTAACGTGGTCATACACATATGATCTAGTTAGTGGTGTCCCTGCTCACTGCAGGGGGGTTAGGCTAGATGACCTCTAAAGGTCCCTTCCAACCCAAAACATTCTATGATTCTATGATATGTGTCATTCATACATAAAGTAATAGGTGCTATATTTATATAACATCTATATAGATTCATACATGTTTAGAAATTTGTAAAATATATACCGATAAAAGGCCTCTCACTTGCCAGTGATGACGTGAAGCACTCAAACATGTTAATGATGACTGTCTCAAAGAAAGCCAGCGCTAAATAATTGTTCTGTAAGAGGAACAAATCATTCAGGGCATAATATGGAGGCTACAAAGAGAAAACAGACCAGCTGGCTTTTCACTGAACACTATGGAGCGCTTGTGTGGAAAGAAGCAGGGGATTCTGTGAAAAATCGTACTTCATTGGGTAATTAAAGTTATTATGCATATTAATTTTGCCTAGTCAGGTTTAAATTTGGCACTTCTCTCTGCACATTTGAATTTACAGTGTTTGTAGCATTCTTTTATGGCTATGAAACTGTGCAGAGGTTTGTGGGTAATTGCTGGGCCAAATGCTGCCGTTCCAGTCCACTCTTGGGAAAACAGAAGAGGCTGGGGAAATGGGTTCGGCTGGTTCCTTTTCCCCTTCCCATCCTAGCAGCTTCCCACATAAATGACAGTTTGCTACTTTGCGCAAGCCCTTCCTCCCAAACAAAAAATAAACAGAAACCCTCAAGAGGCAGATGTGCAAAATCCGTGCTAGCAGGCGCCATCCTGGATGCTTTCAGTAATTTCTCATAAGTCACTGATTGAACAGGGAGCTCCTGCAAATGAGAATGAAGAAAGGGACATGGGAACTGCTCGAACATCACCTCTGCTTGCGTGTGCGCATGCCTGTGTGCATGCGTACAGTATTTTTACTTTCGGCGCTGTAGTAACCAAAATCTGCTCAGGGCAGCGTTAACCACCAAAGGTGCTTTCCCAGTCTCTATACGCAGCTCTCTGCTGACAAGGGTGATAAAATATTTACTTTCCAACTGCATGTGGCAGCAGGAGCTAAGGCTTCCTTGTGCTTGCTGCTGTTGTACCGAAGCCAGCTTCTTGCAGAAGCCAGCGGCGCAGGGATGCGCTGCCTTACTGTGTGACAGCGTCAACGTGACACAAATCAATAAGCAATGCCATTAAGTAACGGCCCCTGCTAAAAGTTCTGCTCCAAACCAAGGTGCAACAGCATTTCAAAAGAATGTAGAAATGTAGCTGTGCTGAAAGCAGACATGCTGTGTTAGCAGCTTGGCTGCTTTCCCAGGGAAGTGCAGTGGAAGATCTGTCACCCGGGATTTACCCGGTTTCCGTGGAAAGGATATGTGGTCTTTGACCACCTGGTAGCCTTTTCCAAAAGCTGCAGTCGCAGCCTCCTGAAGTGTATCGCTGTAAGCATAATAAACCAACATTTGTTTGGTGACCAATAGAACTGAACAAACCGGTCATATTAAACTAATTTTGCTTTGTTTTGCTCTCAAAAATTTGTTTAGCAAACTCAAATTCTACTAAGGTGCTCAGTTAAAAAAATACTTTGTGGATGTTTTACACGATCACTTTTTCACTTGTAGTTTGTGAAAACTGTGGGGTTTATTCTTTGTATAATTGACTGTATTCACTTTTTTTTTTTACGTTTATGGGCACAACAAGCAGTGTTTGCCCGTGGTTTCCCAGCCACTACAAGGCAGCCTTCTGCAAGAGCCTTTTTAGGCTTACATGGGGTTTTCTGCACCATCACTCCTGAGAGCCTGCGCCTGCCCTTTCCTTTCCTGAAACTGTGTCAGCTACTGCGTGGCTGAGCCACAGGAACCAGGCTTTGCTGCGTGACAGCGGTCACCTCAGTCATGCTGACTGATGGGCTCTAGTTTAGGCTGTATGCTCAAACTGGGTTCTCTACGTTCTTGGGTAATCACTTGCCCAACAGCTTGCCCATTTACGGCCCTTAAACACCCTGAACTGGCTTAGGGTTTCCACAACTGAATAAGCTGTTGTGCTCGGAGAAAGCCAAGGATAAAGTGTTGGACTTACACTGCGCGTCAGGTCTCCAAAGATGAAATAGCCAGACATCATGGCAATGGCTTGTCCGTATTTAAAAATAAAACCAATAATAAAATAAAATAAAAAAAACAGTTGAACTGGTTTAACTGAAAAGTTAAGCTGCACAAACATGCAAAGACTGTCTTGGGTTGGTGTTAATCAGGCTGATGTTCACTTGACTTAACAGTCAGAACTGGCTTGAGATGAAAGCGATATAAATCATTCATCCTGAAATCAGAGGTTCCACCCAGAGAGTTGTGGCAGTTTAACTAAATTGGGGAGAGGGCCCTATCCTTGACCTGGGGGGAGGCTCTGCCCTGAGCTCTCTGCCCACCCATTCTGGTTTCGTTGCAGCTTTCATTTTCCCAACAGGATGGTAAGGTACTTTTTTTCTCTCCTACTGGTCGTCATTGACGAGCTCTCTCACGCACAGCAGAGTCAACGGCACCTCCTGGAGCAGTTTGGTGCCTCTTGCTCACCTCCGGCTGATTGCCAGTCTCACGTTCATTAATGCGGCTTGCAACTGCCAGAGTCCCTTCCCCTTGCACCGTCCCCAGCACCACGCTGCAGCTTGGCTCTGTCCTTTGGATTTGGGAAACTTTAAACCCCTGCACGCAGCGCTGGGTAAGAACCGCATCGTCACCATCCTCCACAGAGAGCTGCTGTCTTTCCATCAAGTAAAACACTGGCTTAATCTTTAATTCAAGGCTGTCTTTTGAGGATCACAGTCCCAGCTCAGGAACAAAGTGAGCCTGACAACAGTCGGAGGCGGAAGATGAAATATTAATCCATGCTTTCGTGACATCCAGGCTGGATTATAGTAATTCCCTGTCTGCAGGTCTTCCCAAGGCCACCTCCTACAAAACACAGCTTGTACAGAAGCCTGCCATGGGATTTAACCACGTACTGCAGGCAAACAGCCTACCTCCCAGACATGAAGCTTGGGGCTTGCTTGGAGACCTCTATTCCTTCTTTATCTCCATGTATGCTCTTCAGTTGCCAGGTGTAGAGCACATCCATAACCATAGCTACTTTTAGTCACTAAAAAAAAGTCTCAGCTTCAGGATGTGTCTACCTGTACAAGAAAGGAAGAAAAAAACAAACAAAACAACCGCAGAAAATCTATACATGTGGTAGGCAAAATCTACAAATACAGTAGGCCAGGTCTGGCCCTTTCCCTCCTCCGATCACCATCCCTGGACACAGGTGTGTGCTATATTGGTCGCCCTTCTTATTTTAGGGGATTGATTGGCATTTCCTCAGGGCAAGAATGAGTTAAATTGAAAAAGCAACAAAATGAGGCTGTTGTAAAGAGCTGTGTGTTGTACACCAGTCAGCTAGGATATGACCAAAGTAAAGAGAATGTAAGGCTGGATGAGAGAAAGGAGACCACCACCACAGGGGGTTATGGCTGAAGAAAACACCGAGGGAAGAAAACAGATTAAAGCCAACATCACCATCAGCGTATTCCCAGAAGCATCAAAGCTGCAGCTGTTCCTGTGTTGGCACATGCTGGATTGAGTGCAGGGCTTGTTACAGCAAGACTTGCTCATTTCCTCCGTGCCTCAGTTTCCTCATCAATTTAACAGAAATATTTTCCTAAATTCCCAGTTAACTCGTAAGGGCAGCTCTTGGTTATCAGGTAATGATGGAAAAGGATGGGTGGGAAAACCCATAGAAACAAACCCCCAGAAACAAAAACCATGTCAACCAAGCAAAGAGAGCACATGTCATCTATTGGCTTTGGAAGACCACATGAAGTTCTTGGCAGATGGTAGAGGCAGTCTGAACTGCAGGGGCTGGAGTGGAGCCTGGGGCAACCCCGATGGTAGCCTGCAGGTGTCAAAGGATGGTGAGGACAGACACATCCAGAACACAGATCATCTGCTGCTTGTGGCTGGGAGGTGGCTGAACCCACACAGCTTCTGAAGACAAAAAAAGCACAAGAGTCCTCGTGCATTCTCCATAGTATAGATATATACTATACAGTATATACAGTATAGATATATATTAGAGGTGTCATCCTTCAAAACCCACGGGAGAGAGGGGAAAAAAAAATTTAAAAAATACTTCCCTCAGAGTAACAGGAAGCTGACGGTCTCTTTGGCCTAGTTTTCCCACCAAGTGCTTTCCTCAAGTAAATGAGTATTTGCTGTATTGCAAAAGTACACTGAAAGCTTCACCTAGAAATGCAAAGCTAAAAAAGTTTTGCATCATATGCCACCATCACACCCTACTTTTCTGAAGAACTCCAGCTTTTGGAGATTCCAATGGGCTATTTAACAGATTTATGAAGTTATGAAAGTGACAGCCAAGTCCACGCGGTCTAAATGCCATTAAATCCCTGCGTTGCCATTTCCCATTATCTAGGCTCTTCTGAAAGCCTCTTGCCAGCCAAGACGACACATCAGGGAACCACGCTTCGAAGGACTTTAAATGAACCCAGGGCAGGAGAGGAGGGGAGGCAGCAGCAACCCCGCAGTGGCAAGTCAAACAAATCCAGGTTCTAATTTAACAGCGATAATCTCCCACCAGAGTTACCTAGAAACCCCATTAATGTACAGACATGAGTCTTCTATGCAATTGTGGGTTTGCACCCACCCAAAATAGCCTTCATATTTCTAGGCCCAGGGAAGAGCAGAAGCAAGCAGCGTTTCCTCTGCCCGTGGCCTGAAGGCCTCTCCCCCGCGCCACAGCAGGCACGGCAGTCATGCATGGTTTTCAAACCCAACCCAGCCATCTGATAATAAAGCTAATGATAATAAAGCTTATGAAATAAGTGTGAGATGATGTGCTGAGCACGCATTGATAAATGAGTTAGGAGAAGAGCAGGTATTTCACCACTTCTAGTCTGGGCAAGATTGCTATTTAAACAGGCTGTGCAGTATTGTCCTGGTTTCGGCTGGGATAGAGTTAATTTTCTTCATAGTAGCTAGCATAGTGCTGTGTTTTGGATTTAGTACCAGAAGAATGTAGATAACACACTGATGTTTTTAGTTGTTGCCAAGTAGTGCTCAGACTACTCAAGGACTTTTTGAGCTTCTCCTGCTCGTCCAGGTGCATAACAAGCTGGGAGGGAGCACAGCTAGGACAGCTAACCCAAACTGTCCAAAGAGCTATTCCATACCATATAACGTCATGCTCGGGGGGGTTAGTCAGTCGGTCGGTCGCGGGGAGACTGCTCGCTGCTCGGGGACTGATCGGGGCTCGGGGAGTGATCGTGGCTCGGGACGGGCTGGGCATCGGTCGGCGGGTGGTGAGCAATTGCGTTGTGCATCATTCGTTTTGTATATTCTGTTATCATTCTCATTATTACTATTATTATTATTATTATTATTATTATTTTCTCTTATTAAACTGTTTTTATCTCGGCCTTCGTCTCTAACCTTTTATTTTCTTCCTGATTCTCTCCCCCATCCCACTGAGGGAGGGGAGGAGTGAGCCAGCAGCTGCGTGGTGCTCAGTTGCCAGCCGGGTTAAACCACGACCATCGGCTTCTCTCTGTTCCTTTGAGCTTGCCCAGAAACGTAGCTGAGGCTGGTGATGTTTGGATGGGGCTGCAAAATCTTCCTAGGCCCCAAGAGAGAGTCACGAGAGAGGATGGAGCAGAAGGTGGTAAACCAGGCCCTGGGGACGCCCCAGCCAGCTGAGCCCAAAGCCTGCCGCAGGCTGGAGGAAACACAGCACTTCCTCATCTGATTTATACAAAGTTATTGAACTACATATAAAAATAAATACTACGGTCAGTACAGTAGTCAGACATCTTGTTTTGATATGAACTTGAACATGTTTTACCCTGTCTTCAGCTTTGGTTTTAATGATGGTGCCAATCACCAACTTTGTGTTTCGGAGCCAACAATCCCATTAAAGTGCACAAAGAGTCTGTTTTTCTCAGAGATGGTTCCAGGCAGCCTGAAACCCCATGTATCAGTGCACTGGTTATGCTGCTCACCTTTTCGAGATAGCACCAAGAAAACCATAGTGGTGGGAAGGAGGGGAAGTGGGAATTCCTGAGCACCGAGCTGCACCCAGACCTGCAGCAAAGTCTGCACCTGTGAAATACTTCGGGAGCTGCTCATACCTTTCCTAGGATTCCTTGCAAAGTGTTTCCACTGGTTTCAGTTATATCAGTGTCCTTCCCTTGAGAAAATATCTACTGAGTTAGGCAGTGAATGCCAGGATGCTGGCAGGGCACGTAGCTATTTAAAGGTTTTTTCACGTCTGTTTTCACAGGCAAACCCTATTAAAGTGTAACAGTAACTGCACGCATTTTACTTGTAAGCAGTCAATTTCCATGAAAGATAACAAAGTTTTCACTGGAATGGGCTAGAAATCCAGATCCCTTAAAATCTGAGTCCATATTCTAAACACTACGCTCCAGGCATTGCTGTAAACACCGCTTGTGGAGGGACTCAATGTGCACTTTTATTAGGTTGCTCGTAAGCATCACCGGCAGACGCAGTCGCGGGTGGTGTGTAACCCCACATATTTTATGTCTGGAACAAACTCAAAACATATCCTGTGGTCCAGAACAAAACACTCTTGTTCCCCCCTCTCCCAGCAACAAGCCTTCACAGATGCTCCTCATCGTGCCCGATGGCTGGATGCCACTGGTCAAAAAAATGTGCTGGGGCTCTCCAGGCTGCCTGAGCCCCAAAGACCATGCAAGGCAGTGTCCCGAAAAGTGTCCCTGGCAGCGGCCCTCCAAACTCCTACATCAATAACATTTGGTTGTAAACCTCAGAGATGCTCACCAAGGAGGCGTACAGAGATCATATCTTGGTCCTGGTCTTCCGTGCTGGTCTCTGGCTAAGACCAAAGGCTGCCCACTGCATTATCCACGCAACTGACTGGGACAGAACAACATGGGATGACTCACCTCTAATATGAAAGGCTGTCGAGAACACTCAAAACCACTTTCTGATACTTCATAACCTTGTTTAGGCTTTGCTGGTGCTCAAAGGCAGCCCTCAAAAGCCTTTTCTTTGTGGAACTGTTTGGTTTTTTTCCCCAATGTGTGTCCCTCTGTCATGCTCAGACTCTCCCAGCTCAGCCAACTCCAGGGGAAATTTCTAAGCAAGCCAAAGGCACCTTTTTGGCGTCACTGTGTCTCCCCTTGCTGAGAGGCTTTTATCTGGGATGTTGGCTGCGATGATGCACAGCCAGTAGCATGCCTGGTTCCCTCCAGGAGCACAGCTCCAGTGGTGTTAAGTTTCAGGGAAGTAGGATGGGGGATTTTGAGACAGGGGTCACCAGAAGACCATGCGAGGCAGCTGCAAGGGCTGAAGGGACGGGCAAAGAAAATGGGATCTGTGCTTACAGAAATGATGGAGCCAGGCAAGTGAAAGCAGCAGGGCACACATGCGTGTGTTTCTCCCTGTCACAGTTTTTGCATCCACAGAACATATGCTCATGATTTGCTTATTCCAAGCGCCATAGACAAAGCAGTCCTGCATGATTATGTGAGCTGTGTTCACTTCTTTTCTGAATTGCAGCTTCCTTAAGAGGTCTCATTTCTGCTCTTCCAGCCCCAATTTCAACATTTCCAGGGTACATTTCCAAGGCAGTTGTAGCATTTCCTTCTCAAAATACCAAGGTTAGATAAGCCCAGCTGCTACCATGATCTTTCATTAATGTCTTCCCTAAGTACCATTTGCATGCCAAACCATCCCTCAGCAAATCTACAGGCAATGCCCACCTGGCCCTCAGCATTCAGCGGCACTTTTAGGGAGTGAAAAGGTGCACGTTCAGCTGGAGGTCTCTCCCCTGGATGCTCTCCCAGCCACTGCTTTTAGACACCTCCCCACACCTGGACAACCTCTGACCTCTGAAGAGCCTAGCCCACCACGGAACCACACCAGCCGCTATACCAGATTTAATCTGGGACTTTGCAAGGCACATGCAGGAGGCAGGCCACGGCAGCGCTGGGAAGTGAGATGCCGGCAGGTGGGAGTGCCTCCAGGTCCTACAGGTTTTGCTTCCAAGTCCCTCCTCCTCCCCCTCAGCTGATGTTTTCGCAGGATCTTTCTCCCTCTGTCTCTCTCTCTTCTCTCCCTTGTTGTTGCTGATGGGAAAGACTGTGAAGCCAGAAAAAGTCTCACCCAAACCCGCACATTGAAGTGATGTCCCAGCCAACTCCGGCAGATGCTGTCAGCAAGCTGCACTGCGATCACAGATCTGTTCTTAAGAAGCATTTCTGTTAAGTCTGTGGAGTGAAAACAAGTTCACCTCGACTTTTTAGACTTGAAGACCTTTTGCTGCACAGCTGATGGAAAGCAAAAAGTCTGCAGCTGTATTGTTATTAATGTCAGCAAATATGGCTGAAAATACACAGGGCTCATATTCATTGCTTGTAGCTTATATTACCCATTAGAACTATAATGCTATCAAAGTAATAGTCTCCATTTACATCAGCTCTAGCATTTTACCTGGAGTATATATTATAAGCTATCAAAATGCAGTGGCCCATAATGAGCACAAAGGTGCCACCTTTATTTAGACACCTTTCAGAGCAGTAGTGCTAGGCCACTAATGCTATTTAGAATTGCTTCTCAGGGTAATTGGTACATCTTTTCTTCCTGAAGTGCTGTGCTTTAATCTTTTCACTCTATAATCTCGGCACCTTACAAGCCGCCACAGAAATATTTGTATTTTCAGAACATAAAGGACAATAAATCAAGAGGGAAGTTCCTGCTTGATTCTGACTATTAAAAGCATTTCAATAGTATCTCCAGGCTGAGCAGACATCTTGCCAATTGCTTTGCAATCTTGTTTGATTATAGGCAAAACAACACATAAGTGAAGGAGAAACTGCAGAGCAGCAATCCTGGGACTGCTTCTGTAAATTAACATGGAGTTTATATCATTCCTCACAGAATGGCTGTGGTAGGGCTTATGCTGGTTTCTGCTGAAACATACTGTACACCCATTTATTAGGAACTGCAAAATTAGGACATTTCCCCCTAGCTATTAAAATCAGGTAATACTGAATTATACAACATGCATATGTAAAGATGTCCATGTACAGCCGTGTGTTGCAACAGTGATTTTTTTCCCCATCCTACCTAGTAAGCTAATTTACTCTGAAGCACTTCCCTCAAGAGTTTTCAAAGTAACTCAGGTTTTCACTCACCCCATCTTCTGTTCTAAACCTGCTATTCCAGCAAGGAGCACTGCATAGACGGGTGCTCCCTCTTCCAAGGAGCTCTGTTGAATTCCAGTCCCCTGTTTTTTAAATCATGGGACCTACACAATGGCAGGCTGGGGTCATATTTTGCATGACAAATTTCATTTCACCGCGCGAAGCCAGGCCTCTACAACACGTTTGGGAGTCAGCAAAAAGCCCAGAAACCAACGTTATAAAAATGGCTTAGTAGCCAGCAAGCCACAGAACTGAAGATGGGACATAAAGTCATCTGAGACTGACATTCCTCTGCAGAGCTCCACAAACACAACTCACATAAAGCAAAGGATCTGCCTGCAAGTCTCCTCCACCATTTTTCAGGTTGATACGCCTTACAGTGTTTGAGAAGAGAGGCATTTGGAGGTCTCGACCTCATGTAAAATACCTAGTTTGACACTCCAGTCCTGCAAAATACATCCAAAGTTACTTTAATTCTTTGGAGACTATCACTGAACTTAATAGGACTCTGTAAATACAAAGCAGAAATCCTCTCTGAAAGATTGGTGGCCTGCACGGGATGGGAAAACAACCTGCCTTAAAGGAACCTACATCTGTAGGAATCCTAAATCTCCCAGGAGAGATCTGCTTAGATGCCACTGGTAGCATTTTCTATACTTTTTAAGGTATAGATTCTGCCTTTTGAGATTCTGCCTTTTAACCTGCTTCCACTGAACACAGTCAAAGCTGTTGCAAAGGACGGACCGTCAGAGGGTGAGACACACTGCACACAGCGATCGCCAGGAAAAAACCCATGTCCATAAACAAACCAAACATACAAGCCCAGGAGAGAGGAATCTATGAGTCATGATAAATAGGCAGATCACGCTTTGTGCTTTCTATAAATATTTACCTCGGCAACAATTGGTGAATGGTGAACCAGCCATCAGCACGCAAAGCAGAGCTCTCGTACTACGAAGTGTAGGTTTCCAGCGCGTACGCTGTAGGAGCTGTTGGGCGCGGTGGAAAGCGAGGCTGTGTGTTTAACGAGTGCCCTCGCAATAAGCTCCATTGGAAGGCTTGCTCAAGGCTTCAGCCTCTCATTCCAGACCCCTCCAGCTGTCACAAGTGTCACATCAGCAGTGGGGTGGCATTTATTCTGTTCTGGATGATAAATCGGGCCCTGAAAGAGAATTCTTGTGTTCACAATTCATTACCTTTTATCCAGAGAGTAGGAATCAGAGAAGGAATCAGCTTCTAATGTAGGGGTTTTTATCAGCAAACTCAGATTTAGCACAGTGAAAAGCTACCTGCAAAACGAATGTGAAAGGCATTCACCCAAAGCTTGTGTTCCCAGGAATCTGTTCTCACATTGCTTAATGCCTCTGAGATGAATAAAATATTAGATTTTTAGATTCTAAAATTGACTGTTCTCTCTCTTTGTAGGTACACACGCACTAGAATATTAATTAGGTCTCAGTTCAGCTAGAATATGTCTCAATTCCACATCTGACATGCGCATACACCCTGTGCTGGCTTTTGCAGCAGAGGAAGATAATATACATTTATTTATACAAAATTTTGTGGGTTAAAGGAAGCAGAAGTTTGTTAAAATATGTTTGCATTTGCAGATTTTCTTCATCCAAAGGTCTCTCCCATGCAAAAAGATCCAGGACGTGTAGATTTACAAATCAATGAATTGTACTTTCAGTATATAATTAGGCAGTGGAAATTGAGGTCACCGAGCAGCGTAAGCAACGGCCAGTATGCAGTTCTGAAATGGCAGCTCTGTTCCTTTTCTCTCATCATCTTCTAACAACAATTTTATAGAGCATGACTGAACCCACTTCTGTGCTGATCCACTTACTATTCTCGGTTTAATACTTGAGGGTTTAGCACTTTAGTCACAGCTCCCATTCGCTGCAGATTTAAGTATGTAAAAAAAAAGGAAGGGCGCAACTTCCACCGGCAAGTGTGCCGGTCTGCCGGTCTTCAAGAGAGAAAACTTTAGCTTCCTCAGAGTTCCCCACTGCCATGCTGGGGACAGACCTGCTTGGAGCCAAGAACCAGAGCTCCGCTCGGCCCACACCATGATACTCCTGGTATCTGACACCAGGGACAACAGAGGGAGGTGAAAAAGGCCAGGCCCGTGTGTCTGCTCTGTCCCGCTGGCTCCAGACTGCTGTCCCTACCGCTGTCCCCTACCGCCTGGGCCCTCCCTGGCCGCTGAAGGCTGCCCGCTGCTTTGTGTTACCCACCCTCCTTGTGAACCGTTTCTGTGGGCTCCCCCCTTACTCCTTGACCTCCGTCAGCATGAGGAGTCCCTTAGAAGGAACCTGCTGTCCATGGCCCCTGTTTGGGAAGATCTGCTCTGAATTCGCAGAAACAGTCACGGGTTAGGACAGCTTCTTGAAGAAATGAACCGTGAGGTCAGCAGAACTCAAACAAGCAGCAGGTTAACCCCCCCCCCCCCGGCGGAGCAGTACATCACTTGAAAAATGAAATGAAGCCTGAGATTGGCTGTACATGACTTTAGAAATAAGGCTTTTTAAAAACCCCCCCCCCTTCAGACCCCACACGGCACACTGGTGCGATGTTACTCAAAAAGGCATCAAACGTATCTGCGGTTTCAGTCAGGTCTGGAATACGATGAGACACTAGGTTGTTTCAGCCGCTGGCAGCATGCAGAGGTGAGCAGCTAACTTTTGCTTTTCATTTTACCTAAATCTGCTGTTCTGTATTTCAAGAGACACTTCTGGTTTAAGAAGGAAGGCGGGTCAGCTGCTGTGCTCTCCGGTGCGCTTGCTTTTCTGTACGTAAGAAAGCGATGTCATTATCCTCCTTCACATAGCGTCAGACACCCACTGGCACCTGAGACAGCCTACCAAAAACGGCGTGTAAGAAGTTATTTTACATACCCTCACAACCTGCCACTTGTTTGTCAGCCAGAAAGAAGCACAAAAACCATTCAGCTGAACCGGCTTTAGCCCCAACATTGTGAGACTACGCCAAAGGTAATACACGTGTCCTCGCTGCTGGCGGCGCGGAGCTCACTGCTCGCTAACAGCTAAACAGTTTTTATAATCCTTAAAAATCACTGTGGATTACAACTGCTTTTCTTTTTCTAAAGCCACGAGTGACCTGCAGAATGCCGGCCACTCGAGTTTTCTAAAAATACCTCCAACGCAAGCTGCGCAGCAGAGATTGTATTACAGGGCTTCTTTCAAGGTCACTTGCAAGATCGATGCTTGCAACAAGCTTTAGTATCCGTCTTTCAGTTTTGTCCCTGGCAGTGCTGGGAGCGCGTTTTGCAAAAAACCCATCAGCATCCATGCCCGCCCATCAGCTCCAAGCAATAATAAATTGCGTTCTCAGAAAATGGTATTGTACTCTCGTTCGCACCTCTGATCAGCATCCTGAAGGGAAGGGAAGCAGTCCTTGCAAAAGAACTGACTACTTTTTTCACCGAGTGCTTTGTCAAATACAACCCATTCCACCTCTCCTCTCAGGCTTCCTATCTAAATACTAGTGCTACCGTTTTATGAAAGACTCAAAAAATAGCATACGCTAGATGCAGTCTCTTCTCTGATGGGGGATGAGGAAAACCAACAAATACACATTCTTGAAGGAGACCCAAGAACACAGCAACAAGCAAAATACAAATCTCCACCTTCCTAACAAAAACGCATGCACACCAGAGGTGTGATAGAGAAACTCTGAGGAAAAAAGAACTCTTTAGGAAAGCAAATCAGGTACTTAATAATTACCTTTGCTAATGATACATAACGCAGTCACACACAGCACTTCCCAAAGGCCACAGCGACAATGCAGATTTATTTTACCCACCTGTTGAAGAAGTCTGATGAAGAT
Organism: Egretta garzetta; assembly: GCF_000687185.1. Taxonomy (NCBI): domain Eukaryota; kingdom Metazoa; phylum Chordata; class Aves; order Pelecaniformes; family Ardeidae; genus Egretta; species Egretta garzetta. The sequence continues at coordinate 5,912,319 of NW_009259685.1, forward strand.
TTACCGCTGTAGACTTGACCCCGTTTCTTCTCATCGAGGCTCCTCCAGTCACTATGATCGGGATTGCTCTTTTACAGCTAACATTTCCTCTCTGTCAGCAACCAGTTGTATCTAAGTGTATTTATCTTGTGAGGGAGGAGGTTTGTGTGCAAAGAAATTAAACTAAAACAGAGATTTATCTTCTTACTTCTTTACATCATTGCAGCATCTGACCAGCAATGTCTCTTCCTGCTGTAAAAGTAACTGTTCCCTTACTGACAGCCCCACATTTTCTAAAATGCAACTAACATATCTTAATCCTATCGCTAGAGGTATTGGCCCAGACTTAAATCTCATTTTAAACTTGATACACCCAGATCTGAAGGGGACATGAGAAGTGGTTTATAAAACCCACACCTCCCTCCTCCATGAAGATGGTGAGTATTCAGAATAAAGTTATTCCAAAGGGACAAAAACGTATGTCCCACCCATCCCCTTCACCTTTGTACAACAGAGATTGCTGTACTTTCATTGAACAGCCAGGAGCATGGGATGATCACGCTACCACGGAAAAAAATACAAGACTTGTGTTTCAAGACATCCGACGACAAAAGAGTAAACCATACAGTTGAAACTAGAAGTAAATTATTTCTAATTATGAATAAATTTGCAATACTGCTGACAGCAGGGACGTGGAACTTGGAATAATTAGGGACAACTCGATCAGCAGCATGCCAGATGTCACGCACATGTATTTTCCCCAAATTTTAGTGAAAGAAGACATTTTTCGAATAATGTACCACGTCAGGATGTGAGTGCAGAGTCTAAGGATGTAACGCTGCAATAGTCCCAGGGCAGTAAATCTACCGTACCTGTACTGCATCGCATATATCTCCTATATACACACTACACATATACTAAATATAGGCTGTCCGAACTATCAGAAAGCTTCCAAAATACTGCGGCCATTTCTCCAAACTCTGTTGCCCATCACTTGTGTTACGGCACGCGCTGTGTAATGTTAACTGCGGTTTTACGAGAAGCTCGCCACTTCTTCTGATTACAATACTTTCTTTTTCTGAAAGAAGATTAGAACTTGAAAAGCAATGGAAAATGTTAAATTTCATTTCCTTTACTATATTGACTTACTACAGGCTTGGATTCTATAGCTTCGTAAAGATCGAGTGAGGACCTCCAATTTCATAGTGGAAAACAGCAACTCCCATTCTAGCTGATAGCATCTAGTTTCTATTTTAAATGAGACTGGACTATCCAAAACAGCTCATCCCCTGCGTCATAAAACTTCCTAATAAATTTCACTACCTATAAAATATTGATTAGTCATGCAGCATTCTGTAATAAAATCCCATAAACCCCACAAAACTGCACCCTGCTGATTCATGTTGTACTTACAGAAAAAAAGAGCCCAATATACAACTTCATGCTTTATTGTTGCATTATTGCCACCTAGACAATTACAGAAAATTTCTTTTGCAATCATTTCAAGGTAACATCTGAACATCTCCCGTGCTTGTATGTTATTGTAACATATTTTAAAAGCGTCAATAACCATCAATAGGCAATCCAGGCCACCAGGTACGATTCTTTATTTTGGGCAAGGTAATGCTTTGGTAAGGACACCTATGTATAAACATGGATACCTCCCAACAATATATCATATGCTTTCATACAGAGGCATTTTCTAACCATACAGGAATTCCTGCACTATAAAAGCCACTAAAGCTATCTTGAGAGTCATACTTCATTGTACGTACCTACATATCCATCTAAGTAATCAAAGACAAAATTCAGGTATTGTCTATACATGCTGTATATATTGCATTAACAACCAGGAGCAGTAATTTGGAATCCAAAACCATCCATGTTCCTAACTTTTAGTATTAGAATGGAAATGTGGTGTTGCTTTCAGAAGAGGGAAATACGCATTTCTACCAGCCATTACCAGACACAGAGCAGAGGTACCCAGCCCCACCTAATCCTGTGCTTATCCACTGAGGTACGTTTAGTCCTCCACTGCAGTCAATGGAGTCGAGGGTGATCCAGCTCATCTTGAAAGACACTTCCATTTGGTCAAAGACACCATACCTAAACTCCACCGACTGTCTTGACTACACCACCATTGACTACAGCTGGAGTCTAGACACTACTTCAGATGTAGGCACAAGACTATCCAGCTCACCGTCAAGCCAGAAGCTATCTGTACCAAGCAAGTGCGATGGCCTGCCTCATCGCTGACGCAGCACGCTGACAGCTACTGGCTGCTCCATCAACGAGATGCCACCACCTTCTGTCCTGAATCTGCAAACGTTCCTGGCAGCAAATTACCTCGTGCAGATATTCCACAAGGCTCAACAATGCTGCCCTTATGAATGAGTTACTCATGTGTGAATCACATGTACACTCATGAGTGGCTACAAACAAGGCCTCAGATGTACCGACATCAGAAACAGAAAGCATATTTTAAAAATTATGCATATTCTAATACAGAATAATTCTTATAAACAACACTCATTCCTTAAGGCAAGTATGGTCATCTAATTAAATTGAAAATAAGGACTGCATATACAGATTTTACATCCTTTCTTGGGTGTAGAATAAATATATCCATGCATAACCTTCACAAAACATCATTTCCATTTCAAGCCTACAAAGAGATGGAAACACCAGGTCCCTTTCACCCACATTGAATGAGTTACTCCACTTGTGAAACGGGCCATATTTCACATGATTTTGTTGTTGTTTTAACTCAGCTGCTCAGGGAATAATTATTTAATCTTCAGAAATGTAAAAAAAAAATAGTATTTTTAAAACTCTCCTCACTAGTTTTCTACACTATTTGATTTTAAACATAAATGAACTAGTAAAACCCCAAGGGACCCCAAGCTTTCACTGATCTGCCAGGTGAATGTTTGCAGCACTAGCTCTGGTACCCACTTTGTTGATGTTATTAGAAGCCTTATAAGCCTAGAGGCTACTAAAGGCTGTACTGTATTTATAGTCAGTTAAAAAGAGAAGTACACTTTAAAAATGTAGGTGGAATGTTTAAAAAATTATTTTCCTGGGTTTTACAGAGATGAGTTGCAGAAGGAAAACAATAGAGCTAAGTGATTTTGAACTGTGTAATCAAAAGGTTTAATTATGTGGTCAGAACTAATCTGACTGCTCTATTTGAGAAGTAACTTTTTTATTCCCTCATAACTCTGCTTTCCTTATTCACAGTAAGACTAGGAAAAAATATGATGCGCAACAATGGTTGGGTCATAAAGTTAAACACATTTACTTATGGTGTTTCTTAATTTCAAACAGTGATCTCAAATTGTAAGTTAAAAAAAGAAAACAGATTTTTTTTTACCAGTTTAAGTTCAGCTCAGGAGGGTCTTGAGCTCCTTCAGCTTGCTGTTGGAATTGAGAAATCATCACCTCATAAAAATACAGCCCCCAGTGAGACCCATGAGATCACAAATCAGTTGCCTACAGCAGCAGTAGTCTTGTAACTCTGACTTCTCTCCCCTCTCCATACCCATAGACCTCCAAATGGAAGAACCTCAGCAAGACAGTGCAAATGCAAAGGG
>NW_009259685.1:5915931-5917026 GCF_000687185.1 Egretta garzetta
GTAGGGAAGATTCAGCTGGATTTCTGCCCCACTCAAAAAGGGTTTTGGGCCCTTTTATCACCTCACTAGTTGAAATCAGAGGGCACAGCTACTGGGGTGTAACACTGTAGGATACCGAAGACTGCAAAGGTTCTATGTAATCAAGACAACCACCGATTTCTGTCTCAACACACACAACAAACTCCCTCCAGATAGTAAAGGTACCAGTACAAAAGGGCTATTCTTCCTTACTTGGCTTAGCATAAAAACTACATTAACTATCTGCTATTGCGATGCCACAAGTAAAAGTACAAGTTTTAAGCTCATTAATCATATTATTCATACTACAGTTTTATCTTGGCAATAAGAAAGTCTTACAAAAAACCCACCCTTGATCAGCAAATACTTAATAGGGAATTTTCCATCTGAGATAACAACTGAACAATGTCTTCATCCTTATTAACCCTTGAGAATTGAAGTAAAGGAAACAGCGTATTATTTTAGAGGTCAATTTTACTGATTTGACAGTGTGAATCCTAAAGGGTTTTCATCCTCTCTCGAAAACTTATTCACTGATGGCAGTTTGGCTGAGATCTTGATGGATAGCTCACTTGCGAGGCTGGTGGATGTGCTGTTTGACATGTTGCGGGTGAGGAAGCTTTTCCACAGAAGGATGTGGTTTCTGATGAGCCACCTGAGCTGCAGCTGGAGGGAAGTCCTTATCACCCTGTTCAAAGAACACACCAGGAAAAACATAAGAAACCTTAAAAGCATAGTTTCCAGTTCAAGTGGATGTAAGTTTTTAAAAAGGTGAAGAGGAGATGGTAAACAGTGTTGTATGTTACTCTGAAGTCCCCTGTACACATCCTAGCTTGCCATTCTTTCAGCCAACTTCAAAATTTCACCTATGCAAGTTTCACTTCTTCCAATTACACACACCGTCCAAGAACACAGAATCTTCAAGTGACCCAAGGGGAAAATATCCTTTCCTATCTTCAGTGCTTCATGGCTTCTCTTGCTACACCACTGGCTCTATATGGTCAGATCTCCTTGACCTATCTGGTTTTCACAGAGCAACTAGAAAGAGGAGACTATTTCACAAACAAGGTAAGGCAG
>NW_009259685.1:5917099-5918554 GCF_000687185.1 Egretta garzetta
ACTAGATCTTAGGGGTGGCTGGCTTTTAAGTTTAACATGCCCTTTTAGCCAGGTCTGCCCATGTTAGTTCTCACGTGCTGCTGTTGGGCAGGCTCAGTTCAGGTGCAACCCTTAGACCACCTACTTACAACTGCCATTTCTAGGGTCAGTCCCATGAGGTTTTCAAAAAGCAATGGGAAACAACTACTACCAGTGCTCAGTGACAGGGAGAGGAGAGTAGCTCCTCCTCCAGGCAACCTGTTCCACTGCCTGAATGTCCTCACAGTGAAAAAGTTTATTTTTTTATGTCTAGTCAGGCCCTTCCATTTCAATTTGTGTCTGCTGCCTCTTGTCTGCCTGCCACGCACCACTCCGAACAGCCTGGCTCTATCTTCTTGATCACGTCCTTGTAGATGGGGGAAGGCTGCTGTTAGGGCTTCCTGAAACATCTCTTCTCCACGCTGAACAAGGCCTGTTCCCTCAGCCTATTCTCCCAGGGCATGTGCTCCCTGACCACCTTGGTGGCCCTCCAGTGAACTCACTCTGGTTCATCAACACCTTGCATACACTGGGGTGTCCGAAACTGGATGTGCTATTCCATATGCGGTCTAAAGTGTGCTGAACAGAGGGGGATAATCCCTTCCTTCGACCTACCCGCTACTTTCCTGGATGCTGCTGGCCTTTTGCTGTCCCGCATGAGGCTGGCTTGTGTCCAGCTGCTGCCTGCCATTCCCCCGGCCTGCCCAGGTCCCTCCGAGTAGCAGCCCTGCCCTCAAACTCACTAACTGCTCTTCCCAATTTGGTGCCATGCACAGACCTGATGAGGAGCCCTCTGTCTGATAAAGACACTGAACAGGACAGGCCACAGTACATAAACCTCCACTCGACACTGATGAGAACTATCAGGAAACTTGAAAATATAATTGAGTAATTACTCTGGGTTCAAAAAAGCATTGCTAGGGTTTGTTTATTGCATAGAGAAGAACTTTTGATACATGTTTGGGAGCTATGAAGTCTCAGAAAATGACAAAACAATTTTGCTCTTCGCAGGTTAATAAACAAACCTGTAGCTGACAGCTTACTGAGGATAGGTTTAGTACCCTATCAAGTAACTGATCAGCTAAAGAGCTGAGTTGCAAAATCAAGAAAATAGTTTCTTTCCATTTTGAATCTTCTGCATGCCTACTAAACTGTGGGCCTGTGCTTTTCATGTCTGAGATTTCCTACGTTGCTCGAAAAATACCACTTCCATACAATTGTTAAAGAGCTATCAAAATTACTAAATGCAATGATTAGTTAGAAGTAATTAGGCATCTAACTGCCTAAATAGGCATCCCCCTGGTGCAGATGGAGGTCCAGGAAATACAGCAGTGCTTGTCTGCTACCCCTGTGGGCTGGAGAAAATTCCATCTTTCGCTCTCCCCACCTGCATGATCTGACACAACCACAGCATCTTACAGTTAAACCACCCCATTA
>NW_009259686.1:0-21391 GCF_000687185.1 Egretta garzetta
TTGCCTTTATAAGATGGCTGTTTAACAATAAACCCAAAGATTATTTCTAATGTCAAACATAGAAAAAGTTTCAAGGCTCTAAAAATGGAAGGAACAGAGACAGTTTTATGTTAAGGATGTGCTGAACTCAATATAGATGCCAAATTACTTTGTTTACTAATATTAAAGAGACATTACAGGAGCAGCTGTTTTAAGCACCTCGCTCTTAGAGGTTGTACATGCCACATTTACAAGGAAAGAGTCTGGATGTTTTCTCCTGCTCTTTCCTTATCATGCGATATAGACTAATATTAAGCTAATAAAGGATATCTTATAATTTTAATACAGGGACAAAAGTACACCTGCAAAAAAATAAAAGCTTTTTTTAGAGGCTAAAAATATATTCAATGCATGGGAATGTAAGATCTCAAATATTTATTTAATTTATGTAGTTCTTACTGGATTAGAATTCTCCTTTTTGATCAAGCAACCTAAATCTAGAAATGAGAAAATACAAGCCAGTGTTTAATGGTGTTTAGTATTTTATATTCTCAGGTTCCAATGTAAGGTACACTAAGGGACTGAAGTTTTGAGACAGACTGAAAATCAGACTGGAAAAAGATGGTTTAAGTTAATTTCCTAAAAGGGAGCTATTCACAATCAAGTCACATATGAAACTTATGCCAAAAGGAATCATACTTTTAATAGAAGAAAAATTTATTCCTTCCTACTTCAAAAATAAACGTTCTCTGAGAACTTACGTCATTGTAGACTTGTACAGATTTTACCATGTAGCTGAATAAGAGTTCTTGAAACGTAAATCAATTATACTAAACAAAAGTTCTGGGAAAATAGTTTAATACACTCTTACTCAATACTAAACAAGTCAAAATAAAAGAATCTCAAAATAAATTACTTTCTGATACTACAATGACTGTACTGATAGGATGCGGGGAAATATGCAATTACATTATCAAATTGAAGAAGAAACACACAATGTGAAAGAACAAAAAACAAGGGAAGAAAAAAGATAAATGAACAAACATAGTCTACCTACAGCAGCCATGACAGGTTTACTAATAGAGTTAAGAAAACTTACTTATGTCCCTAAGATATATCGTATAGTTTAACATGACTTAGCTAATTGATTTCCTAAATGCTCATATTTTTTTTTTTTTTAGAAAAAATAGCAGCAGGAAAAAAATGAACACATGGGTAAAAAAGTTAAATGTATTTTAAGCTGTAGATCCAGTACTAGTTAGTCCAATATTTTAAGATAGCTAAAATCACATAAGAGGTCACTGGAAGTTTCAAATAGCACCAAGCCACAATAAAAATGCAATAACTAGTGAAAAACTACATCCAATGAGAGACTGAAAGAGCTCAACCTCCTTAATTTATGTAGGAAATTGAGAGGTAGTTTGGTGCTTTAAAAAGGGGAATTACAAGGTTAACAAAAGGCTTTTTACTCTGTTGAGGGAAAACATAGCACCACTACTGGGCACAGAACAATCAAGTGAGACTAATGCAATGGAGAAGACAGCACTACATATTTAACAGTGGTCATGTTGGCCACAGAAAAGAACGGTCAAGAGAGATGATGGATTATCTGTTTGCTGATGATTTCATATCAAGACTGAATTACTTTCTTGGTAATAAAATTTAACAAAATACAAACTATTGTCTCAGTACTATTTAATGGGAAATTCTATTCAGCGTCACTCAAGAGCTAGAAAATAATAGTTTCTTCTGGCTTTTTGTTTTTTATCAATTGCTTTTACTAATTTTCATTTCTTAAAATTACTCTGAGTGAAAATTATAACTGAAACCCCTGACTAAAATTACCATGCATCAAGGAAATACCACGAATTCTTTTAACTAATTTCAAACATCATGTCTAAGGTTTTAAAGAATGTGTAGGAAGGACAGACGTGCACTTATATGCAGACTCACTGAATTACAAAACTTCATTGAAAGAACTATTTTACCCAGCAGTTGATTTTACATTATTTCACTCATGGCCATTAGTACACATTCATTTCAGCAGCCTCATTATATTCATTGTTTGACTTCAGGATTATCTGTTTGTTAAATACTGAATTATTCAAGGTAGTCTGACACAGCAGATAGATAACTTCTGGTACATAATGATCAAAATACCTAACACCTTCTTGAACCTTTCTGATAACTTGCCAAAAATAACATACTTAATTTGATAACACTCTATAACAGAGATCTAATTCCTACTGTAAAAGGGAACACACCTTTTTGGGTTTTGCTTTGGAAATTTTCTTATTTTATTCTCTTCCTAGGAATTTTGAAATAAATATATAACTTAAATAGATTAGTTTTAGTAAGTACAGAAAAAAGAATTGTGATTTTTTTCTCTTAAAATGAAAACCAAAGATATTAACACAACCTTCTTCTGTTGTACTGGAAATAAGCGGAGGCTAAACAAGCATAATATACATGATGTAAATATGCAAAAGTGAGGGATCCATTATCACACGTTCTAAGTTATTCTAAGTTATTCTGTGTACATTGATAAGCTTTGTTGCTGGGAAGTGCTAGGTTTTCATCTCATAGTGAGACTGTTAATGTTACTTCACCTCTGGGGAATTTATGCACTTACGAAGCCGTGGCATAAGAAAAATCATATACTCTGCAACTCCCACTGAATATATGCAAAGAGTCTTTGTATATCTGCATAGGTGAGGGCAGAGGGATGAAAAAAAAAAGAATTTCACAACTGAGTGAATGTAACATCTTTTCCCCTATGGCAATGCCATCATGGAACATGGCAGAACAAGAACTGAGTCTGGTTCTATCCACCGGGAGTATTGTTTTCTGCGAAACCAATGTTGCTGATATAACAGACAGGAAGCAGACAAGGCAAAGCATATCATTGCACTGTAATTTGTTCTGGTGGTATTCAGGGCCATTTAAACCAGGTCTCCTCTTGTCTAGAAACTTTGAAAGTATAAAAAAAAAAATTCTGCAGGTTCACTGGGAAATTGAGCCATAAATATTTTTATTGATGAAATCAACATCAAAAGATCAAAAATCAAAAAGTAACAAGAGGGAGGGGAAAAAAGGAAAACAAACAAACAAACAAACAATTCAAATGTGTAATTCTAATATACTGCTTTAATTTTTTATGTTAGTGAGGTGGTATTCTTGACCATGTTAAAAATCAGGACACTAAATATTGTAAAAATGCAAGTTAGAAAGATCTAAATTTGAAAAATTTTCTGAACAAATAAATTATCTATGCATAGTTTTAAATCTAATTGGTAGTTCCAATATTTTAATGAAATAAATTATAATAATTCTCTTTGCCTGTTCAAAAAGCAAACAAATAAAAGAAAATTAAATTGGCTGTATGCTAGTATTGGGTTTGGTTGATTGGAAAAGGCCAAGTTACAGCAATAAAATAGCCATAACATGATAATAAATATGATGCAAATTTGATATGAGTTGAAAAGAATAATTTAAATATCTGGATGCTAACTGTAGAAAAAGTCTGATAATCTGAATTCTTACCAGAAAAAGGAGAAAAAAAAAGTCTCTTATCCCATTGCTGCTTAAAGACGTGTGTTGTGCTGGCTCCCATATTGACTTGCTTTTGAAAAGCCAGTGATGTTGCTAGACGTCTTAGGTTAGGCAATAAAAAGCCCACCTGTGCACACAGAAAGGAGCACAGGGAGATGATGGCAGGTGGGAGAGACAAATACCCAGCTCCTCCCAGGACCATCACGGGAGCTATCAGCCCATTGCACACCGATTTCCACAAGCCCAGAAGAAACTCAGAGGGTCCTGAGCAAGTGGAAGAACCTCAATACCTAATGCAGAGATAAAACCTCTGTGCCAGCCTCCTCAGGTCTGTCCCAGTTGATCCACAGCCCCAGACTGTGGGACATCCCCACTCACAGCTGGGGACACCCTGCACCAGGAGCTTTCCACTCACCTCACAGACTGAGGGGTGTCTCTGCCCAGGGGTACACGGCTCATTGTGGGATAGAGGGGAAGAGTGTTTTGGGATTGCGCAAGGCTGATTATGGAACAGTTAGAGGAGGAACCAATTTCAGTGAAAGGGGTGGATTGAGATGGTTTGGGGACGACCAGACACGCAAAAATATAGGAATAAAGGAATGGAAGGGGCTGGTTGCATGTAAACTGAGGCTGGTCATTACATCTGGGTGACCATGCCCTGTGCTTGACTAGTGCAGTCTGTCCTGTCTCCTGATTAAACTCAATTTCTAATGTTTTTTCCTGGGTGAGGGATTCTATTCTCTGTGTATGTGTGTGTATAGGGGTTTGAGTGCAGCAGCTGGAGCCAGACCATGGGCTGGAGGGCTGTGTGTCTGTGGTGCAGCACCTTGAGTGAGTGTGGGTGTGCAAGTGCGTATGTGAGCACTCCCAAAGATCCAGCCAGTTGAGCTGGTGAGTAGGTGAAGCTGGGAGCTAGGGGTGTGTGTGGGGGGCATGCATGTCTCGGAGGGTGAAGCACCAGGAGGAGGTGGCTACTGGAGGGGCCATAAGGTCCCAGTCAACTGTTGGAAAGACCAGCCCAGGGTTGACTGAGACTCACTTGTGTGTGTGTGTCTGTAGGTCTGAGTATAGGAACTGGAGTGGGGCTGCAGTCTCAGTGACTCATATGCCCAGATGCCAGCAGCTGGGGAGACTGGGATAAAGGGGCAATTACTGCAAAGACAGTCTCTCAGTCTAGCTGCTGGAGGGACCCACATTGTCCATGCATTTCTTTTAAACTAACAGATCTCCATACCAGACGGAGACAGAGAGGAGAAACAGGATGAGGCCATTGGTGCTGTCTGTATTCATATGAGTACTGAGTGCGTCTGTCAGTGCTAATCTGTGTGGCAAGATGTGAATAGGGTATATGCATGTGTGATGTATATGTGTGCTCTGTGTACATTTCCCTACTGGGAATACAGCACTGTATGCCAGCTTCTGGCTGCATCTGGGGGCATGGGGCTGCTGGGTTCAGCAACTCCCTGTTCAACAGTGTAAGCTTCTTATTTTGAGGAAGTCTGGAGGAGGACATCTTTTAAGGGGGTCTTCTTTAGGGGTCTGGAGCACAAGTCTTATGAGGAGTGGCTGAGGGAACCGGGGTTGTTTATTCTGGAGAAAAGGGTGCTGAGGGGAGACCTTATCACTCTCTACAACTGACAGAAGGGAGAGTGTAGTGAGGTACGTGTCGGTCTCTTCTCCCAGGTAATGGGCGATAGGACAAGAGGAAATGGCCTCAAGTTGCACCAGGGGAGGTTTAGGTTAGCTACTAGGAAAAATATCTTCACCTTAAGTGATGTCAAGCATGGGAACAGGGAAGTGGTTGAGTCCTCATCCCCGGAGGTATTCTAAAGACGGATAGACGAGGTGTTTAGGGACATGGTTTAGTGGTGGGAAGGCAGTGTTAGGCTTGGTGATCTTAAACGTCTTTTCCAACCTAAATGATTCTATGATTCTTCTGTTTGGATTTTATTTTCTTTGTGTGGGTTGGTTGGGGGTTATTTTTGTAACTCATGCAATCTCACAACTAGATATAAAAATCAAATAACAATGGGATTGGCTGTATGTTAGTGTTATTAAATAGTGTTTGGGATTATTTAAAGGTAAATATTAACTTCAACAAATAAAGCAGGTTTTGCTTTGTAGGAGCAGAGTGACTTGTTTCAAATTAGAGCAGAATTTAGAGTCTCAAAAGAATAAGTAAAAATAGGTACGATTTAATTTCCAATTATTTCAATGATTGCTACTTTTTGGAAGCAAATCTAGGAGTCTCAAGATCAAATCTCTCACCTGTAAAGACAGAACAAATTACAATAGCAAAAAATGTCAGTTTAATCTGTTTCAATCAGTCTTTCAGCCATCTAAAACTAAGTTAAACCTGCATAACTCTGGCCTTCATCAGTTTATAACTTAAGTTCATTAAGTTTATAAATCATTATTATATGCTTTTTCTACTATAAAAGTGATTGAATTTAGTACTACAGAACCACTTTTCAAAATACAAAAATTTCAGAAGAGGCTTTTATACTAATGAAATAAGAGGTCTGAGACATATATTAAGTAGGCATTCTTTCGCATTTGCCCAGACGATACAGACTGAATAGGGCCAGAAGCAGCTGCTATCTACATGGGAAAGGAAATTTTGAATAACTCTTGTATGATACACCATGGGGAGAGATCATTGCCTGTAGTGTCTTCCAGGACCGAGGAATTCCTTCTGAGGAAGTCCTTCTTAAACTAATTCCCAGTGAAACCACAAGAGATGTGTGAGATCAAAACAAATAGATTGGTATTAAAAATACTAAATATGTCCAATACAGCTAATGCCAGCTGGCTCCAAGATGGACCCACCACTGGCCAAGGTCAAGCCCATCAGTGACAGTGGTAGCACCTCTAGAATAATATATTTAAGAAGGGGGAAAAACTGCTGTGCAATCGCAGCTTGAGAGAGAAGTGAGATTATGTGAAACAAGCCTGCAGACAGCAAGGTCAGTGAAGAAGGAGGGGTAGGACATGTTCCAGGCACCAGAGCAGAGATTCCCCTGCCAACCCCTGGTGAAGACCATGGTGAGGCAGGCTGGAGCTCCACGGTGGAGCAGATATCCACCTGCAGCCTGTGGAGGACCCCAGCAGGCTACTGTGCCTGAAGGAGGTTGTGACCCCATGGAAGCCTGTGCTGAAGCAGGCTCCTGGCAGGACCTGTGGACCCATGGAGAGAGGAGCCCACGCTGGGGCAGGTTTGCTGTCAGGGCTTCTGACCCTGTGGGGGTCCCATGCTGGAGTTCATGAAGAACTGCAGCCTGTGGGAAGGACCTACATTGGAGAAGTTCATGGAGGACTGTCTCCCGTGGGAAGGCCCCCACTCCGGAGCAGGGAAGAGTGTGAGGTGGAAGGAGAGGCAGAGACAACATGTGACGAACTGACCCCAACCCCCATTCCTTTTTCCCCTTGTACCGCTGAGGGGCAGGAGGTAGAGAAACCGGGAATGAAGTTGAGCCGAGGAAGAAGGGAGAGGTGGGGGGAAGGTGTTTTTAAGATTTGTGGTTTTTTCTCATTATCCTACTCTGATTTGATTGGTAATAAATTAAATTAATTTTCCCAAGTTGAGTCTGTTTTGCCTATGACATTAATTGGTGAGTGATGTCTCCCTGTCCTTATGTAGTTATATATAGTTATATATAGTCCTTATATAGTTTGTAATATTTATATCACTAACGGGAATTTATTTAATTACTATCAACCTTGACAAGATATATAGCTGTCACTCATGTATTTCAAATATGTTTGTATTTAATACAGTATATGCTATAAACCTGCATTTTAAAAGGCTGATTTAAATTAAGAAAGGAAATTTCCATAATTGCAAGAATCTGAATTGTAGTAAGATACTTCCATTTGTCATTCACGAGCAGTATTCTGTATCAGTGACATTTACTTTTACACCCAATATCTGACATATTATGCAGAGCAACAGATACACATCTGAAATAATTATCTCCCCAGATATTTCCCTAAAGCTTTAATTCCATGGTATATATTTGGCTAGAGATAACATATTGAAAAAGAACAAAAAAGTAGTTTTCAGTGTTGGCTATTCTATTCCAAACTTTTCTTTGTTACTCTGTTGATTCTTAGTTTTCTGGTGCATCAGCAAGATGAGCCCCGTTGTTTTTGTATTCTCTGTTTAATAGGCTTAAGACACAGAGTTAACATAAGCAGTGCATTTAACTCCATAGGCACCAGAAGTGCTATGATATATGCATCCTCAGTAAACTTTGTAAAAATAAGTTAAAAGTGCAAAGGATCATAGAATATTTACTAGTGTTGAGTTGTGAAAATAAACTGGAATTTCACAGATTTCTTTTTTTACTAACATTGTCAAAATATTTTTAAAGAGAATATAACTAAGTATGTTAAATGCTTTTATGTACATTACATGTGTATGTCATAGTCACCATAAACATATAGCTGTTGCAGTATATTTGACATTTCTAAAGTGATACAAGGCCCTACAGTTTCAGAAAAAAAGGAAGGTCTAAACTCAGAAATGATTTGATGGTGTGTGGGGTTAAAACAGTTGAAACAGCTTATGTAAACACAGAACTTAAAAGCACAGATAAATTAAGAAACTCTTATATTTTCAATGTAACTACAGTGCCTTTGATCTTGAGTAATGATTTATGATGTATAAAAATCAATAAAGATTCCATTCTAAAAAAATTGCATTTTAATGAGTATCTCAGTGAACATAAGCAGCAACTGACAGCATCACTGCCATCCTCTTGACTTCTTTTAAAGTTGTATATGTAAATCTATGCAGGAGCCTGAAATATGATTTGTTGTAGGCTAGGGATGAGTTAAATTTCCAAATGATGAACACAGCTTCCAGATAAGAGTTAGATTTTGAGTAATGAAGGAAGACAATGTTTAGATAGGTGCATGCCTTTCTGTGGAATTGACTTTCTGCAAGTTGTGTTCCAGGCATGTTTTTAAAGCAAAAATCAGACTGAATGCAAAGCAATTTATTATAGAAAAAGTAAGCAAGAAAATGCATGCTTAAAGCAAACTTCAATGTGAAGCACAGATACTTTTTCCAAAAGTAAATCCTTAGAGAAGCCTGATCACACAAGGATAACAGCTACCCAGTGTAAGAGCAGTAGAAGTATGAGCCAGCTCTTTACTACATCTCTGGTATTTAAACACAAATTTCTACCACTGCCACTTTAGCAATGCTTAGAGGTAAAAGACTTTTTTCTGCACTTTTATCCATTTCCTACCTTGGAACTGAGCATTAAATCCCTTTCGTCGGTGGTTGCTGTCAGACGTAAAATGGAGTCGTAACCAGTTCTTACTGCTGATAACAGGAGAAGGTAGATTCATACCAGTCAACCTGGAAAAAGAAAAAAAGAATCTAATGTAAATGGTTGAAAAAGTCCTGTGTACAGTACTTACAAGAGAACAAAAAAACCCCCTAACAAAATAGCCAAAATATACTGTTGTGCTGTTTACAGTGTATTTGACAACAGTGATTCACTGTTATCTAATCTCAATTTGTTGCTGTTTGCTAACTATTATCCTGGGAGAAATGTTTTCTTTTCCATTACAGGTAGCCATTTTATGGTCAAAACTTACACCTCCAAACTACTTTTTTATGAATTAAAGAAGAAAAGCAATCTTGTGCATGTGCATGCGTATGTATGCTTGTGTGTATCAAATCATTCAGTAAAAATTAAACAAATTCAATTATGATGAAATTTCATCATCTGACTCCCTGCTGTGTCAGTTACCTCACAGGAAACCCAATCTCAGGTGTTATGAAAGGATAAAGAAGAGTTATGGGCGCTAGTTAATGGTAAGCTTGGGTGATAAATTATTGGTACATAACTATCCTGCTAAAACTGTTTTTGTGTTTTTTTTCCTGTACAGATTTAATAAAAAAAAAAAGAATTTTAAACACAATCGAATGCAGGCTAACTAGCTTGCATATGTACGGGTATTGTGAGGAAGAAGTTCACACAAAGAATTTTTTCATTATAGGCAACAGGCCTGTGGACCACTTTGGGTCATATCATAGTCTATCATTGCACTACCTAATTTAGTAATATGAGTATGTTCAAGTATTTACCACAGAGTACCTGATATGCTGTAAATTCATGTCTTAGTTCACCTGGTGCCTTTTTTTGTATGACCATACTCCAAGTTTCAGATTTAGACTTTTGTTTTCCTTTCTGAATAACTCTGGAGAACTACAAGAAATGTAGTCTCTTCCTTTCAAAAATTTTGATTACTTGAAACAAATCCCAAACTGATCAATATAAAAAATGTGTGAGGTTATGTTTGCCAATACTTAAATAGACATAATACATATTATCAGAGCCAAAAACCCCCACAAAAACTGAAATAAGATTTTCTTTCTCTGAAATGAATCAATGTAGTTATATAGATGCCTTTTTCACTGCAACATACAATTTCAGAGTTTCATTAAATATCCTAGATTAGTAGAATACCCATCATGCTAAGGAATACTGATGCTGGATTAGTCTATTAATAGTCATGGCTGAATCCCTTTTCTTTCTGTAATGTAATAAGACCAACATACTGAAATATAGAAATTCTTAATAGAACTTTTTTTTTTTTTTCTTCTTCATAAGGACATATAAACTACAACAGAAATTTCTGTTCTCATTTATAATCTCATTTTCTTCAGCTGGCTGTTAAAAAAATAAAGAACAACAAAACTACTTAAAATTATTTTAACAGCTTTGACTGAAAGAAATAAGAATAGACTGTTTAAAGGAGGATTTATACATTTCAAAATGTTGGGACTGGCATTTAATAGTTCTTACAGGCATTGGTTAAAGCATTCAACCCTGTACATGTTTCTACATCTCACTCAAATGGACTTTTATAACGTACATACTCTTCCATAGACTCTTTAGAGCATTTTAGATCATAGTGTATTTTAAAAACTCCTTAGATCATGCACTACAAATATTTCTATGAACTGGCATTTACTATTTCAAAGCTACTTAGAATTTGGGTGTACCTATAGAAATTACAGTGATATAAATTAAAAAAAAAAAAACCAAAACAACAACGTATGTGGTATACCAAAAATATTTAATTTGCTAGTACTTTTTTGCTATAGACATAATGCATGATAAATCTTGAAGTTTTTTACTATGTATAAGCTGCAGTTCATATCACTGAACTGATAACTCATTTGTCCAAATACACAAACTTATCTCCTAGAAATAGTGCGTTGGGGGTTGGTTTTCTTTTTTAAATGAAATATACATGTAGCGACATTCTATCTGGCATATCCAGAGGTCTGGATTTCAAGGTTTGCAAAACTCCTGGATGAAATAGTAAATCATTATATGAATGAAATTGTACATTAATAAAAGAGTAAAAGAATATCATTATAAAAGCACATTCAAAGCAGATCTCTCATTAGCTCCATTTCTAATAAAGAGCTATTTCCCAGACATACAATACACACAAATATTTTCAGATCTATGTGAACTCTACAAGGTACAGCTAAATAGTCTCAAATCTTCACGTTATCCTAAGAAAGATAATGATAATATGAACATGACACTCAGAGAGCATTTTAAGCAATCTGTTTTATCAGAGTTTTAATTTAGCTGTATGATTTCTATGCTACTGCATACTAGACAGGAATATGTTCTTTACCAGCAATGCTGTTTGCTTTTTAACGGAAGAAAATGAGAAAGTGAAATACAACTTAGTGGCTAATTTAGTTGTAGGGCTGATTTGGGAAGCAAGATCATAACCAGTGTATGACACTTTTTTTTTTTTTTTTTTTTTTCTGTAAAGTGTTTTAAACCTCTTCACTGTAGTACACAAATTCAGAAATGGTGACAAATTCTGAGAAAGGGGTTAGACTGCAATCCTGTGGTGCACACGTGTGAATCAAAGGGGCAGCCCTACACAAAGTACTTCACTCTGTGGTATTCATCATGTGCAGGTGGGACTTCCCACGGACAACATCAGAGTTTCCAGTAATGGCAGATCTGAAAGTTTGTGGATGCAGTGTAAAATTGCTCCTTACATGTTAAATGACTATTTAACTGGAATTTCAGAAGGGCAGGCAACCCAAGCTGTGTGTGAAAAAGAGGTGGACATGGTTACTGTTGAAAGTGGCAGATTGCTGCCTGAATTGGACAGCAGCCAGATCTGTAACTCACACAAGAGTTGAAGACAGTATCAAAACCTGATTTGTTTCCTTCTTACTTCTACTTATTTCTAGGTCTTATTCACCAGGGAATAGGACTTGAACATAATATCTCCATCACACAGCAAATGTCAAAATGTAACAAAAGTTTTAATAACATTACAGGTGTGCTCCCTAGAGAAAAGTAAAAGCCAGTACTGTCAAGGAAAGTTTGTTTCCAGTCCCACAAAGCTGAATATTATATCCAATGCAAAAGATATAAAATCTGGGGGAGAGGTCCCTAAAACACATAGCCATTAATTTTTCTGGTACACAGAATGTGACTCCATGGCTGGGGGAAGGGCTTTTAAGTCATATATTTGAGTTCACCAATAGAGAGGCTGGACACTACTGCTCAACTAATAAATGACAGAATGATCCCTCCCAGTTGTACAAAGAATGACACACTGCTTCTTCTGAGGCTGTGGAAAGAGAAGGAACATTTTGTTCAAGCTTTACCAATTGAGAGGTGCACCATACACCACGATTTCTGACTAAGTGCCCATATGCTCTCTGTGCATGGGCATTAGTGAAGTGTGCTTCCTCTGACTTGGTGCAGCCTTTACTGTTATGGGCTAACTTTTGATATTAATTGAGTGTTCATGGAAAACAAGCAGTTTGGTTATGTCCATACTAGTAAAGTGAACAGTGGCACTTCACACCACTTCCTGCTTGAGTGTCTACACTACCAAAGGTTACAACAACAAATAATTACAGAATTGTAGAATCACAGAATGGTTTGGGCTGGAAGAGACCTTTAAAGATCACCTAGTCCACCCCCCCTGCCATGGGCAGGGATATCTTTCACTAGATCAGATTGCTCAAAGTCCCATCCAACCTGACCTTGAACACTTCCAATGATGGAGCATCCACAAGTTCTTTGGGTAACCTGTTCCGGTATCTCAACACCCTCATCACGAAACACTTTGGCCCACGACTCGACTGCCTAAGTGCTCCCTCGATCTTCCCTGGGCACAGCGTAGGCATTAGCCTAAACTACAGGGTCCCAATAGACATTGTGAATGCGCCCATCTCTTCTGAGGTGTTCATGAAACATTAACAGGCAGGATTTATTCATGCCATTAGGCTACTCTGAAAGCAAAGGTGCAACTAAAACAAAGTTTTCTGTATTTCAAGTGGGCACATACAATATTCATTCCTGTTGCATACAAATACAATTAGAGTAATTTTAGTTTGGATTAGGTATTAACTCTAAAATCAGGTGAAGACTTGGAACTCTTTTATATCAGATAGAAATTATTCAGATGAGGTAAAGAACCACATTTCTTAATATCAAAGCTCTCTTTAGAAGCTTTCATGCTTTGATCTTTATTGAGGATTTCTCCAATGTTGTCTAAAAAGAACAGTGAAAGTCTTTCTCATTTCTGAAAACATTTATTGTTTGGGGAGTAATACAAAAGAAAATGTGTTCTTCAGTTACGCTTGAGTCCTGACTCTGCTCTGAAAAGGTAATGCTTTTCTGAAATTGGTTTTAGGGCCTAGCATGTGATTGCCTGACTCGGACAGAAGAAGTGATATCTAATCTAAATTACATTAACCAAGTTTTTCATATACATACACATAAACATGTATATCTAACATTGTATAACCAGCTGCTCAAAAGAGGTGATTATCCTGCTGTATTCAGCATTGGTGTGGTCTCACCTTGAATTTAAGAAAGCTGTGAAGGTCCTTGAATGCATCCTGAGGAGGGCAACAAGCTGGTGAAAAGGCTGGAAGGCATGCCTTGTGAGGAACAGCTAAGGAATTTGGGCTTGTCCAGTTTGGAGAAAAGGAGGCTGAGGGGCAACCTCATTGCTCCCTATGACTTTCTGAGGAGGGGACGTGGAGAGGGAGGTGCTGAGCTCTTCTCCCTGGTATCCAGTGATGGGATGTATGGGAATGGTTCAAAGCATTCAAGCCAGGGGAGGTTTAGACTGTACATGAGGAAGCATTTCTTTACCAAGAGGGTGGTCAGACACTGGAACAGGCTTCCTAGAGAGGTGGTCAATGCCCCAAGCCTGTCAGTGTTTTTTAGAGGTGTTTAGACAATGTCCTTAACATGCTTTAGCTTTTGGTCAGCCCTGAATTGGTCAGGCAGTTGGATTAGATGAACATTGTAGGTCCCTTCCGACTGAAATATTCTACTCCTATTCTATTGTATTCTATTGTATTCTATTGTATTCTATTCTATTCTATTTATTTGGGCATTTTCTGAAAATACTTAGTCTCATTTGCAGAAGTGTTGAGTTTTCATCTCCACTACTGACGTTAGCCGGGCTCTTAGCTCCTAACACCAGGGGACTGCTAAACAGCATTTGAGGCCATGCACTGAATGGGAATTAAAGGAAACATAGAATAGATGTTTATCCACTGAGTATCAATCATTCGGTGACCTGTTAAATAGCAGTCCCATGGGAAAAAAACAAATATTTTTTCAAATAACATCATATAATGATACATTTACCTGAGGGCTCGGGATGAAGATTGTACGGGGAACCTCAAATCTCTCATTTCTGTATACTAGATGTTGCACTGTGCTCTATGGGACAAGGCAGACTTCCAGGGAATTCCTGTGTATGCTGCCTGTTAGAGCATCATAAAGAACTAAAGGTCCAGGTTTTGAGAGCTTTATACTTATATTATTATCATACTACACCTCTGCTGATAAACACTGCTTCTCACAAGAAATAATGAGAAATAATGAAACCACCTCAGCTACCCTCATCCTAGATCTGAATGAAGCCTGGCTGTAGCAGGATCAGAGATAGAAGAGGACGCTCTCTTACTGCTGATTATTGTGAGCAGTAAATAGCCTTTTTTATGTTTTAGTACTTTAAGTGACATATTAATTTTGATTCTTATTCCATAATTTCCTGACACAGACACTAACCTACTGTTTACACAAGTAATAAGGCATTCTGTTTTCATATATTCTTGAAGGAGTAATGTTTTCCTTATGTGTAGTATGTCGGATATAGAAGCATAATGCCCTTTCAAGTCTCTACGGAATTATCAAGAGATTAGGTTAGGTTTTATTAAAATTATTACTAACAGGTTTGTCACTAAAGTATTTTTTCTCTAGCTAAAATTTCCCAGTAGTTATAAAATCTTATTTGACTCAAATTCAAGTCTAGCAACACTACTTCACATTTAATTAAGAGAATTATCTAGAGAGGAAGAACAATTTTGGGTTTGATTGTGGATTTGCTAAGAAAAGAAAGTAATTAATGTTTTTGTCTGAACAAATAAACCAAAACGTGTTTCCTTTATAGGGTTCTTGACATTGTTTTGACTATAACCAAAAGATAATCTATGATTATCATAGAAAACTACTGATACTTCACTTTCGTGAAATTGAAAATGCACGAAAGAATTAAGATATATGAAATCTGGGGGGGTTGGATTTTTTTTTTTTTTTGTCAAGTTATTTATTTTAGCTATTTTCCCCTTTTTGTATTCAGCCAAACATCTATATGTGGTTGAATTAACATTATTAATTCCAAAATATAGTAAAATAATAAATAAAATGAAATTAATGAAGTCTAAACAAAATAAAATGAGATTTGAAAATACAAGCTGTGTAAGGACTAGTTCAGACTAAAAAAATACACAGAATCCTTCTAAAAAAAATCATTATGCATCTTGAATACTTCTGCTATTTCTATGTTCTTCTAACCACAAAAATCTTTCTATTTCTAATGTGGTGGGGTTTGGTTTTTTTTTTTGTTTTGTTTTTTGGTTTTGGTTTTGTTGTTTTGTTGTTTGGTTTTTTTTAAATTCTGGGAATATTGTAAAACATTTCCTGAGTTTCCGTAACATATATCTGGGTTAGGAGCTGAAGAAAGAAAACTGTACCTTAATTTTCAATTTGGAACTAACTTCCATTTTTAAATCCTCGCAGCCAAATTATTTATATGACCATCTATGCAGATACATGTCAAAATGAGAACTTCCAAGGAACATCCTTGCTCCTCCACAAAATAACTGGAAGTAGTTTACAAAAGGGTGAAGTATGATGGCTGCAGCAAATACATGAAGACAATGTGTGTGCATATATATATGTTTTTCTATAAATGTATTATATCTATTCTATATGTATGTATAAAAATATCTGTATTACATACAGATATATTAAAAAAGGATGTTAGAGGTCTGTTACCTCAAATTCAATTGTAACACCAGGATAGCCAAGACTATCTGCTATCAACCAAGAGCAAGTAATGAGCAGCATTTGTCCCATGTCTGCAAATGTATAGCTTTATAAGCTGCATTAGAGAGTGCATATGACACTGAAAGATATATACTGTGGCTGCAGGTTCACAGAGAGACAAGGTGCTCTAACAAGTGGCTGCTCCCTAAAAGAAGCGTGATGTTCTGTTCTGTTCCTCCTCCTGTATTTACTACTCCTTCCTCAGTCTTTTGCTTCTGTATTGCCCCTCCTCGCGTGTGTCAACTTTTGATTCTTCCAGGAATTTCTGTGATCTGATTTAATTCATTAAAATGGCAGAAAATTATCCACCTTTTTTTTTTTTTTTCCCTTTCTTCCAGCTGGGACGCCTGTGTGCCATTTTAGTGAATTAAACTTCTCATGGAAAAGGGAGAAAAGAGTCAGAGCTGGCATGAATACAGTGTCAGGAGCACAGAAAAGTAAAATCAAATGGAGACTCACTGCATGTAATGGAGCTGGACCTGCAGGTCACAACTGGGGGAAGGAAGAATATATAGCTAAATATAAGTTAGGGAACAACTCAACAAAATATAAGAGTGGACAGCTGGTCTAACAACAAGACTATTTGCATTACCAATTAAGTGAAACAATACTTATTTTGCTTGATAAGAGATGCCAGACTATCTCCTAGATAAGAACGAAATATTACAGATTCACATAAAAAGTTTAAATTGTCTCTTCATCATATGGAATTTGAAGTAAGAGACTATTTATAGCAGCTAACATAATCTACCAAGAACGGGTTCACAAGTGGTGAGAGGGAGAGGGAGGGAGAAGGGGAGGGTGAGATGTTTCTCATTTTCTTATTTAAAGTAGTTAGATCAAGCACTGTTTTTCTCTCCCTTCTTCACCTGTTACCATAACCACATGTAAATGGCTGTTTATTCTGGATGCTGTGAATAAGTACTTTCATTTGCATTTTACCTTAATATTGCTTGAGATAAGAATGAATTCAAATGAGTGAGTATTTTGGGGTGAGCTCTTTTCACCCTAATGCTATAAAGACACAGGAGCACCTTAACAAGTCTTACAGCGCTGCTAGATACTCTCCAGACAATTGTCCAGGATAACAGGGTATGTCCCTGGGAAGCTGAATAAGACTGCCAGAGCTGCTTTCATGTGGGCCAGGAAAACTGATGACTAAGAGTAAACCAGAAGGGTCTTGCTGTACAGAAAAAAAATTGACAAACACCTTAAGTCCTGAAGGACCACAAGGAGTTTGCCACAGAATTTTATGTCGAAATATTTTTGTCAGTCTGGGCCTAAGAAAATAGCTTGAATGAAACCAAAAATTGATTAATATAAGAAGGATGGAAGAAAGGAAAATAAATATAGATGAATAAGTGAATAAGCACAAGAATAAAGTCTTAACAAGAGATTGTAAATTTCAATGATTCAGACCCTTTTAATTGAGTAGTCTAAGAATTCTACATTTTTATTTGCTCCATTTTTCTACATATTGAGAGTAGAAGGTTTAAATATTAATAGATGAGAGCATGATGTGAAAGTTCTCTTCAAAATGAAATAACCAAACATTAAATAAAAGACTATGTTCCATAATCATGTTATATGGAGCCACTGTGAAGTTATTACATTCATTAAGTGCATTACTAACTTCATTGTATTGTAAACAAACATTGTCCAGTAAACATTTTGGATATATGTTTCACATGGAATGATTAAAAAGAGAAAAGTAAGAAGACTACTTTGCCTGTGATAATGAATGTTGAAAATCTAATGAAGGTATTACAGAACATTTTCAAAGTCTGGTAAAATGTTACTCATTTCCTTCATTCCCTTCTCAAGGCACTTATTAGCTGCTATATTGAAACATGCTGAGGACTGATCTATTTAAAACTAAATTATTATAATTTAATATAAAATTATTTAATGTTATACTTTTTTTCAATTAAACAAATAAAGTTTTAAGGGACAAGGCCATAGTCAGCTTAAAATAGAAATTTAAGCAGAAATCTGATATAATTTTCAAAAAATTATTGAAGTTTTACCTTCCCAAGATACAGCTTAAATTTCTCATGTTGTCTGAGCAGAAATTTACATGCATGCTTAGAAGCACTTCGGCCTGGTGAAATGAGGAGAAAAAGATGGGCTTCATCCTATCTAATTTCAGCTGTTGCCAGTGTAGTGGTCTCCATCTGGGCTAGGCTCCCTGTACAGTCAATGGAGAGGAGTAAGTATTTTGGGAGTGCATATCATCTGAGGTATTTCAGACTTCCACATCTGTTTGAGATTAATCTCACCTTAGAAATGGTAGAGCCAGGGTGACCAAATCAGTAAATTTCAACACCTGAGCATCATCAAAGGCATATAAATGTTGTTATAATTCAACTCACGGGACATGACGTAACTCAGAACTTTATTTTCTGAAGACAACCCTCCTCACATTTTCCCTCTAGTTATTCTAATTTTGTGCACAAAAGTTTCCAGCCTTTTCTATGCATTTCATTGTACCTCACACTGGACATTATACTTCCATATAATTTGTGTTTGGCTGGAGGTTAAAGCCAAAGGCAAGATTTTTTTTTTTTTTATTTTATTTTATTTTTTTTTTAACTGGCATTTGGAAAAGAGCTTTATCAAGAACATCTTGGTTTATTGATTCAATAGTGTTAGCAAGTATTTTTCTTGATTATTGCTCTGATATTTGACAATATTATAGAGATAATATTCCATGGCACTCTGGATAGAATATTCTTCCTCTGGAAGCTTATTACTGATCTCAAGCTGATGAATAAAGCACAATAATTCCTTATACATCTAGCTTGTTCTGATATACGGCTTTCATTGTCCAGCAAAGGTGGAACATTAAGTTCTAGGACAGAGCAATCAATTAGATTTTATTGTTCAATACAGTGATATTCAAGCCAGGCCTTGAGTACTGCAAGCCACTCTTCCATAGCTTTGCAAGGAGTTCTTTCATCCAGAGCCAGGGAAGGTAGCTGTAGGCTCCTAAAGCTAATGTGGCAGATGTCCTGAAGAGAAATGAAAAATTAAAATAAGCCCACAGTTGAACAAATATAAAACTAAACTTTGAGCTTTTCTCTTGCTACCAATATATAGCAATTGAGCACTTCAGAGACAGAATTCTGCTTTAAAAACTCCCTAGTTGAGTGTAATTATTAATAGCTGCAATGATAAAATATAGATCTTACAGCACACATAGTATTCTGCTTAGGAGCATTGCAGCTACAGGGTTTTTAATGCCATTATTCAGATGGGCATTTTTGCTAATATTCTGAAAACTGTAAATTTTTTACTGTGTTTGTATTAATTCCTTAACAAATTCTCTAGTGTCCCATATAGGGGAAATATTAATTTCTTCAATAAAATTTAGAAATTGCTCATCCAAAAAGTAGTTGCAATTTTTTTTCTTTAACTTTTAGTTATTATGAATTCATAGTGTAAAATTAAGGCCTAACAAGATACATTTGAAGAAGCAGATGTATAAATCAATGTTCAGTAACCATCAATCATATTATGAAATATTTATTATTTACCAGTGAAATCATCACTTTTCATACACATGCTAATCTCCCAGAATTGTTTCTTTTTAGTCACAATAGCTAAGGAAGATACAAACATGCAGAGATACTTCTTTGTATTTTCAGACATAACTGTTGTGAAAAACTCATTTAAATGCTATAAAAATAATATCTATTGTACATCAGGTAGCTACAATACCTCTGTGCTGAAAAAGTCTATTCTCTAAACTCTGTAATGTCTTTTCACTTGTAGTTGCTACAGTAGGATTTTCAAAATAAGCTAAAACGAATGTACAAATATAATGAACTAAAAAATGTTTTTCCATTGCAACTGCATTCCAGTGCAACTAATTTAATTTCATTACTTTAGTAACTGTTCCGCATTATGTATTTTATATTGGATGAGTTGTGCCTTTTTCCTGAATGAAAAATTGTAGGTGTCCCATTTGGCTTTGTTATAAAATAACTAATGGAAGACAGAAATCAAGGAAAAAACCTAATTAAAAAAGTAATTGGAAGGAATACTTCATAATTTATTTTTTTCCTTAGATTTTCATTTGCAGAACTCACATTGTCTCTTCTGACTAAGAAAAAAACGCCAGTTTTCTGTATTTAAAAAGCTCAGTCCATATATGGGGACATTTAGCAATAGTCTCTTAAGACTGAATGTAAGAATATATTTAAGACCTCTTCCTGACTGTGCCTTTCTGCAGTGACTATGGGGAATGTGTTTAGGATCAATCTATCTGAGATGTTCAATAACAAAAAAATAAGAAAAATCTCGTGATTGTTTCTCTATTTTTTATGAACCTCTATTACGGATCTCTCAGACTATAAATCAATGAAATCCTGTTACCTTACAATAGAGTTAAACAATATCTGGTAAAAGAGCGTAACTCATTGATTCCCAGCTTCAGACTATAGACAGCATTTCAGGTCTTCCAAGGATACAACTGTATAAAGTTTAATTTATTTTCTGGGGTAAAAAAAAAAAAAAGTGCATTACCTCTTAAAAACTTTATAAGACTACATCTCTGTTACATAATAGGATCTCACGAAACATATGTATTTTTAAACACCTGTCAAAGATTTATGGAGTTTACTAAGATTCCATGAAAAAAACCCACTATTCATCTAATCAAAACAGAGGATAAAATCACCAGAATAATGAAATTTCATAAATATTATTCAGTCTGTATGTATATAATAAGATAGACTAACTGACATTGTGCACAGTGACATTTTATAATATTCCAATGTAATATAACTAGCATGTTTTCTGTCCATCAGTGAAGTATTTTATCTTTTGCTTGCATAGCATACACCTTCATTTTCCCATAAATACATTTACATCTCCTAGAGCTTACAAACAATCAGTGACAGGTCTAACAATTAAGTATCTTTATGGCAGAATATGAAAAGGTTTCATTAGGTGCTGTTTAATGTTTTCATCAATGACTTAGCGAGATCGAGTGCACCCTCAGCAAGTTTGCGGATGACACCAAGCTGAGTGGTGTGGTTGACACACCAGAAGGACGGGATGTCATCCAGAGAGACCTGGACAGGCTGGAGAGGTGGGCCTGTGTGAACCTCATGAGGTTCAACAAGGCCAAGTGCAAGGTCCTGCACCTGGGTCGGGGTAACCCTCGGTATCAGTACAGGCTGGGGGAAGAAAGGATCGAGAGCAGCCCTGCTGCGAGGGACTTACGGGTGCTGGTGGATGAAAAGCTGGACATGAGCCGGCAATGTGCACTGGCAGCCCAGAAGGCCAACCGTACTCTGGGCTGCATCAAAAGAAGCATGGCCAGAAGGTCAAGGGAGGTGATTCTGCCCCTCTACTCTGCTCTGGTGAGGCCTCACCTGGAGTACTGCGTCCAGCTCTGGAGCCCTCAGCACAAGAAGGACATGGAA
>NW_009259686.1:21477-29439 GCF_000687185.1 Egretta garzetta
GTAGTGGAGGCCCCATCCCTGGAAACATTCCAGGCCAGGTTGGACGGGGCTCTGAGGAGCCTGATCTAGTTAGCGGTGTCCCTGCTCCTGCAGGGGGGTTGGACTAGATGACCTCTAGGGGTCCCTTCCAACCCAAAACATTCTATGATTCTATGATTCTATAAAAAAGGACTATAAAATGTTTCTGTCTGAGAACACTGAAAACAGATTTTTTTGTGTATTTTGTTTTAATGTTCTATCTGTTCCCTGTGTATCCTATGTGGTTGCTGAGATACTGACTCAGCATCTTTGAAAGTCGCGTTGTTTTATATCTTTATGTGGACATAGTTTCAGAATTTGGGTAATGGAATTTGAGAATTCAAGTGCAATCAGCAAATATACTACTAAGATGAAACACTGGCTTGACTGCAGCCAAGCAATGATAATATTAAAACAAGCAGTCGTCTTGGTATCTTCATGTGGTAACATTAAAAACAAACAAACAAGCAAACCAACCCATCATATAGGTATAGCCCTAAATATATGTCCAATCTGTGTCCTTAGCATTTCTAAAATATAAGTTTTCCCTTGGGATGGAGATTTCTGCAGCTCTATCACTTTTCTCTGAAGGACGTTAAGTGCTGAGTTAGACAAATAACACTGTATTTACTCAGTTCAGTGGTGGTATGTGTTTCATTGATACTCTCAAGTGGTAAAATTACCCTTGCTGGGTTTTGCTGATATTTGGATTAACCTTTAAATTTAAAGCTTTTCCTGCCAATTCCAAAACATATCTTGATATAGAGCTAAGGCAAATGTTTACATGCCAAGTAAGTTGACTTATCTACATTTTTAACGTGTTTTCCTTACATTGGCCATATTATTTTGTACTTACAATTGTAGCATCAAGTAAAAGACTCTGACTTTTTGTTTAAGCTATTTTTAAGTGGCAAAAAGTAACTTTACTTCCACCTGAACCACAAAGTTTTCCCCCAGTAATAAAGGTAGTGGGGAACGACACAATTTTCTAGTAATATATTCCTGGTTGTTTATTTTTTCCCCTGTTTGTCTGTACACAGCAATTTCATATAGTAGTTATAAGGAAACAGAAAAACTTTGCGTTCCCTCCCAAATACTGTTTGGTAATTACCAGAAAATAACTTTAAACGAGAAGCACCATGCAACCACTATACCTAATGGGAACTGCCATTTAGGTATCCCAGCTTCACAAAACCTGTCTCCCTTGTCTGAAATTACAATGTAATGAAATGTAATTTTTGGGCTGTACCAGCACTATAACATGACAAATAGCACCTATGACAGTTTGACATAAAATGTTGAATGCATCTTATTTGGAGAAAATTTCATCCTAACAATGAAGAACTGAAATAAAAAAAAAAAAAAAAAAAAAAAAAAAAAAAAAAAAAAGACAAAAAAAAAAAAAAACAAACTTGCCCAAACTGATTTAAAACTTTTCCATTTGATTTTATGAAGCTGCTATATTTTACTTTAAAATATTTTTACTATATAAAGAAAGCAACAACATGTTTTGCACAGGCTTTGGATTTACTATTTGGCAGTTTGCTATGGTTCAGTGGGAAAAATCTCTCCCAAACATCACAGAAGACAAAATAAGCAACAGGGCAAGTATTTGCTCAAATAATACATATCAACACTAAACAAAAAAGCCTCCCCAAACTAAACTTAATTGTACACAGCCTGTTAATACATGGCCTCACAGAGTATCAGGCAACAGATGCATTCTGGTTTTGTAGATACACCCCTCTAAATTTTATGTCTTTTGGATTTGAAAGTGAAAAAAAAAAAAGTGGACACAGAAAAATGAAAAAGCCAGAGAAAACTGGAGAAAAAACGCTGCTTCATAAGAGATGTTTTCTAAAGAGATGCCAAGGGCACTCTGACTCTAGACATGATTAAAATAGTGTTAATTTCAGGTGGTCTATTGCTAATATAAAAATATTTGTGATGTTGGTTCTCTTCAGTGAGTAGTGGTATGGGGAAAGAGAAAACTTCTTCTGCCAAATTGCTACCAGAGTGCAACCACATAATAGCTTTTTATAATAAAGCATATTCTGGAAGCCAGGTGAGTGTCTATTTATTTTGAAATCTGGGCACAGAATGTACTCAATTTCCTCATTGCTAAATGATATAACTATTATGAACTAGATCCTTCTGTCAGTAACACTACACAGCAACACCACTTCCACCAGGAGGCAAGTTGCTTCTCTGTTCTTTTTCAGTAGTAAAAGTTGTTTTGGTTTTTTTTTGGTTTTTTGGTTTTTTTTGGTTTTGTTTTGTTTTTTTTTTTTTAATTTAACTGAATGTATTCCTGTTCATGTAGTCAACCCCTCTTGGTCTGTGCTAAGTGAGCATGGAGTTTGATAAGCAATATTGCCTGAATCAAGCCTGTTCCCAAGCCATTTTAGTGGGTATTTTAGGGTTCCCAGTGAAAGTAGCAAAGTTTTGCTTATCTCTTACTAACAGCCAGATGCCTTTGGCAAGAGAGAAAGAATTAGCAACAATGAACATTGTGACATAGGTATTTTTACTGTGGCTAAGAGGCAGAACCTTTAAGCTAGCACACTGAATAGCTTAGCTAGATAGCAAGCCTGCTATTTTTAATTGCTGACATGATGAGTAATTTACTGTTGTATGATTTTTTCATGTATTTTGAAGCTCCCCATACTGCTTTATGAGGTTTATTGCCTACATTGGACATACTACACTCAGCCAGCTTACTTCCCTAATATAACAAGTAAACCAGACTAATTCTAAGAGGAAATACGGAATTCTAAAAATATTTATATAGTCAAAGAGTCAGACATAAATTATTAAAAACATATTTCATAGTATGTAGATGGTGTTTAGCACAACGTATGCGAGAGTTTTTTCTTTCTTTATTGCAGGCACATAGGATAGTTACTTCTTGACTCAAGACAAATGATTTAAGATATATTTTTTTGAAGAATCAAAATACAAAAGGTTATTTGTGTAGTTATCCTTCACTCTGAACCACGCTGCATGCACTGCATTCTCAAGAATTTTAAGTTTATATGTTATTGATTCACTTCCAATCCGAAGCTTAACTCTGTAAAAGCATTGCTACCGTGCCCCATAAAAAGGTATTTCCAAGGAGCCCTTAGTTTCCTAACTCCTATGAAATATCAATAAATTTTGATTAAGTAACATCTAAAAACTCTTTTAAAAGTCCCAGCACTGTGCAAAAGTACATTATTGCACATGTTGCTGCCATTGTTTCCTTCATCACTTCTGAAATTTTAACCCAGATATTCAATTGCCCCTCACTGTCTGTTCTTCTTCCTCACCAAACACCTCATTTTCATCTGTGTAGTTTCACATGTTTCCTTACTTCTCCACAGCAGGAAAAAAAATCAATGAATTATGTATCCTTCTCTAATGCCTGCCACCCTGAACATTTCATTATAATTCCTAGCAATTAAACCAGGTTCAGATTCTAGATTAACCAACAATAGCAGCCTCAAATTATTTGCAGCTATGCAAATAGACCGCTAAGTTTACAGAAAGCTTCAATAGGCAGGTCAGTAAAGGAGACAAGGGAATAGTGGGACAGTCCATTAAAGTTAATTAGCTTGTTAAAGTAATTACATTACATATTGGGTATAATACTATCACGAACTTTTCTGATTTACTTTTCATTTATTCCTTCCCTGGGATATTTTTTCTTCACCTGTGAAAAGCTCCACCACTCACCAGCATGGACAGAAGAAACAAAGTCAGAGGCTTTTACTTGATGATACAATCGTAAGTACAAAATAATATGGCCAATGTAAGGAATTTTGGTTTTGAATTGTTTTCAAAGACAAAATATGTTTTGTTTTGTTTTGTTTTGTTTTTTCCTTAAAGACTGAACTCCTATGCAGTACATTAGGTTGTGGTTCAGCTCAGACCAAGAGATACCAGCCTGTCCCATGAAAAAGATTTCACCACAAATAACAACATTCCATTTTCTGCCTTCTGTGGAGTAAAGATAGCATTGCTACTGCTGCAGAAATTGTGATCAAATTGCACATGGTGCATTTTGTGGTATATAGTATCTACCACAGAGAGAAAGCAATAGTTGAGAAGTAAGGGTATTTAGAGAGTTCAATGTGTTTAAGATGTCTTTTAAGAATCCTAAAGAAAGGTGAGCAAGGCATCAAAATACTCCAGCCAACAAAAAAAGAATCCCCCAAACACACTCAGGTGTCTGAAAACATTGAGAAAAAGTTGGAAAGGGAAAAAACCTCATGCAGTTCTTCAAATTCTTTCTGCTCTGCATGAAGCATCTTGATGCTGCTAGGGACATAACTAGGGTTTCAGACTGATCTCATGAGCCATGTCAGGGAGAGTTTTAAGTTTAAATGGGAAAAATAGTTTGAAGGCTAGGAAACAGATTAAAATCTGGAAAAAACCCACAAAGATAGGTTTCCAGAACCTTACAATAGCAGATGCAATGACAAAAGCTACACAAGAGATGAAGGAAGACAAGAAAAACTCAAAATCCCCTGTGTATATGAACATTGATAGCCAGGAGCTGACAAAAAAGCAACTTAAAACAAGATGTACTTATAATGTTCATGAACACAAGCTAGTTACCACTCAGAGATGGCAGCATTAATTATGACTTCTGAAACAAAAGAAATAATTTTCCATTGACAGCCAGTTAAGATAGGCTTTAACATTGGTGAATGGCAATGACAGAGATGTATACCGACAGACAAAATTGAAATTAAAGATAAATTCTAAAACTGCAGAAAGCTTCAGACTACAAGGCTAAACTATTGGAGCTCTGTGCTGAGAATACATCTAAAACCACAGTTATTTTCTATTGATAGAATATATTTTAAGAAATACATAACCACAAAAGGCCTTTCAGTGGGAAAAAAAAGCAAAGATTTGTGACTCGTGCATTAGGAACAACTGATAGGTTATACTTATCTGATATTTGGGAGTAACTTCTGCAATACCATCATAAATTAAAGGAACAGAGAACTGGGATTGGACTCCGAAAATTACTTATTAAAAAGATTTTCCCTATAAGAACACTTATCTTGAAGGAAATCTGAATGGCAACATCCATTCATCATAAATTTTCATGAAATAATTTGTCAGATTTTATCGGGATTCAGTGTGGGATATTTCAAAATATTATGAGATGACAAGGAAAAAAAAATCACTGAAACCTGGCATGCCAAAATAAACGCAGCTAGGTTTCAATCATTCAATGTAAGCATCACTGTCAAACATGGATAAATTCTCTTAGCTTTTTGCCTTTTCTGTATCATGGGTATTCCTTTAGAGAGATAGATACCACACCAACTCTTCTGAAAGAAAACAACAACAACAACAAAACAGAAGACTTCCCAGCTTGAAAAAATAAATAGTTTATGAAAAAATTCTTCACAATTCTAATAAGACTTTGAGAAATTCTCAGTAGGCAAAATAACGCAAGGAGAAATAGCTTTGTATATCTCGACAGTAAGCAATACTAAAGGGAACTACCACAAATACACAAGACATCAGCTCCTGCATTTAACTGCCTAAACAAGATTCGGTTATCAGGAACACTACAGAATTTAAAAAACAAACTATGGCTTCAACTGTGACAATTATGGTCTTAATGTGTGGGTGAAAGATGGAAATCTAATGAAAGTCAGGACAGTTTGACAGCAAAAGCTTCATGAAAATACTAGGTTGAAAGGAATGAATTTGCAGATTTATTTATTCAGAGAAGTCTACAGCTCCTAATCTCTGAAGTTTTTTTTTAGAAAAGAAGGTTGAAATATCTAGAGCATGAGTTAATGACTCCAAATCATCTATTCACTATATATTCCAGTACGCTGAAAGAACAAGCAGCCAACTGAGAGGAAACACCATGTCAAGCAGTGCTTGTGCCTGTTCTAGGTGGACTACTGGGATTCAACAAGTGTTCAGTCTGTCCTAAGTGACATCTAAAGGCAGAAGAAGGATTTAATTCCTTCCCTTAGTTAAATTTTCAGAGCACCAAAATGAAGTGCTGAAATACTGCTCAAGTACTTGATATTCTATTCTTGTACTCTTCACAGAGTAGTTTCTTCACAGTAGTTTCAAGTTGCTGCTAAAGGTGATGACAGTATCTTAAATTTAACAATGACATTATTACACAATACTGCACCAGTCCACCTAAACACCAGTTGCCTGACACTGCTGTATCAATGTGCTACAAGAATGACTGTCTCCTATACCATACCACTGAACATTTACTTCCCAAATATTAAATGGCTGTCTGATTTTTTTTTTTTTTTTTTTTTTTTTCCAGTCTGACTGGCTCTTTTCTGGATAAATTAACTACAGATCAATTAAACATAATGCAAGTTAGCACTTAGACTGTCTAACTCACTGTAATGATAAAACTCACAAGTAATGGTAAAGTCAATTTTAGCTCTACTTGAGTCAGATTATTACAGATATTTCTTCCTGGAAACAACTATATTTCAATTTTAAGTAAGATCAAGCAGTTCAGACTTTATTCTACAGTAGAATAGCATTTCAGTGATTCATTAGATTAAAGCTTGTGAATGATTACGATGCTACAAGAGGCCTTATGAAGTTTAATTAGCTTCTTTAAGTACATTTTACAAAACACTGCTGACGCACCAGTAAAGTGTGGATTTGTTATCTTTCATGATTGTAAATTACATCCCAAAGCTGATACCAGGATACTAGTCTCTTAACTCAATTTCTGTAGTACTATTAAATTGCAGCAGTAATGAACACTCACAAAATACCATTATCAAGTTTACAAATCCTAAAATGCCTTTAATAATTCACTGAGATTGAACTTACACTGGACAATTTCCCAGGTGCTAAGGATAATGATAAAGCACCTTACCTATTACCAACCAACCATTTCAGATGACAAGAGGAAGAATGCAGAACGGTGATGTATGTGCATGGTGCTTTTCACATAAACCAGATTTAATTCTTTTTGGTGATGTCCTTATGGACAGATCAATCTAAACAAAAGTAGTTCAATCAATTGGTCTTTGTGTTTTGCCACAGAACAATTTCCACAATAAATGGAGTTTGAATTGGATATTTGCAGACTGTGCAAAAGGCTCTAGTAACTCTTAAAAACATGGTGAAGATTATAAAACTATTTGCATTACAAATAATCTGGAACATTGGAATATCAGCTCCTACAGCTGAAAAAGAGGACTGAATTTTTTTTTCAAAATGTTTATGATTACTTTCAAAAGAGCAGTGCTGACTAATTAGTTCTTCAATGCATGGCCTCACAAAATCAATTGCTATCTCGGACCTTTTCTTTTATCATTACTTTCAGTAAATGAATTGAGATATTATGTGTAACAGGAATAAACCATGCAATGTAAATGCATTTGATTATGAATAATGATCACTATGATTAGGTTTTTGCATTTCCTTCAATAGATTCAGAGACTGAGTAACTGCTCCTCTCGGCACATGTGTAATGGTGGAGGTTGATGGAGAAAAGGATGATAGTTGTTCAAGGCTCACTTGGTGTTCTTTACCTGTAAGTAGTCTACCCATGTGTTGTAGTTTTATCGGTGACCCTGTTTGATTTCATAGATGTGCATGACTACTGTTTTCATTTGAATATTTGCTTATATGATTTCATTTTGAACAAAAGGTCCAAATCCTAAGTAATCATAGAATCATAAAATCATAGAATGTTTTGGGTTGGAAGGGACCCCTAGAGGTCATCTAGTCCAACCCCCCTGCAGGAGCACGGACACCGCTAACTAGATCAGGTTGCTCAGAGCACCATCCAACCTGGTCTTGACTGTTTCCAGGGATGGGGCCTCCACTACCTCTCTGGGCAACCTGTTCCAGTGTTTCACCACCCTCATTGTAAAGAATTTCTTCCTTATACCTAGTCTAAACCTACCCTGGTTTAGTTTAAAACCATTACCCCTTGTC
>NW_009259686.1:30309-33926 GCF_000687185.1 Egretta garzetta
TGATCTTCCCAGGCACAGAGGTGAGGCTGACAGGTCGGTAGTTCCCAGGGTCTTCCTTTCTACCCTTTTTGAAAATGGGCACAATGTTTCCCTTTTTCCAATCATCAGGGACTTCACCTGACTGCCATGACTTTTCAAATATCATGGAGAGGGGCTTGGCGACTACATCAGCCAATTCCCTCAGGACTCTGGGATGCATCTCATCAGGTCCCATGGACTTATGTGCATTCAGGTTCCTCAGGTGGTCACGAACCTGATCTTCTCCTACAGCAGGAGGGGTTTTGCCCTCCCGGTCCCTCCGATCGGGAGCTCTTGCGCTCTGTGGATCACATCCTTAAAGATCTGCCAGCTCTGTTCTGTTCCCCTGTTCCTGAGGACTGTTTCCCAGGCAGTCCTTCTGACTATCTCCTTGAAGAGCTGGAAGTTTGCTTTTCTAAAATTCAGGGTCAGTGATGGGAAGATGTTCCAATAGTAATTCCATTTTTGCCCCATGAAAATTTCAACTAGCTTTACAAACCTAAGAAATAGTACAGAAGATTTACACAGTCTGCCTGTGATAAGCATAAGCCAGGCAAGCAAACTGTCTGAAATTTTTTCCTTAATTTTTTTTGAAAATACATTTTAAATATGTTTATGTTTACATAAAAGCCTCTTGCTGCAAAAGTGTCCCTGAATAAATAGCACACATTTCATGAGAAACTTCACTCTGGAACTGCTCATATAAGCAGATTCAGAAAGCTTCCATGCCTTTACAACTATGAAAGGTATCTTGATTGTGCTTTGTTTGATCCAAATTTAGTGGAAAATTAACTGTGGATCTTAGTCCTTGTACTAAATCTGATTTGGGATTTTAACTATGATCTCTTGCTAGAATAAAATTCCAGGCTCCATCAGAAATCTCAGTTGTCCTACATATCTTTTTTTTTTTTATTTTAAATACTGTGACATAATATCCAATATTTCATTATTTTGTATATGTTTTGTGCCTATAAAATCATTTTGGAGGTGCTAAATTATGATGTACTAAGAGATGACACCCCATTCTTTTTTTACATTTCCAGCAATAACCATCGTGTGCTCATAATTTTATTTGCACATCCTTATCCTGATTGTAAGATTGATGCAATAATGAGGTTTCCAAAATGAATAAGAGGAAACATTTTAGCTGTCTGATATTCAGAATTTGAGCTTCTTTCATTTCTGTATTAAAAACTTAGAATTGTAAAAGAATGAGTAGAGCTGTACATGTAATTCACTGTTTATTTCTTTCTTATCTGTTGCCTTTTCATTTAAAAAGCAAAGAAACAAAGGAAAAGTGAAAAACTATTTCTGAAAGGCAGACATTTATGATTAATATATATAATATGTCAAAAAAACCAAAGAATTTAGTAGCACTTTCAAAAGGATTTAACTAAATGACTAGGTTAGTACAATGAAAATCTATGCAGTCCCTTTATAGAAAGGAATGCAATAATGTTATATTTGTTATTTATTTTATCCAGTTATTATAAAAATTATTCTGCATATACAGGAATAAAACTTAGCATACAACATTGTATTTACGGAACCTAAAATTACAATGAGTTAACAAAATGGCTAAATCATTATGGTAATAAAAGTTATGCCTAGAATTTGTTTTTTCTATTGGTATTAAAAATGCAGCATTACAGTATGCTATGTTTCTCCTGGAAATTATACTACAAATAATGCATTTTACTATAATTGCAAATATATTTCCCTTACCGTTACTTTGTATTAAACATCTAACCCCTGAGAAATACCATATCACCCACACATGAAAAATTCCAGGGAATAACTCTCTTTACAGCAAGAATGTCTCACTGGAAGGAAATGCACACCAGCATGCATAAAAATGAAGGAAAACACCCACACACACTCTCAATGTTGCAACTCAGATACGGGATGCCAGAGAATCCATACACTTTTGTGTCCTGTCAATGATTTACCACTGTACCTAGATTCTTGCCATGTGTAATAAACAACTAAACCAAATAAAATATTATTCTTGTTTCACTGATGTTAACAGAGACCAGTTGAAAACATTCATATATAGTATAATTTTACAAGATAACTCTCACTGTAATTTGTTATATCCATTTTTTTAATAACCATTCAAATATTAGAAGTGTAAGGTTTAGGCAAATATTTAGCACTTTCCCTAATGCTTAATGGACTATGTTAACTTCTTACAAACATTATCCAATGAAAAGGAATGAAATGTTGTTCAATGAAAAGGAGCAAATGAAGATAAGCAAACAAAGATTCATATGACGTTGTTATTAGGTTTGGAAGAAGCCAAACAGCAGCAGACAGATTTAGTGAGCTGATCTTTAGGGCTGAAGAAAAAGAAATAAGAACCAGTGATAAGCTTTAAATGGATAGTTTCCAAGAACTATGGCTGCACAAGCTATAAATTACAGGTAATTTTATATCTGTGTATGGTTTTCTCGTGTTGTTTGGTTAATTAGAAAAGGAAGCAGAATTGCAATTCAAAACAAAAGCACTAGAGTAAAGCGAACAGGAACTTCCAAAGAAAAAGATGGCTTGTCAACCTGGAGATAGCAGATATATGGGCAAAACGAAAATTCCATGTAAGTGAGTAGTTTTAGTTGAGACACTGTCCATAGTGAATGAACATGCCAAAATTGGTAGAGACCTCAGAGTAATAGATATGACTTGCTACATCAGCAAAA
Organism: Egretta garzetta; assembly: GCF_000687185.1. Lineage (NCBI taxonomy): Eukaryota > Metazoa > Chordata > Aves > Pelecaniformes > Ardeidae > Egretta > Egretta garzetta. The sequence goes on from NW_009259686.1 coordinate 33,024, forward strand.
AATGGAAATAACAGGAAAGATTATTCAATTACTTAACTCACAGGCTGAAGCTATTTTAAAGGCTTCCTCCCCCACAGTGTTTCCCACTTAACTAGTCGTTCATGGCTCCTAACTCAGCATGTGGCTCTTGCGGTTCCCATTGGGAGTAACCTTTCATCTCAGAAAAGGCAATCCTTCCTGGAAAGAGTGCAATGTAATGTATGCTTCCTGTGTAGTAGTAGCAGACAGTTTGTTAAATTAAATTTGCAGGGTCAAGGAGAGATGGTCTACAGCAACCTACTGGCCAACTGACTGCAGAATTTGTATGAAGAGCTTTTTTTAACTGGTGATTATGCTTCTGATGTACTGAACCAAGATGAATTCCAGACTGCATTCGGTGTGCTGAGCAAGCACTGAAAGAAAGAAGGGATTTTTTAAAAAGCTCATGTTTGATAGGGACATTGTAGACACAAGCATAAATTCATTTCTATAAACTCATTTTTAAGCGTGAAGAACTAGCAACAAATCTAATAGGAATATTTCATGGAAAATATTGCAACTGTATTTTGAGTTATATAAACAAGTACTGATGACATTAAGTACAGAAATTCAAGACTGCAAAACCCTGGGAACTGGGATTAAAACATAGATATGCCTAAATCCTAAATCTACTATGCTAGAGCATAGGAGGAGTTTTCCATTTGGCCTGTAGACCAAATAACTTGCTATCTTCTCTTTGTGCCTAAAATTCTAAATCTACTATGCTAGAGCATAGGAGAAGTTTTCCATTTAGCCTGTAGACCAAATAACTTGCTATCTTCTCTTTCCTGCAAATAGGGAAGGAGTGGGGGGGGACAATGACAACAACAACAAACCCACAACTGTCTGCAAGCCTTGTGTTCGCGATTCCCAGGCACAGGAATG
>NW_009259686.1:33936-41244 GCF_000687185.1 Egretta garzetta
TAGGAGCCACGGCCTTTTACTCCAAAATTCCTCAGCAAAACAGAGAAAAAAAAAAAAAAATAAAAAGGAAGAAGCAAACACTGAAATTATGCCATATGTCAGCTAGCCCAAAACATATAGACATATCCAACTTTGTCAGAGTTGACACAAGAAATCTGACATTTGCAGTTTTTTTGCTTATTCTCAATCCCTTTTCCTGTACAATCTGGACCTACCATTAGGAATATGGGACATTCTGTAAACTCTAAGGAAAGGCCATCCAGCTCCTCCCTTTCTCTCCAAAGAGCTCTGAAGTGAGGGTAATCATTTTTCCCCCCTTGAGTTGCAAACAGGTGGGGAGTTCCTGTTCAGCTTCAGTAGGAAAGGAAAAATGGCTGCTTGGGGTCCCAGGAGAAATGTAGGAGAAAGGACTAGGAATAAATAATAGAAACAGGGGTTCAAAGACTTCAACCTCATCAATACAGAGCACAATTCGGAGGCTTTCCCCCACCAATTCCTGATAGAATGCACTTATTTATTTAAAGACCCTGACCAGTGTCTGAACCAGGTGTGCCTGCTTTAGCCATGGTTTCATTCCGTTCTACTCGAAAGGGGTCCAACACCAGTACTGTTGCTTTCTGCTAGACAATGTAGAAGGCAAAATGGTTTTAAGTTTATGCATTTGAACACGTAAAGAAATCCTCATCCTGTTAACCCATTCTACTTATAGTTACAAATTGCTTCTATGTGCCTATTATTGACTTTCAGACATTATTACTTTACGTTATTTCCTTCTTTATTAAAAATGGTGCTCAAAGGAAAACTGTTTTTAGGGTCCCGTTCTCCAGTCAGTGCACAGAAAATGCAGACTGGTCCATTTGGTATTAAATGCTATTTTTTAAATGGGTTTAAGTTGGTTGTTTAAATCTAACAAGTATTCTGACAACTACCACCCACGTAAACCAAGAAACAGATGGAAAACAAAATGTGACAAAAAGTGCTCAGGAAATAATTAGCTACCTGGCTGCAAGAAAAACTTTGTAAAATTAAAATATTTCATTAACATTAGCAAAAGCTTCAGCTGAAAAAAAAATGCTTAGAAATTCTGTACCTCTGGCATCTGGTAAATGTCTTTTTTCTTATTCTTTCATCATGTGAGAGCACTCCTGTGTAAACAGCTGTTCTGTGTGGCAAATCAAATGACACAATTCCATTGTGTGTCTAACAGTCTTTTACTGAGACTACTTTTTAAGTAAGAGGTGTTGCATTGGGTGCAGGGGCCCAGATTTTTTTTAGTGAGGGGCTGCAAGGCGGCCTCTGTGAGGAGAGGCTGGGGCTGCCCCAGGCCGGACACAGCCGGTTCCAGCCGGCTCCCACCCACCTCACCCCAGGGCACGGCTGAGCCTGCAGCCACGGTGGTGGTGCCCTGGGGAAAGTGCACTTAAGAAAGGGCAAAACACTGCCCAGCAGTGTGAGGACTGAGGTAAAAAAAGTGTGAGAAATAACCCTGGGAACATGAAAGCAAGAGAAGAAAGAAGGGGAGGCAGTGCTCCAGGCACTGGGGCAGAGATTCCCCATGGTGGAGCAGGTTTATCCTGAAGGATTGTAGCCCATGGGAAGGACCCATGCTGGAGCAGGGCAGATGTGAGAAGGAAGGAATGGCAGAGAGGAGCTGTTATGAACCTCTTCCCCATCCCCCTGCACCGCTCAGGGTTCAGGGCCAGAGACTAGGGGAGTCGGGAATGAAGAAATGAAGTTGAACCTGGGAAGAAGTTTTTGTCTTTGTTTTTCACCATCCTAACCTATTTTTCACTGGCAATAAATTAAATTAATTTTTCAAGTTGAGTTTTGCCTGTAACTGTAATTGGTAAGTGAGGTCCCTGTCTTTATCTCAACCCATGAGTTTTTTAATCTTATTTTCTCCCCTTGTCCTGTTGAGGAAGATGAGTGGGTGGGGGTCTGGCAGCCAACCAAGTTCAACCCACCACTGATGTGCATGAGTAAGTATTCAGCTGTAGCCAACATAATGACAGCAAGACAAAATAAAAATAGCCTCAACACTGATCCCTTCCTATCTTCTACCACAGTTCTACCAGTTACATACATCTACCTAGATGGATGTTTGCTTTTGAGATTTAACTGTGCTTCATACTCACAAACACAGAAAAGAAAAAAAAAAAAAAAAAAGAAGAAAAGAAGTATAAGTGCGTTTCCTACAGAATAATGGTAAATCCAGGGATTTGTGATCTGCTTAAATCGCCCAGCAGGAAGGCTACATCTGAAAAACTGTAGTGCTCAGATGAGCAGATAACTCAGGTGACATACTGAGGGCTGCACAAAACATCCGCCTCTTCAAGAACTTAGAATGTGTCGTGGTTTAGACCCAGCCAGCAATCAAGTACCACCCAGCCACTTGCTCACGCTCCCACCCCCAGTGGGATGGGGGAGAGAATCTGAAGAGCAAAAGTAAGAAAACTTGTGGGTTGAGATAAGAATAGTTAATAACTGAAATATTATAACAACAACAACAACAATAATAATAATAAAGACTGCAATGAAAATGAAAAGAACAAGGGAGAATGAGAGAAATAAAATGCAGGAAAAACAAGTAATGCAACTGTTCATCACCTGCTGACTGATGCCCAGCCCATCCCTGAACAGCAATCGCTGCCCCCTGGCCAACTCACCCCAGTTTCTATACTGAGCATGATGTCATATAGTATGGGATAATCCTTTGGTTAGTTTGGGTCAGCAGTCCTGGCTGTGCCCCCTCCCAACTTCTTGTGCACCTGGAAGAGCAGGGGAAGCTGAAAAGTCCTTGACTGGTGTAAACACCCTCAGCAACAACTAAACCATCAGTGTGTTATCAACGTTCTTCTCGTACTAAATCCAAAACACAGCACTATGTCAAATACTAGGAAGAAAATTAACTCTATCCCAGATGAAACCAGGACACGTAGAAATGCAGCTCTTCAGGAACTCAGAAATATGGATAACCATGTCCTACATGCTATTGTGCAGGGGAATGACCTGAAGAAAACTAGAATACTCACAGAATATACAATGTCTTTGCACACAGGTAAGTGGAAGGACTGACAAAAACAAGTCTGAAAACACACAGCCATTAAAACCTTAGAGTAGCTTTTCTACTGTTTATCAGAAGAAGATAAATTGTAATATATATATTAACCTGAAAATTTACAAGTTATTAACTGACATCAGTATTTCTCTTTTCTCTGAAATGGTTTCCACTGTCCAGCTCAAAATCTCAGTGGTGGTTAACTTCTATCCCCGAAGTTACTGTAATAAATCAGCTTTGAAATTACATACTAATGACACCGTATCTTAAAAATTAACTATTTATATTCATGGATGAGTAACTGGGACTAATTCATACTTAGCATTGTTTCTACAGATTCCAGTCACTCAAGAAAGATAGTGCGTGAAAGATGGAACCAAAGATACTGATTTTATCATGAGATGCATTGCTGAATCTATCTATTTGTTAAACTCTGGAAAGCGACAGAAGCTTACTGATCAGACAATTTCAAGCAGCAGACAAACACTGTTTATATGTAAAAATAGAATCGATTAATCGAGACACTTTGGCAGCCACTGAGATACCAAACATTAAGACAGATTGCATAAGCCATTCCACATTTATCAAGCAACCTCCTTTGATTTTGATTGCATAGTGTTATTTAAATCCATCAGGGGAATTTGAGGAGAGAGAGAGAGTAACAGTTTGTCAGCCTCAGATTTCCCTAGGTTTTGTTATTTCATAACAGTGAATGTTTAAAGAAACTGAGCACAAACATGACAGAACTGTTTAGGAAAAATTCTTAATGAATCAAAGAATACTCATTTACCTAATTTTGAAACTGAATTTCTATTAGCAAATAACTGCAAGTATTCTTCCTTCATGATTCAGAAAGAAAGCAAATAATGGAAATTGATAAAATTATTTTTTAGTCAAACCAAAGACAGATTTTTGCTATTTTGACTTTTCAGCTCATTCTACATTCAGTGTATTCTACTTTGCGATATTTCAAAAGGGGAAAAAACCTTCATTAATTGTCTTTGTTTTTTCTCTAAGCATCAATGCTCTGTTCTGGACAGAATTCATGATTTGAGCCATGTTCTGGGATGGTGGGGTTTTTGCTAGTTCTAACAGTACAAGCAGTATTGTCCTTACAAACTAAAAATCAGTTTATGAAAATAGCTTCTAAAATGTTTTACTTAAGTTTATTCACCTTCCTTCAACAGTAAATGGACCTTTACATTTTACTTCTAGGAATATTGAATTTCACATGAAATATAGTCTAGGAGATACTATTTTTTATTAAACATCTAGCCCAGAAGCAATACCTTGTCACCCACACATGAAAAATTCTGGGGAATAGCTAGCTCCCTTTATGGCAAAACTCACACAAATAGTATCGAAAAGTTGTAGTAACCAAGCTCATCCAAGATTTCCCTATTACTTCTGCACCAACGTTGCAACACCAAAATCTCCTGCAACAAAAAGACTCTTTTCTTGGTCTTACAACAGCCGATGTTCTATTGCTCTAAATAAAAATTATGCTTTAGTGGCTTTTTCCATCTGTAAATGTATTTATAGAGGAACTAGCAAAGGGAAGTGGTTTCATTGACACCTATTTTGTGAGTATTCTTCGTGACTCTTAGTCCTTGAGCAAGCAAACTGTGGCTGAGGAATTACACCCAGACATGTAATTCTGGGGCTCGTAGGTTATGATTCAGCTTGCCATACCTGGGAGCCTAGGGTCATTTGAGATATCCCACCCAGCAGGCAATCTAGCTGCTGATCCAGAAGGCCCCAGGGCATCTGTGATCTCTGACAGCCTCACACGGGCTTTTGTCAATGTCAAATTCCACCTGATGCCTACAAGTAGGCATCTAGATTGAACCCCAAAGACTCGATTCTTGATTTGATTAATTAACCACAGGAATACAGTGACATTTAGATGTCTTAAAGCAGTTTACCTCTCACTGCAGAAGGGAAAACATTTTCTGTCAGGTCTGCCAAGCATAGGTTGGAGTTGTTCATATACCCTAGGACACCTCATATGACTCTGGACACATATTCAAGCAACTGAACTGCTGAATTCAGCCCCAACACTGGGCTGAAGACCAAGAAAACACTTAAATTATATGTGTATGCAGGCAGCATAGCTGTTTCAGTCATTTAATTCACCTCTTGCTGCAAAAGGGAGTGGCTTTCAACACGTCTTTTGACATATCTGACAATTCCATTCCTAGATACCGTGGGGTAATCTTAAGCAAGTGCTTTGCATGGCTACTGGCTGGCTGATCAGCTAAATGGATTCCTAGACTCGGTTTAGTGTATTGGCTGTCATTGTATTGACCTAATGAAAGCTTAGACACTTTCCACATGTAGACATTAACATACAGACATTTGAGTTCAAGTGCTTTAATCTCTTGCCACATTCTACTTCAAGGAACTTGGGCATATAACCTGTAGACTAATCAACTATTACCCTTACACCCCAGGAAGCAACAGAAAGATTTGTCATGTCTATTTTTAAAGAATTAGAAGGTGCTTAAACATATGTATAGATCCATTTACTCAGAGAGAATATGTATAGTTATACATAGCTCCTATTTTTTTTTTCACTTTTAAATACGTCAAAGTAATTAAATTTAAACTTTCAATGTTAGTAAAGAGGAACTGATTAAAATTTCTTTGTTAAAAAAGTGCAAAGAAGTTGAGAGACTTCTGTGACAACTCCTTCAAAAATCCATCCCTTTTTAATACAAAAATGGACACACTTCTGGTCAGATGTTATGACTGGTACTTTTCCTTCTCAAACTGTTTGGGTTTTTTAAATTACATCTAACAGAGCTAGATACAATCCCTGCTTTTTCAAGTCATCATAAAGAAAAAATAAGATATATTAATTTTTACCAATTGGGCAGCTACAAGTTTTCAGATAAGATATGCAATCCTGTTCCTTTGTGATTTGAAAGTATTCCGAAATCATCAAAAACTCAAGATGTATTCTTATATTGCCTCTCCTGCAGAAGTTATAGCTGGCCTCAGGAGTAAATAATTTGTTTAAGACAGGCATTGTAGCCCACAGTAACAGTGCTCAGCAGTTTGTCACTGTATGACTTTATTTAAACATCTCACTCCAAACTCATTTGAACTAATTATTTAAATATTCATTATTTATATGCATTTTAAATTATAAAGCCTCTCAACATAATAATACATTTATTCCTCATCTGGTCCTGCTTTTCTTAATGGAAACAAGGACCAGATGGGGTTCTTCATTTTCTTCTCACAGAAAATGAAACTTCTTTCAAAGCTTCTTTAACAAATTTTTTGGGGTTAAACATGAGATTTCCTCTTCAGTTGTTCAGCAGTTTCAGTATGCCTTTAGTTCTTCCATACTGCACTATATAGTTTTTCTTCCTGGGGTTCACTATCTTATTTCAAAAAAACCCCAAATAATACCAGTAACATTGAAACGTCAGTACACTGATGGGTGTTTCTATCAATGGATAATCTTTGGTTTCAAATACTATCTCAGAATACTAACAGCAGAAGCGGGAAGGACATGACACGCAAGAGATTTTTTTTTTTTTTTTCAGCTCCAAATACAATTATTTCTATATGAGAAAATTGCACTTAGCAGGATAGGAAGTTCAAAATCAAAGGGAAGACAATTTTATTCCCTTTTCTCATCTAATGCCGTGCTTCCAGTACCATCACATTAACTGTTCTACCATTGCCCAAATCAAATGCAGCTATAAAGGAAGTAGTTTTAGAAAGAATAAATTATATTCTTAAAATATTCTTAAATATTCTGAACTAAAGACCTGTGGCTTTTCGTATGGTCATGCTTCTTGCTCCGAAACATCTTTTTTTCTAACCAAAGTTACAAATGGAGACCACTTTCCTGAGGAGGAGAAATCACTGAGGGAAAAAAGTGCTCTGTGTTTGCAGCCCATGAGGAAAAGCATCTGTTATCATAAATCGTATCTGAGCCTGAAATGCCAAATACATTAAAGGTCCTAGGCACATCAAACTGGGCATGTGTTTAAAGTTTGACATCCAGTTGTGATGTGATCATAAATGCTCTGTTCTAGAACGATCAGTATGCAACACCCAATTACATCATCATCTGACTTAAAAGCCCCACAGATTTCTGGGTCCAGAAACATGGAGGTCTTTCATCAAAACTCCTTGAGGAAGCTTTATCTACTGGATCTTTTGAAAAGCTATCTAACATAGTTTTAAAAGTTGTGTTTCCCCATCCTCTCCACCCTCCCGCCCCCCTCCCA
>NW_009259686.1:41570-53896 GCF_000687185.1 Egretta garzetta
TTTCCTAAAAATATACTTAGGAGACAATTCCTTTCTTTATTCACCTAGGTTGCAGAAACCTCAGTCCATTCATGCAGTCTACTGGTTTACTGTCTTAATCTCTGTGCTTAGGTACTTCTAACACAGGGAGGACCCTCTGCAATGCTCTTGTGCCCCACTTCAGAAAACAGTTGTCTTTGAACAGCTCCACTGAGAAGTAAGGAAAAAGAAAAAAAAAGAAGACGGAAAATGTCTATTGCCTATAATGGAAGATTAAGTTCCACTCTTGAGTCCATTACTTTTAATATATTTTTTACACAAAGCAGTTGTTTAACTAAGTACAGGAGCAGTCTTGAAAGCATGGACACTAGGTCTCTCTTATCACTGGAAGTGTCCTATGAGTCCACAATGGCATTCTTTACATCACGCCCCAAAAGACCTGATAAGCAAACTGGTTTTAGTGATAAATTTGAAATAATTTCAGAAAATTATTAATACTTTAAATGAATACTTATCATAGATCCGCTGAAAGATAGATTGTTTGAAATATGCTGTACAAGAGTTGCTTTCACTGTGTAGTTGTAGTCCACTCTAAATGAAATGACTTCCTAGTAATTAGAAAATGTCATGCTTTTTGCATATTGTTTTGGGTCACTGAAGTGTTAAAAAAGCTATGGAAAAAAAAATCTTCCTATTACAGGAATCTTTATTGTTTGGAAGTATGAAAAGCAGATAGAGTTTGTAGCCACATGGACCTTAAGAAATAAAAATTTTACATGATTTGTTATTCTTCTTGGGGGACAAAAAAAGGAAAAGATATTCCTGAGGTCTCTAAACAAAAAGAATTGCTTTTTCAGGTAGAAAGCTCCAATAAATTTACTTTAAAGTCATTGTTTTCATATAAGTGTTGAGGAAGTATTTGTTGGTGTGATTCCTCCCCACCACCACCACCTTTTAAAATAAAACACAGTAATTGTATTTTTTACCCTCAGATTTAAAAAATGAGCCTTTTTTACCTCCCTAGTTTATAATATAGTCTTTAAGTACTCTGAACTCCCACTGACTTGGTGATAGTTCTCAACATGTAAAATCATAGAATCATAGAATCATTTAGGTTGGAGAAGACCTTTAAGATCATCGAGTCCAACCTTTAACCTAACCCTGCCATCCCATAGAATCATAGAATCATAGAATGTTTTGGGTTGGAGGGGACCACTAGAGGTCATCGAGTCCAACCCCCCTGCAGTCAGCAGGGACACCGCCAACTAGATCAGGTTGCTCAGAGCCCCATCCAACCTGGCCTTGAATGTTTCCAGGGATGGGGCCTCCACTACCTCTCTGGGCAACCTGTTCCAGTGGTTTACCACCCTCATTGTAAAGAATTTTTTCCTTATATCTAGCCTAAACCTACCCCGATTTAGTTTAAAACCATTACCCCTTGTCCTAACGCAGCTGGCCCTACTAAAAAGGTTTTCCCCCTCTTTCCTATAGGCCCCCTTTAGGTACTGAAAGGCCGCAATCAGGTCTCCCCGCAGCCTTCTTTTCTCTAGACTGAACAAGCCCAACTCTCTCAGCCTGTCCTCATAGGAGAGGTGCTCCAGCCCTCGGATCATTTTAGTAGCCCTCTTCTGGACCCGCTCCAACACTTCCATGTCCTTCTTGTGCTGAGGGCTCCAGAGCTGGACGCAGTACTCTAGGTGAGGTCTCACCAGAGCTGAGTAGAGGGGCAGAATTACCTCCCTCGACCTGCTGGCCACGCTCCTCCTGATGCAGCCCAGAGTACGGTTGGCCTTCTGGGCTGCCAGGGCACATTGCCGGCTCATGTCCAGCTTTTTATCCACCAGCACCCCCAAGTCCCTCTCGGCAGGGGTTCCCATATTACTACCATAATGAAGTATTGTGTTTTAATCCCAGACAGCGACTAAGCACCACACAGCTGCTCGTTCACTCCCCTCTCCTGGTGGGATGGGGGAGAGAATTGGAAGAGAAAATCCGTGGGTTGAGGTAAGAACAGTTTAATAATGTAAATAAAATAAAGTAAAACAGTAGTAGTAATAATAATAATAATAATAATAATACTTTGTTGCTCTCTTCTGGACATGTTCCAGCAATGCTGGACAAGGGTGCAGCTACAGTAATAGAATACCTGAAGAAAGAAATGCCCTGAAAGAGAGAAAAGTGGAACCTCAAGGTTCCCATAAAAGTTACTACCATAATGAAGTATTGTGTTTTAATCCCAGACAGCGACTAAGCACCACACAGCCGCTCGTTCACTCCCCTCTCCTGGTGGGATGGGGGAGAGAATTGGAAGAGAAAATCCGTGGGTTGCTGCAGAGCAGCAACTGTAGTGTCGTCCCCCTTGCCCCCAGCCAACTTGCCTGGAGCATGATGTCATATGGTCTGGAATAGCCCTTTGGCCAGTTGGGGTCAGCTGTCCTGGATGTGCCCCCTCCCAGCTTCTTGGGCCCCTGGCAGACCATGGGAAGCTAAAAAGTCCTTGACTGGTGTAAGCAACAACTGAAATACCAGTGAGTTTTCAACATTCTTCTAGTACTGAACCCAAACCGCAGCACTATGCCAGCTACTAGGAAAAAAAATTAACTCTATCTCAGCTGAAACCAGGACATGTAGAATTACTTATGTGAGAGAGTAAACACGAAGAACCTACAACCAACTGGATAGGGACTCACCAGACAACACATCCACTTACTGATACGGATGAGAAAGTACTGCAGAGAGGGAGATCGGCATGGTTTGAAAATGACAATATAAAAGCCGCTTATTATCTCAGTAGGCTCTATAAAATGGTACACCTGATCATTATTGCCTATTCCAATTAGTCATGAGTCCATCAGCAGTAGCTGTAGAATTAACTTTCCTTCCTTTGAGGTGGAAAAGATTTTTGCAGCATTTATTCAATCAGTTCCCAAATTAGCTGATGAGGAGCAGTTTAATGACATGCCAGTTCTGTTGTACCCATGATAATGTGTTTTGTCCTTTTTGATAACTTCAGGTATCTATCATTATAAAGGAAAGAGGCAGTGCAATTTCTCAAGTGGAAATACAGAATTAACTCTTGGGTTACTTAACAGGTTATTTCAACTGTGCTATATAAAATAGGGTTTTAATTCATTTTAGACTATGGGTACGTGCATAAAGGTTTCTATATAGAATACATATCAATATCACCAACAGAAGATATGCATTTAAAACCAAGACTCACAGTACGGGTTATTTATTCTCATATATGTGTCATGAATGCAGATGTTTATTCCATAACTATATTATCAAACAGTTTGAGAAAAAGTTGTGAAGAAATTATTGTGGTGAATTTGTACTTTTGACCCAGCAAACTCAAAGTGACCAGAGGCTGCTAATGTGTTCTGACTCCACCTTGAAATAATAAATGTTTCTGATTACATACTGATACCCCATTTCTTTAATTAAACCTATGATGAACAACCCTGAATGTTCGTGAGGCAAAGAATAAAGCCCTGCTGACTGCCATTTTTCTGTGAACTATCAAAAGTAACGGCATTTCTTGAGTATTTTTCTGAGGGTCATGAAGTTTTACCAAAATTGAAACTGTCTAAGAGGATTCATGGCTGAAATAAGTCTCATGTTATATGAACAAAAATCTATTGTTCTTATCTGATATCTTGCTTTCTCAATAATATACAGAATATGTTTCATTATAAATACATCTTAACCTGTTGAATAAGTCATCAGAAAAGAAGTACTTCTAATTTATTTGTATTGAGTTTAATTACATAAATGCTATTAGTATTTTATCGTACAGCATTATATTGGCTGATGAATGGTCTCTGTACCATACAAACACCAAGAAGATATCTAAAGTAAAAGAAAAGCTATTGTAAGAGACATTTGATAGCTCACTGATTGTGGTAAGGGAATAGAAGACAGGAAGGTGCTCGTTTACTTTTTGTAACTTTACTTTTTGAGAGCAGCAGTTACTAACTTTACTACTAGTGACATATGTAAATATGGAAGCAGATTTGGTAAGCAGAAAAAATATGCTAGAAATTAACACTTATAAAACTGTTAAAGGATCAAGGGAAGAAAATTGTTAATAAACTGAAAGATATTGCTCTAATCTTATTTTACTAGTAAGCTGAATTGAGCTTGCTAACATCTGATTTAGGATAAAGACTTGTACTTCTAACTTTGTGTCACAGTAAATTGTTATTTGTTTGTATATTGTTCCTGATGATCAATAATATGTCCTCTTACTAAGTAAAATATTAATATTTACTTAACTAAGATCAACCATGACAAATACATAAAGTGGTGTGAGTTTTGCATCACTTTTCTTTACAAAATTAAAAAGGACAACAAGACTCTCTAAATTCAATTCCACAGACTTCATATTTGGAACACCAAAAAGATTAAAAGCCCAAATGATTTTGTCATATAGAATATGAATGATGCAAACATTCTGGTGAGTTATGACTTTGGAAGGGATGATACAGAAAGGATCCTGTCCCATGAAATTAACCACTTTCACAGAACTTCAGAGAACAGCATTTTTGCCCAGTCATTTTTCAGAATATTAAAAGGAAGCATAATTCATTTGCATGGTTCAGTTTTTAAAACCATCATTACTCTTCTTACTCACTTTGTGTATATTATAATCAGCCATTTTGCTCCCATTTCTATTTACTGCCCTATTTTCATGCCGTCAAGGTGATAATGTCAAGTTGAAACAGAAAGTTCCATTTGTTAAGAGAGTCTACAATTTTAGAGGCATGACAGACAAAATATCCTCAACATCATGGGATCATAGGATGTAATCCTACCTAAAGTATTTCTTTTAAAGAAGTCAGTGCAAAATGGGGAAAGGAACGCTGCAGACTCTTTCTCTGTTACTTATTTCATGCTATCAGCAATTCCCATATGCAAAGAACATGTGAAGGACATGTGTCCTGACATGCTTAATATAAAAGCAAGGTAAGGCACTTGTAAGTTCATGGAAGTAAAAAGGCATAGCTGAAACACACCCAGCTTGAAATTATGTTTCCTTCATGCTTAAGTAGTACATGAAAGTTTGGCAGTTTTTATATCCATATCCTATGTTCTCCTATTTTTTCATCTGTATATTGAAGTGTCATTTTTTGTCTCTCAGGATGTTGTAAGCAATACGGTTAGGGATCTCTTTGTACTATATGTATATACAAGTCCTAGGATGGTGGACACTCAGCCTATAATCTGAGCATCAGCATGTTATTACAATACAATTAGACAGAGAAGACAGCTACATAATACACTGCTTAACAGAACATTTTAATATACAACAGAAATTTCAAAATAATAGAATAATAGTAATACTGCAGGATCTGTGGTGCTTTGCATCTTCAAGACCCTGCAGTAAATAGTGTTTTGTTTGTTTGTTTGTTTGTTTTTTTAATGAAAGAAAAAGCAGAAAGAAGATGGCAAATTTGGAACCCTATCTGTGATACTATAACAAAATTTGAACACATACTTGTATATATGTATGGGACATGGTGTTGAAGAAATCCTTTTCAGAAAGATGTCCTCAGAAATGTTACTATTCACTGCTCTGTGAGGGGTTTGTATTGTTCAGCAAAATTTAAAGAAAAAAGTTCAACATTTTACTCAGAACGTAATAGCACTTGTGAATTTTAATAAACTCAAGGTTCTGAAGTCTCTCTGTATCAATTACTCAGATGCCATCAAACACTATAATAGGAGTGTACAGGGCCCATAGACAGCCCGATAGAAGTATCTTCCACAGGTGACCTGTGGTAATGAGAGTGCCAAATAAGAGAAAAAATCTATTAATGGAACAAAAAAAATTATCCTTTTTAGATATTCTACTACTAGAATTCCTGTACAGGGACTTTTTATTATTGTGTTCAATAGAAATTTTTGGGGAGGGAAAGGCTTGGATGTAAAATGAAAACCTGCTGAAAGTATCAAACCCTCTCTTTTAGCTCTGCAGTCAGACAAAAGATTTATGAAGCCATTATCAAGAGACTATATTCTAAATAGCAGCCTAATTTTGCATTAAATTGCTTTCACTTTTGTGTTTGCAAGCCCCATACAAAAATGTTCAGAGCTGAACTAGAGTCTTTGGAGACTGATCTCATATAAAGGGTCCTACATTTTTAACCACATACCATACTTTATGAAGCAATAAATCAAGAAGTCTTTGTAAAAGACAAACATCTCTTTGAAGTAAAAGAACTTAGGGAGAAGTGAGGGTAAGACTATAAAAACGTAACTATAATTTTCACCTTCTGCAAATCATGGTATCTAGATTACAGTTCTATTGAGTCATTAGTTCTTCACATTGACTCTTGATTCAAAGTTTTCTTTATCCTTTCTTTGAACATAGAGATTCTTATGCAGAAGTTAGATAAGGTCAAAAAAAGCATTGTTCCTGTGATCTGTGGCAGACAGTTAGTGGGAACAATCTCAGGGAATAAATTTTAGCCTTTGAAACACAGCATGTTGCACAAAAATTAAAGCAAATTCTACTTTGTTCTGATTAAATTAAATCATCATCATAAACAAATAGATGAGAAGGAAAGGAAATAATTTACTCACTAAAAATTCCATTTATTTCTCCGTTATGCTTGCTTGATAAGACTACTGTGCAGTATATAAAAATGAAACATGGAATCTCATTGAGATTCTCTGGTATTTGATCTCAGTAGGGTATCTCTTTTTTGTCAGAAATATAATCCACTTCTTACACATGAGATACAAATACTAGCATACTGTAGGGCCTACTCCCACAGTCAAATGACAAATATTGCATCTTTCAATCACTTTTTTGCAGCCCCAAAATTGATAGAAACAGGGGAAGCTGATATATTTACATAGGCAGACACAAAGTAGGATGATCTCATCATAAAAAGTAGCCTGAACCTTGAGTATTAGGCAACTTACAGCATCTTTACCCCAGGAGCTACATGAATGATTGTTATTTTCCTAAAAGCAGTCAAGTCTGCAAAGCCATACATCTGAATACAAAAAAGTTGCTGGTACCAAGACCAGGTATGTTTGGGGGGTGGGGCAGGGGGGTTTGCTTATAATTTCATATTATTCAGAAAATATCTCTCATAGCTCTCCTTCCAGGGTTGGGACTTTTTTTGTGTTCTACTAATGATCTAGGTACTGCTCACTCCCTTGATAGCCATGCTTCTATAAACTGCTAGAGTTGCAAGGCCCTTCCAGAGAGTATCTGTAAGCAATTATTAACATTTTCACCACTGAAGTCTGTGGAAATTTTTTAATACCACGAGTACAGTTATACTCAAATGGAACAAATACTAAGCAGCAAAAGGGTGAAATGTATATATAGTACTTATTAGCACAACCATCTATACGTGTCTGCTCTACCCTCTGTTTACATCTTTACATGAGACCTGAGATTATATCATCATCTGCTACTTTTCCAGAAACAAAAACAGTAACAGAAAAAAAAAAAAAAAAATCACCTACATAGCCTCTGGCTCAGTGTTTGAGCACTAGGATGGAAACCAAGAAAACCTGGATTTGTAAGCAATATTCTGTGTTAATTTGAAATCACATCTCTTCATGGCATAGTAAGCCTGACTACTAACACCAGAAATCCTTTGTCTCCATCAACAATGGGAATAATATTTACTCTTTTTGTAGAGTATTTTCAGAAGTGGAGATGAAAAATACTGCATAGGTCTGAGAACATAGGTCTTCATGTCTACCTCACTAACGATCACATTCTACCCCCGACATAAGTTTCTCTCTTATGCCACATTATCTCTTCCCCAGATCTTCTGAAGGCTTGTCCTGCATGTTCAACTGAAAGGCATTCTGGTAGCATGGTCATCAATCTTAAAGACCTGGAAGAATCAGCCACAGGCGCCTGAATGAACTGGCAAATTTCAAAAGGTTTCCAGAGCAGAAGGAAGTGAGCAGGTTAGTTATTTTGTTCCAGAACAGGTGGACCTCAGAAAAGTTGAGCAGTAGAGGACTTCTTAGAGAGCTCCTATGAACAGGATTCTTCTTTTCTTTAAACATACTGAAAGATCTTTCTCCTGTTCTGAAATAATAGTCACTATTTTTTCCTCATTGCTCAATAACAGTGAGTAGTATGTACATGGAATGGCATGGATTAGGAACTAATGAGCAGACTCCAGTGAGTCCCTATTTCTACAGGACGTATCTCACTCCATACTTTCTCGTATTTGCTTTTCTCAGAGCTTAATAGAATTTGTTATTTACTACATCAAGAACATAGAAAAATGTTCAAGTGCTTTTGACAATAACATCAATTTTACTCTTGAACAGGAACAGCTTTTGTGATTATAAATAATCATTCTAATTCTTTTAATTGAGTCAACAACTAATGAGTCTTTTCCAACATGTCTTCAACACAGCCTACAGAAAAAAAAATCACATCTGTAGCTGATACAATACTGGCTTTCAGTACATAATTTCTGAGGCCATTTGCATGACTTCAAAAATATCTTAAACAACAGACATAAGTCTTATAAGCACAGCTAATGGAGTTCCAAAAGTTTTGATCATTAAAACAGCACTATTCTGAAAAAAACTTAATATAATAAAAAAAAAAAAAAAAAAGACACACCAACAAAATAAAACAACTTGTCTGTGGAAGATATAGGGAGACAAAAAGAAAAGTATCAGAGAGGAGGCCTGACTCTACCAAATACAAAGTAATTCCTCAGTTCTTACAAGTTAACATGATACTTAAATATTCACAATGACTTGTAAAAATGTGTTCTGAATGTCCTGTTTTCAGAAATCTTAGTCGTCATGTGTCTGTCATTTACATCGATGTTTAGTCTAATACATAAGTAAAATGTAAATTAGCACTTTTCTTTGACATGTTATTTCTTCCTCCTAATGATTTACAAATAATTTATTCTTATTCTTTTCTCCTGCTTCATGGGCACTCTTCTGTGACACAGTATTCTGGAAGAAATGGTTTGACTTTTTTATCAATTCACAATACTAAGAAGTGTCTATCTAACAGTGCCTGTGACAAAAGTTGAAAGCCAGTATCGGAACATGAATGAAAATCTGTTGGGCTTTTATCCCCTCCTAAACAAGAAGTTTCTAAACATAACAGACAATAGCTCTTTAGACAAGTTAAGCTAAAGTAGCAGGCAAAGTAATCATGTTACTATAACTGTATTTATAAAAGAACTTTTTTGTCAAACAAATGTTGACAATAGACCTCAAGTCAAGAGTTGGCCTACATAGCACACCTGGCCACTGTTGAGTTTTTAAATACCAGACAGGGCTCACATGTCTGGAATGATTTGAATGTTTTGTGATCTCACAGGAGAAAGACAGAAAGAGTATCTCTCATAAACAACAGCGTTTTGGGTTTGCTTTTTTTTTTTTTCACAATTTATCAAATATTCAACTAAATTACCTAAGCCAACTTACTCCTCTTGGACATCTCAGGAATTCTCACCAGCTGTAAAGGGTTACGTTTCAGAAGACAGCTTTACGTCTAGTAAGACACATCACTTTCAGAATTACATGAACTCAGTCAGTAATCGCCTGGGATAAGCTGTAATTTTACAATGAAATCAAATTAAATCATGGTGGATAATTACTAGCACTTGCTTACACGCGGTATTCAGTACTTTATATAGAAACCAAACATGATTTTGATGATGGGGAAAATCTAATTACTGATTTCACATTCCTCGTGGTGGGTACAGACAAGATCAGAGTCAGACGCTTACAGGTGTTCGCTGAAGAGACTAGCTGCACCACAAGGTAAATTCCAACTATGAAGAAAAATATCACAATGTGGGTGGATAAACACTGAAACTAGTTGCTATGGAATATCCACTCCTGGAGATATTAAAAATCAACAAAAAGGATTGAGCAACCTGATGTAGCTTCAGAGGCAGCCCTGCTTTGAGCAGGAGGTTGGATAAAGTGACTTTCAGAGCGTTCTTCCTAAATTTCTCTATCAGTCTATCATTTTGTAGCAAACATTATCACACTACAACCAATACTGGTTATAAAAGAAGTAATTATTATATACCACTGTCTTCTTCCAATTACTTTCTTCATACTTAAATTCCAGTCCTGAAAATCACAGAGCACTGACCTTAACAGGTGTTGCGGTTTAAACCCAGCTGGCAACCAAGCACCACCCAGCTGCTTGCTCACCCTCCCACGGTGGGATGGGGGAGAGAATTGGAAAAACAGAACTAAGAAAACTCATGTGTTGACATCAGAACAGTTTAATTATTGAAATAAAATATAATATAATAACAATGATAATGATAAATATTATAATGATGATGATTGCAATAGTAATAGTAATAATAATAATAATGAAAAGGAAAACAACAAGTGAGAAAGAGAAAAACAAAACCTGGGAAAAACAAGTAATGCAACTGCTCATCACCTGCTGACTGATGTCCAGCCCATCTGTGAGCAGCAATTGCTGTCCCCCAGCCAACTTCTCCTAGTTTCTATACTGAGCATGACATCATATGGTCTGGAATAGCCCTTTGGCCAGATGGGGTCAGCTGTCCTGGATGTGCCCCCTCCCAGCTTCTTGTGCACCTGGCAGAGCAGGGGAAGCCGAAAAGTCCTTGACTGGTGTAAGCACTGCTCAGCAACAACTAAACCAGCCGTGTGTTATCAGCATTCTTCTCGTACTGAATCCAAAACACAGCACTATGCCAGCTACTAGGAAGAAAATTAACTCTGTCCCAGGCAAAACCAGGACTTACTCCATGATAAGAATATTTGTGCCATACTTCTGGTAATTTGAGTCTAATTTTAAAGACAATGCCAGAGACTTTACAACTGCTTAGAGAAATGTAGCTTTTTGCTTCACTGTGCATGCTATTAGAATGTTTATCTAATGTTTAACCTTAATCTCCTTTGCTTAAATTTAAGCCTAAGTATTTAACTACCCATCACGGACAAGATAAATAAAAAATTATGATAAATAGAAACCCATTCTTTTCAGGACCCTTTCTCATTAAGTTACGAAAAACTAGTTTTGCTTTTCCTTTACTATTAAGTTATGCTTTTCCCAAATCTTATCATACTCTTTGCTGCCCTTGTGGATGCCTTAAAATGAGGTAAGATAAATGAACAGCTGTTTCCTTCACCACTGGTAGTACAATGGATGTATCTTTCAGCCTGTATTCCTGTTCAGAAATTGTAATATAATGTTTTTATCTTTTTGCAAAATATAAAGTTTTTGAGTCCTGTCCATATGGATACCTTACCATGTTTATATGCCTTCTAAAAAAATGTTGTACATCCAATTTTTTTCTCATTCTGCTTACTGCAACTCAATATCATGCATATATTTCATAAATTTATATTTTATACCAACATGGAAGTTGACAACACACATATTGAATGGTATCAGACTTACCTCAGATTGTATAGTACTGCCAAGAAAACTTCATTTTCAACAGGGGAAAAAAATCATGTTCAATAATAATTATATCAGTTATAAAAAAGTATAATTTTAAAATGTCATGTAAAACAGCATTAAAAAACTTTAATTAGAACACGATATGTCTCCTGCTTCTCCATTGCCTTCGAGGCCTGCAATCATGCTAGCTCAGTTTTTTGACTTTTTTTTAAAAGGAAATTGCCCTTTTCTAGGTTTCAGCTACCATTACTTGGCTTCTGTGATCTCTCAGACTAACTACTAACGGTATAAACTTTCCTCTGTAATTCCAGATAGAAGGAACAATGAGTTCATTGTCAGTGTAAGTTTCAGAAAGTATTCCTTCTTTTATATACATACCTTTCAGTATCATGTTAATGTTATGCAAATAATTTAATATGAAATTCTGTCTATGTCCTTATTATCTGTAGCAACAAATTTCATACCTTCTAGTTCAAGACACAGGGTCAAATAAACCTAAACCAATGACATATATATTGGGGAAAAAAGGTGATTCTACTGAATAGAATAAGGCACTTTCTAGATAAATTTAGAAAAGAAGTTGTTGAGATTTTAATCAAAGTTCTTTCTTTCCCAGGTTAAAGGATTTATTCTTCTCAAAGATATTCAAAAAGCTTTGCCTTTATAAAGTAATAACATCATAGAACCATAGAATCGTCTAGGTTGGAAAAGACCTTTAAGATCATCAAGTCCAGACATTAAACCAACCCTGCCATCCCACCACTAAACCATGTCCCTAAGCACCTCCTCTACCCATCTTTTAAATACCTTCAGGGAGGAGGACTTCTCCAACCTAAACCTGCCCTGGCACAACTTCAGACCATTTACCCTCGTCCTATCGCCCATTATCAGGGAGAAGAGGCCGACCCCCACCTCACTACAGCCTCCT
>NW_009259686.1:53949-67024 GCF_000687185.1 Egretta garzetta
CCATTCCTCATACAGGCCAGGATGCCATTGGCCTTCTTGGCCACCTGGGCACACTGCTGGTTTATATTCAGCCAGCTGTCAACCAGTACCCCAAGGTCTTTTTCCACCAGGCAGCTTTCCAGCCACTCTTCCCTGAGCCTGTAGCGCTGCATGGGGTTGTTGTGACCAAAGTGCAGGACCCAGCACTTGGTCTTGTTGAACCTGAATAAAGGCTCTGAGGAGCCTGTGTAACCTGAGCAGTCAAGTCTACCCCACCAAAGCAGCTGCCCTTAAGTCCATCAAGGAGAGTGATTCAACCATTCTCCCTGGTGTAAAACCTGCTAACATGGGGCTTGCAAACACAACCAAAGGAGTAATTCTCCCTTCCTGTAAAACCATCAAAAACACAGGGGCTTATTTCTTATGAGGGTAGAGGACTTAGGTGCAGGAGAAAGATCATTGTGGGGTTGTTTTAAAGGGATTGTGTCCATAGGTCAGTTCTGTTATGGGATATTTAGGGGAAGGACCATAGGAAAGGAAAGAGAGGGATCAGGGTGGACTGGGGAGGAAGAAGCATGGGGAAAAAAAAGTGCAAAAGCTCCCATGTAGGGGCATGTATAAGAAAACTCTTTAACACAGACTATTGATTTGGTATCTAGATTTACCGACAGGAATACTATGCAACGGATTTTAATGTCAGGCTGGAAATCACTTTAGAACATGTGTATTAGACATCTGAAAGCAGCTAAGCCCTTCACTTGAAGTAATAAGAGAAAAACAGATTTAGAAATGTTGAACTTGAACACAAGGAACTGAACTCTAATCCATGTGACGAAAAAAACAGAGCAATAGCAACAAATTCAACAAATTTTACTCTAAAAGCAGTGTTTAGCTTTACAGCTGTGATTCACAACCAACCAACCAAGAACTGTTGTATTATTTGAACTACAGTAATATTCGAACCTGTAGTTCTTGGACCTTGGATCTCCCTTGATATGGAGAAAATGTTAAAATTTACACAATGTCAAAGATATGGTGACATCCATACTGTTATTATTATGTAAGTAATGAAACAACATTATGAGACACAAGGATTCAGGGGTGGGAGAGACAAAAAGAAAATAAAAAAAGAGAAAGGTTCTGTAAACAAACATGAATTTTGAATATTTTTTTTTTTTATATACCTGAAAGTCTTGGGATTTTGTGGTGGTTATTTTATCAGTGTTGGCTTAGAATTTTTCTGCAATAATTTAACTTAGCATTATTTTAACTGAACATTAACTTATTTTAACTGGAGTCTTAATAAAATTATTACAATGTGTTAAGTAAAGTCATCATCCAAAGAAAGCATCATCATGTGCTTTACTTTGGTTTCCATGGTCTTAGCCATTTGGTGGTCTGGGAACCCTCCCTGAATCAAAGGTGAATGCAATGAAAATTGTGCAATTGAATCCAAGGACTTCAGTAAATTTAAATAATTGCTTTTTTGTTTTCTCTTAAAACCTACTTATTTTCTATAAATATTTAACATTTTAGACAAAAGACAGATGGCTCAGATACTAAATTTTACAATAAGTAGGTTCAGATGCCCAAATAAGCTATGAAAGACAGGACATAACCTTTACCTTCTTTTGAATTCACATTCATGGAGGCCTTATGCTCCAATTTAAAATTAATTTATCTACATACATCAAGCAATGAAATTCAGTGGTTTTTTCTCACTGTTAAAACTGTTTGGCATGCAACTGTTTTTTCTCCATATGATAGATAAATAAAAATTAGTATGTTTTATTGTATAGCCAAGTTCTGGAAATGCTAATATGCAAGACTGCATTTAGTCTGGATTTAGAAGCAAGTTTAGTGGAATCTTATTAGATGTTCTACTTAATATTTACTGCAGTTGCCGCAGCTAATATTTTTTGTTGATTTTTGTTATGCATATGAGCACACTGCTGATAGATAATTTTTCCATATACTCATGGTATGAATACATAATTTTCCCCTGTTTGATGCCACTCATCTACATGGTAAAAATCAGCTCCCTCATTTATTGCTTTGTCTCCTGACTTGATCTATGAGAACAAATCAGTTCTGGGCAAACCTAAATGCCAGAATATGCAGTCTTCTTGGAGATTTATTGGACTAGGTGCAGTGATGTCAGAACACAGCTATGCTGTTTTAAGGATCATCTTGAACGTGAAAAAAGTGCAGCTTTTATGATATATCAGGCCAGGCTAAAAAGCAGATCCACAACAGAAGCTCCTATATTACACTTCTGAAAAGTGTAGGGTTAATGCTGAGCTTGATGTGATTCAGGGTACAGGAGAGTTTAAATTGCTCTAATTCTTTTTTGGTAATTTGTTACAGCTTGCATAATTTTCATATGAGTATGTACAAACTACCTCTGTTACCTTGCTCAGATGGAGCCTGGAATAATTAGATGGTCAGATGTCCAGGTAAGAGGACTGGAAAAAAAAGCAGCTACACAACTTTCAAGAGAGCACACAGAGCTCATGATTGCAAACAGATGGGATGCTTCTCATGGACCTTCTCATTTCACATGCGTAATAGGATCAGCCTTATATTGTGCTTGCTTAGAACAGTTATTTATAGCAAATTAGAGTTTTTGCAGAGATTGTCTGTGTTGTTCTCGGTGTTATTTTCTGTAAATTGGTAAATTGTGTGTAATCTCATCATACTTACGTTACTTCGGGTTTTGTGGCTTTTCCTAGAACAGTCTTGCATAATATGGAAAACAGGATATTGGACTAAATGGACCATATGATGGATTCAGCTACACAGTATTTAATCTCCTTTTGTTAAGAAATATTCGATCCTTTGTATATTCATTTAGCTCAAGAACTCTCATTTCTAACATTTGTTTTTCAAATACATGAAGGGAAGACAACATTTAATTCTGATATATCCTGGATATCATGTTGGTTTTATTTAAATTGTGTTCTATCAAAAAAGGTCACAATTGTTTACCTTTCCTTTTTGTTTCCAGATGAATGCAAACAGGAGAAATGAGAGTGTTGCCATATTTCTTTGTGTGACTTGTGAATAGAAGAGTGACAAAGGATTCTTTCATGCATTAATGTGAACCTGGATCAATTAAATCCCTACACATACTACATTCCTAACAGAAATGTCTCATTCACCAACAGCATAAGTGTTCCAATTGAAATATCTGGAGTTCAGGATGGGATGCCTAATTTACTCTGACAGAGCTGTTGATTTATCTGAAAACGAATTCTATCAAACCTGCAGACTTCTCTCCTTAATTACATTTTAGCAAACAAGCACAACAAGATCCCATGAATACTAAGAGCTTTTAAGATATTCAGCAGAGAGATTCTCAAAAGGACAATAATAAATTGTTTTCCCAAAATGTAGGGAGGTGAAGGTATCCAGATTAAAAAATAAATAAAGCAAAACAAGTACCTTCTTTTTGTCTAAATTGGTTGACATCAAGTGACGTAAAAAGACAACCCAGCCATGCAACATTTAGATATAGTTTCACAGGTTAAAATTAAGCTTGACCACATAAACTGAGAGTTGTAAAACTGAATCTTAAGTGACTACTCCCGTCATGCAAAAGCTTACTGTTTACACTAATATTAATAATAGTAATATCCTAGATTGTGTATATGTGGTAACAGCAGTGAACACATCTGTCATAGTTTTCCTACATGACTATGTGCAATAAACAACATTAAAATCAGCTAGACTGTAACAGTTGACTGTATATTTCATGCTTTACTTATTTATTGCTCCTTTATAAGCTAGTTTAAATGTTTCATTGAACAAATTATTCAGAACAGAGCTCAGAAATCCATGGGAGATTTGCTTGAATGCCGAAACCAAGATTTCAAATTTATTGGATTTTTGCTGAAAAATACTATCTTTTCCTGCCTTTTTAAGGAAACATTTTTAAATTTTTTTTTCCCGATAAAGTAAACATATACTTCACAATATTAAAGAACACAGACTGGGAGTGTCATAGACTCAAAAAGCTGACAGCACCTATGTTTGGAGTTTGAAGAGTCATAGAGGCCTTTAAACAAATTGATAGGAAATACACAGAAATCAATGAATCCTATAGTTAGGAAATAAAAAAAAACCACCCGCTGATCTGACAATTCTCAGTCATGTATTTTACATTAGGACTCAAAATTTATAGTAGTAGTACAGTCTGAATGATTCAAACAAGGATAAAAATCAAATGTGCATTTTTCAATCAAGTTTGCAGTTTGAAGAGCTGCAAAACCCATTAATGTTTTCATTTGGAAGCCTGTCACTCTTCATTGAATATCATGGAGACACAATCACAAGATGCATTTGTCTGTTTTCACAGACAGTGTTTCTGTCCAATGTTTGTCATTATGAATTTCATACAATATGTTTTTTGTGGTCTACCAAAGTGAATCAAGTATTACTATACAGTATTAAGTCAACTTATGTTAACAGATTGCTGATCAGCAAAGGGTTTTTTATGTATTTTCTGTGCAAGAATATCTTCTTACTAGTTTGGAAAGTTCTGGATTATTAAACAATTTAGTTTAATAAACATTCAATTAGTACATATAAAATACTTGGCTTGAAAACTCAAATCCAACCCATTAAACTATTCCTTAAGAGCATATAAGCACACTTGTTTATTTTAAGAAATTATCTTGACTTACAATATCTCCATGACACTAGATTTCCCTAAGGTACTGTCATCTTTTTGAAAGCTTTCTACCAGATCAAAGTACAAGATAAAACTGAAATTACATCAATGAAATAAAGTATTCATATGGAACTAATCTTTCTAGCAAAACCTTTGCAAATAAAACCTCTCTTTGAAAAGCTCCTGAAAACAATTTATTGATTTTTTTGTGAAAATCGTCAAGGCTTACGCTGCAAACATATTTAGCCTCCTCTTGCAACTTATGATAAATGTAAAAATGGTATAAAAAAATGGCCAAGTAAAGCTTTTTGTGTATAATATATGCTTAGAAGACCTAAAGTTGGTGCAAGTAATTAATATCTACGGTGTGTAGATAATTACTAAAGTAACATCCTTGGGTAGGCTCAGTGAAATCAAAGAAAACATTGACGGAACTCACTATGATAAACTTCCAAGTTTTTGCCTTCATTGTGCAGGCCATGTGCTATTAATTTTATTCATGATGTTTTTTAACATCATGTAACAAGCCATGCAACTTTTTAACACTCCTTATGATACATTTCATTACAGTGAATTGGAAAACCTGCCATTTTAATTTCACTGAATATGCCTGTTAATGGATCCATATGGCAATACACAGGAACATCTAACTGTCACTCATTTAATAGTTCAACTGTACATTGATTTTACTTGAGATTATGCTCTAACAACGCTGATATCATTGGACACCAAAGACTTGTATGTTTTTTATGAAAAATAAATTAAATGGTCTAAATGTATTATTCGGAAAACAGTCTATTACATGTAAGTTATTTGACAGAAGTCAGTGTGTTTTACATGGGAATATAAATTTGTTATAATTCTTGAGCATGCAGAATGGTAGTTACAAATGTTGCATTCAAAATTATTTTCAGTTGTGTCTACTTCCCATCTGCTTACTAAATAATATATATCATCCCTGCTTGCAAAAAAAACTATGAAAATAAACTGTAGTTTGTGTGCAAAACTGAGAAAACAGTCACATTTTCACTTTTTATGCTGCCAGTATTTGCGAACAAAATTTTAAAAAAAGATGAAAGGAAGTAATTTATTCAGCCTAGAGGCAGATACCTAATTGAAATATCTAGCATAGATTAATTCTTCTCTGGGCCCATATTTAGTGAATGGAGAGATCTATCTGTAGTCATTCAGAAGGCTATTTGAGCATGTAGTATCTCTGGAGGATCCTTCAATGACAATAAAGGAAGGCTAGGATTAATTATCCCACAGTAGGATGGAAGGAATTTTGTCCTTTTGTGCCTACTTAGGCCCAAAGTCTATTTTTACTAATTTGATATACTACACATTCATAAATCTGGAATGACAAAGGGTGTTTGGGTGGGTGGGTGCATTTACGTTTGCATTTATAGCAATCAAAAGAGATAAGAATTACATGTGTAATTCTATACACAGCTCGCCCAGACTTTTATCATAGGAGAGATGCTCCAATCCCTTAAATATCTTCATGTCCATTTGTGGGACTCTCTCCAGTATGTCCATGGCTCCCTTATACTGAGGAGCCCAGAACTGGACACAGTGCTTCAGGTGTGGCCCCACCATTGCTGGGTAGAGGGGAAGGATCACCTTAATATATCTACCTAAATATTATCTACATTCTCCAATACAGAGAAGTGAAAGCTCAAAAAACCCGCAAACCGAATAAAGTGGAAATGTTATTATAATTCTCAAAGAAGTAAAGCTTAGTGAGTATAGCACTTTAAACAGCATAAATGAAACTTAGTATCTTCATTTCATTCAAAGATAGTTTATTTAAACTGTTTAAGGTCTCTTTCCTTTGGCTTTCTCACCACCTTTTTTTAAATTCTTAAAATATTTGAAGTAAAGATACTCACTTTTACTTTCCACAGGTGTGTGTACAGCAGTGATAATACAACCTTTAAACAGGAACCTAGCTCTTTGCAGTGAATCTGGAATAGTTTACTGAACAACATATTTTGTATGCAGCAATCACTTTGATTTCGATAGAAACCCAGAAAAACATTACAGAGCAAACTACCCGTTATCTAAAAAGTAACACAAAACAGACTAGGATCTTAAAAAACATTAGATTCTGAGAATTCACAACTACTGCAAGTACAGTTTTCAGAACAATTCTGATCATTCAAACAAAGTTCTCTATTTGTCACAGGACTTGCCCTATTCTAAATCTCAACTTGCCCTCAAACATAGACTCCTTTGCGGCCGTAAGCTTTTCATCTGGAATGGCATGGCTCACCCTGTGCAGTACACCATGACACATCCAAATTGCTCCATAACAATGAATACAAAAAGAAATGCAAAGGCATGCACTGCTTGAACCTTAGAAGCAAAGTACAAGGCCTGAAAAATTGGAATGGTTCTGACTTTAATAGTAAGCAGTGGCACAAACTTGCTGGATGGTTACTACAAAAAAACCCCCACACCTTTTATAATTTACTCACATGAGTAGAACATCAGTGCACCAAATGAATCCCAATGAGAACAAGACAGATTGACAGTGTTCAGGATCTTCAACTGAATTGTAATTTTTGGTTGAAGCTGCTGAGCCTTCTATTTTGTTAACATCTCTTCATTATTTTTATTTATAAATTCACATACACAGAGGATCTGTCCCCTGTTTTATCATCTCAGAAGTATCCTTTCTTCACAGTTCACCCCCCTAATGAAGAAGCAGTTTTGCTTTCTTCTAGTCAAGCAAAAAACCATAGCTACCTAAATCACTGACAAAATTTACTCTATGTACCATAGAAGGACACTAAGGATAGATTTTAATTTCAGATGAAGAAACGTGAATTTCTGTGACTTAATGTAGGCATGCCAGCTTCTAAACTTCCTTTTTAATAAATGATGATTTAGTCAAAACAGCCTACAAAAAGATTCAGCTCAGTTTGAAGTAGACATCTTAAGTGGGATTCAGCTGATTACACACAGGCATATATTGCCATCTGAGACACCATGGGGTGACAAGGACATCTACAAAGAGCTGATATCAACTCTTGCTATAGATTGGAAAGCCCAGGCAAATTATGGCAATGAAGATAACCCACCATCTCAGGATGCTATCCGAATTGGTTCATGGGCAGTCAGTTGAAGAACTTGTTTATGGTTGTGTCTGCAATTGTTTTCTTTGAGGATAATGGCTCACAAAGGGTCACCAGTTGATGAATCATCCACAAGTCCCCAGTTTGCACAACTGCTGGAGATTATTAGTAGCCTACAGGAAGAACTCCTGAGTATATAAAAGGCTGGAAATAGCTGACAAATATCTACACATTACACTGCTCTTGGGTCTCTTGCTGTTGTTTCTTCACCTCCAGTACTCAGAATTATGTCCATTCCTGACAGCATTTAATTGCATGAATATGCAGATTTTCTAATGTTCATCTTTGCACTGTTCCCTGCTCTTCATCTTCTGCCCATACCCTCTGCTGTGACACGATTTGTGCAGAGGTACATATTATGCTTCTTTATGGCTGGTGCCATCACCAGTACAGGCAACTCCTCCAGCGTTAATCCTGGTTCACCATCTGAAAATGTGCATTCTAACCTGGAGATGCAACATGATCAAACAGGTAGACTGAGCTAGAGCCAGCCACTCCAGTCATGAGCTGGAGAAATTAATAATTTCTGTTATCCCTTATGTTTGTGTAATGGCTCCTTTTCACTGGCTTTTTGGTTACTTCAACTGTCTACACACTTTGATGTATAAGGTTCCTTTAAGAACAAAAATTAAATAAAATGGCTCTGGTCTGCATAAAATAAATTGAACATCTATAAAATAACCTGCAGTTATTCTGCCCCTGAGTTCTTTGGTTATAAAGCTGTTCTAGAAAGTTTATATACATTTTTCCACATTGAATTTCAGTGCAAAAGAAAGCCCTTCTGGGAAGCACTCTATCTGCAAAGGGACATTTACCAAAATCACATGGATTGTTTTGGGTTTAGTTTTGGTTTTAATTCAGAGAACTTTTTCCCCCCCATACTCTTCCTGGGCATGTGGCTGGGACAAATTCTTCTGAATTACAGTCCATCAGCAGCAAATAATCCGAAGAAGCTGAGCTAATTAACAGCTCACCGATCAGCTGTTCTACACAGAGGCTGCTGTCACAGTCCTATCTCTTCCAGAAACTCATAAGGTATTAGACTAAAAATAAATGCACTTTGCCTCTATTTTGATACCACTCTCAGTAAATATCAGGCCCTTTTTGAAAGCCCTGTTTTTCCACAAGCTTGTTGTCTACTGTCATCGTAAACATATTATTACACAAGCCAAGTCCTTTTTTATTCAAGTGAAGTCAAATAGATGCCAATTAAAAGACACAGAATAGGGAGATTAATGCTTGAGATGTTTTCAAATGGTTCTTAGATCACATTTTGAGGTTGCTATGGTGAACGCTCATCTGTAATGCAAAGGAAATAGGATTGAGCATTCATCTCTGTATGAGAAATAATATTTTTAAAAATGGAAATAAGAATACTTGCCAATTTATTTTTTTTTTAAAAAGTGAGGTACATTTTTATTTCTGATACTTGTTTCTTGATGTTTCTGATACTAACACGTGTAAACTCAATCTAATCAGGCAGCTGTAACAAAGTAAAAATGCTATTTTATACTTAAATATTTAACTTTTTGCTAATGACAGGTGGAATTTTCGCAATCATGTTAAATTATTGTTTTCCAAAATACATGCCCTGAATAAATAACATTGAATCAAAGTTTAACATTTAATTAATTTCCTTCCTTTATTCTCAACTAGTGAGTAGCTTAAAAAAAAAAATCATTGTTTAATTTTAAAATATTTGCGCTTTGGGTTTTTTTTAACTGTATTTATGATCTACTCTTCTTTTAATATCCATATATCTAGTGTTTTATGTAAAAATAAAATGATTAATGGCTGATATGTTTAAGAGTTCCTGTAGTTATTTAAAGTGAGATGATGATACCCAGCTCAATGTGATCATTGATGAACACCAGGAAATAATGAGTTCTCATGGCTGAACCAAAAGGCGGTAAAAAGGGAAAGTAGAAAGTGAATAATTCAAATTAGTGTGATGCAGAAGGTGTTTTTATTCTGTTTGTGAATGTGATTTGAGTTCAAAACTGATTTTTTTTTAATAACTGTTTTGATTTCAGAAGCTGGTGTCTTAATTTCTCTCCCATTTTGTACACAAAACTGATTTAGATAATTTTAGAAAATATTACAATGGAATATTTCAGTGTTATTTTTAAACTAAAAGAGATATTCTTCTTACTTATTTTTAGCACCTAACTTAACAAGTCTCCTAGAGATGGTGACTCAGAACCTGGGAATCTCCCTGTGTTGACAATACAGGAAGCATAAGAAAAAATAACCTCTAAATTCAAGCACTTAAATTAGGTGCCTAAACTTAGATCCTAATTATTAAAATTTCTCTGAATTATGAACAGTTTCAACTTACTCAGAATACATTTATCATTCTGCTCACTTCTATTGATGTTTCTGTTCGCCTCATTCAGGCTGTTCCATGATTAGTCACAGGAGAAATGAACAGTGTGAGTAAAATCTGTCAGTGAATATATCCTTCAGTGTCTACGCAGTGATAACAAAAATCAGCAAACAGATGTGTCTGAGGCATGCCCTGATTTATAAATGTTGAAATAGTTACACATTTGTGTTTTTAAAAGTTTTGAGATAATTTGTTTTCAGATAGCATGATAGTTATTGCAGGTATCAGCTTACAGAAAGAATCAAACTTTTAGCATCCTGCCTTTTGGAGTTATATTCCATGAATAATGTGAACCTAATAACTTCTTTGGAAAAAGAAAGAACAATATGGTGTAAATTAAAATGAAGTAGTAATTAAAAAAAACTGTTTCTATTGCATATCCAGCTATTTACTTACTGCCAACAAAGTAGGCATAGGATGCACTTTTAGATGCTTTTCTTTTTCTAGGGTTTTGGTCAACTCTGCTGGATTTCCATCTTCATGGCTCAGTTTACATTGCATGCAATTAATTGGCTGATATACAATAGCCCAAAGGAGGAACTCTCTGTTGCAAATACGTATACATTGTCACACTCAGTTACCATTACGCATTTCTCACAAGCCTGCTGTAACACAATCTGTCCTCATGTCAGCTGGACACTACTTCCCCTGAGCTCTGCATCAGCCTTTCTCCTACCATTCTGTTATTTTTTAAACATAAACCATAAGACTAATGGCCATGATAAAATTCATACGGACAGGTGTTACTGCTCTCTCCATGCTGTCAGGAAAAAGAGGCTTGTTGTAAAAGGAGCATTATGGCCAGTATTTCAGAGAGTGGCCATGTATGTTCTTTGGTATCACGCACCTGTGCCTGGTCTGACAATATTTTGATGAATTTATGTAATCATGAATGTGAACAGATACGTTATGTGTGGCCTGACGCAAAGTCAACTGATGCGCAGGCATATCCTTCTGTGGCAAAATCCGCAAGAGCGCGTAGAGAGAAACCTTCCAACCTCCTCTCCCCAGTTACTCATTCAGATTCTATGTTGGGAAAACTACAAGACCAAGAGATGAAAATAGGCTTCTCAGATCTTTTGTATCATTGGAAATACAAACCAATCATTGGCACAGTGCTATTGGACTTAATTTTAAAAGGGAAAAAATACTGTATATTAACACTTATAACTTGGGAGCTGTCCTCTTTCAGGAGAAAAAAGAAAAGAACAGCCTGGTGATTCAGCACCAGTGTAGTTTATGCGTTGATAACACAAATTGTAGGGTTGGTTTTTGTTGTTGTTCTTTGGTTTGTTTTTTTTTTTTTTTTTTCCCCATAACTCCCGCTTTTAATGATTCACTTCAATTCTTTACCACTTCTGCCATCCCCCCCTACTTCACCCATCTTTTGTCAGTTCACATCTTCATAGACTTCCATTATGTCTATCCTCTGGCATTCAATTTACAGACTAAAGACTTTCTCTCTCCAAACTCAGTCATTCCTTATATAAAAGCATTCCATTGCTTTGATCCTCAAATTACATGAATGAAAACACATTAAGTTGGTTTTCAGTATTCTTTGGTGTTGATGGAAGGGTGAGTTACATTTTCCCTTGCTCTTGTGGTGAAGAACTCTACATATTACACACTTCAGGTTTTTTTGGAGGGGGCAAATCCAATTTTCTTTTGAAAAAGTAGATACCACAGAATCAAGTTTGGTTTTTTTTCTAATAATGATTTGAATTCAGTATTGCTTATTCATTAGAATAAGTGCAAGAAATTGTTCAAACACAATTTTACATTGTATCACAGCTAAAAAGAATTATCTAAACCATGGTTTAAAGACAAATGTTCACAAACAAAATTGCTAATGTATTTATTTTTTGTATTATTGAGATAATTTATATCTAGAACAGAGACTCATTCAATATATAACTATTTAAAGGAGTAAATTCTAAAAAAATGGAGCACAAAACAAACAAAATGACTGGCATTTATATATTGATGCAGACATGTAAAAATAATAAGTAGTCAGAAATATATAAAAAGATTGCATATCTATTTAATCCTACTGGTTTAACACTACTGGAGAATGGGTAATATTTATGTTATTTAATACGGCTTCTAACAGTGAATGAAGCCTTTAAAACCAAACAGAAAATGAAGAGACACTATATAAATTCAGGATTCTATTGGATATCTTTCAAAGACATTATGCTAATTTTCCCAGGAAGCAAGACACAGAAGAATGTGCCAGACTAAAAACATCAGTTCAAATAAATGATTGTCCTGACACATAAAACTTCAAGCAAAATTGCACATTCATGACTAAGGAAGGATGTTTAAGGACTAATGATACTCATGTAAGATTTAGAAAGCCCTAGGTGAACTTTCCCTTCTGAAAAGATTGCATTAGCAGGACAGCTACATAAATTTGATGCCCGATTAAAAAACAAGAAAAAGGAATAAAGTACACAAAGTTTGACTTCTGTGGAATTTAAATACCCAGTACCCAAACTGTAGTATTAAAATTCTCTATAAACGAATGCTGTCCACAGAAGTGCTAAAATGGGGTTTATTGTCATTTTTAATTAATTAATAAATTTTACTTTAGCGTTCAC
Organism: Egretta garzetta; assembly: GCF_000687185.1. Taxonomy (NCBI): domain Eukaryota; kingdom Metazoa; phylum Chordata; class Aves; order Pelecaniformes; family Ardeidae; genus Egretta; species Egretta garzetta. Next base: position 66,727 of record NW_009259686.1, read on the forward strand.
CTGACATTCTGCTTCTGCATGTGTCCTCAGTATTGAAAACCAATTAACAATTTGGCATTCAGATCATTCATGATGAAGTGTTGATCCAAGAGCTGGTTGTTCTATCGTTTAAGTCTTACGGAACTACAGTTAGAGCCACAGCTTTCCTTCAAATCACATAAAGAGGAAGACATGGCTGCTTTTATGCAACAACACTATGATGTAGCAAATCTGAATAAATTCCCTTTTGTGCCTGAGGGAAACCTACATTTGCAATCTCCTCCAGAATATTTTAACTGGTTTGATGTAAGGACACTTT